>NC_062561.1:28590000-28921944 GCF_022837055.1 Prionailurus viverrinus
TGGCTACTCCAGGTACTTCATGTAAGTGGAGTCATAAGTCCTTTTGTGGCTGCTTTATTTCACTCTGTGTTACAGCCTCAAAGTTCATCCATGTTGCAGCATGTATCAGAATTTTTTTCCTTTTTCCGGCTGAATAAACTCCTCTTGCAGATATATACACCATGATTTGTTTTTTCAGCCATTCGTCAATGGGACATGTGAGTCACTTTTTCTTTTTGGCTCTTGTGAATAATGCTGCTATGAACAGGGGTGTACAACTGCTTTATAATTTAAACAGGTTATATATCACGTGCTCATATTGTGTAGATGTCTAATGAAAGTGTACATCAAGTTCCCAGGCCTTATCAGCCTGTAGGTATACAAGAGGTCACAGTGAGGACAATAACCCACACTTCGCTGGCTGTTTCTCTTACTTGTTCATATAGAACCTCAGTCCTCCTCCTTCATATAAATATTTCCCAGGGAATGTCTCCTGTATGTTCACAGTTTCCCTTGACAGGAAAGTCAGCACATGTGATTTCCCCTGTTCATTCCAGCTTCTCAACTACACCACACACACTGGGCCCTGAAGGTAATAATGTCATAGAATGAGTATTTTCCTGTCCCCTCATTATATCCACTCTCGTGTTCCTTAACAAAAGAGAATGAAGGTGCCCATCCAATACAGAACGCTCCTCTTTAAGAACAGGAGGGGAAGGATCACGAATGCTTGAATGGTAATAATTTAGGATTGTTGTGCTATGTATGGATGAATGGACGATGAGAAGATTCAACAGGAGAAAGCTGAATCTCCTTCAACATTGTTCCCTTCCTACTGTGGAACCTTCACTAGATCCATGATAATGGCTCTGGCTCCTTATCAACTCACAGAAAGGTTTATAATTACACAACTTTGATTCTGGCCTGCCAAAGACTGGATACGAATGGGGATTTTTCACTATGACCAAAGGTTTCACCAGCACCTCACTGACTTGTCCTTCTGAGTGCAAAGGTACCTCCGGAAAGAGTGCCCTTCACCTCGAGATTCTTGACGATGTGACCAACATTTACTAGCACTTACTGTGCACCAGGCACTGAACTAAGGACTTTATCTCTTCAATCCTCACCAGACCCTTAATGAGAATTTATAGACAAGGAAACAAACACTTAGCTTAACCAATAAATACTGGAACTAGGGCTCACGAGTTACTTAATGCATGTTAAGGTTTCATTTGTATGTTTTTTAAAAATTCCAACCCCAATCCATTTATTTCTTCAAGGAACTGTTTTCATGTTCTAAGTAAAATATTCTTTGTATTTGACTATTGAAGGGACCCCAACTATGCATACATGATCCAGAGATTTCCCCAGCAAAACCTATTATGAAGGCATCCATAAAGCATACTTAAAATAATTAAAACTGCATAGCTTTTTTTTTTTTAGTAGACTTTCTTTTCTTTTTCTTTCTTCTTTTTTAATTTGAGTGACCAAAATGAAATTCTTTGCAATGGTTTTCTCTTCTAACTTTCCTTAGCTGCTTGGTCCCATAGTTACTTCTTAAGATGTCTCAAGTGCTCATTCTTTACCCAGCATGAATTCCAGAACTTGTCACTGGAATCTCTCCCTTATATCCACCCTCAATCTCCCTGTCCCCTCTTGTTCTATCATACTTACTTAACCAAACCACAACCCTGGTTTACCTTAGTTCTCTACTTACTCTGTGCCTACAGCCATGCTGCTGAACATGGTCCCATGGCCAGGCTGACGGTGCTTACCTTAAACTCATGGTCACTTGCCTCAGGTGTGCCTGAAATGCCACCTGATATTCACACTGCATTTCTCTACTCCATTCCCTTTTCCACTCTCCTATTCAAGTATTTCACACCTTCTCCTCTCTCCCCAGAGCTCCAAGATCCTCTCCACGCACCCCCCCCCCTTATTCTGAGCTGAGGATCTAGATTCTTACTCCACAAAGAAAGCTGCAAAAAAATCAGAAAAGAACTTCCAAAAGTGCCTACTCCTGCATCTACTGCAAACTCTGGATAAATAATCCAGCTCCCAGGAAAGGTCAGCCTTTCACAAGACCCCATCCTGCCCCACATATTGGTGAGGGGTGCATCTATATCCCTCAGTGACCCCCACATGGAAGACTGACAGATACATTTCCTTGGGACCTAGGGAAAAAAAATACTGACAATAAAATTTGTAAATAATCTTGTTGCTTTGGCTGCCAGGAAGTTTGGGGTCAAATTTACAACTCATCTTTAATAATAGATAGACTAGATAGATAAGAAAGAAAGAAAGAAAGAAAGAAAGAAAGAAAGAAAGAAAGAACACAGACCCGGGGCGCCTGGGTGGCTCAGTCGGTTAAGCGTCCGACTTCGGCTCAGGTTATGATCTCACGGTCTGTGAGTTCAAGCCCCGCGTCGGGCTCTGTGCTGACAGCTCAGAGCCTGGAGCCTGTTTCAGATTCTGTGTCTCCCTCTCTCTGACCCTCCCCCGTTCATGCTCTGTCTCTCTCTGTCTCAAAAATAAATAAATTAAAAAAAAAAAAAGAAAGAACACAGACCCTACTTTATAGATTAACCTACTAACATCCATGGTCTCTTAGTCCTATGTATATTTTACCCAAGCTTGACACACAATGTTGAATGTAAACCACATGAAATATTTTCAGAAATGTTGGGAAATAATAGTACATAAAAATAAATCAGGCAGAGAAGTGGGAAGAAAGGAGCATTTCAGGTAGATGGAATATCATGGGAAAACACTTGGAGGTACAACAGTACCTGCCTTTCTTTGGGAACAGAGAAGAATATGGCATGATCGGTCACAGGATGACAGTGACAGGAAACACAACTGTAAGAACATGGCACTGACTCCGCCTGGTAGGCTCTGACACCAGATATCACTTCATTCAGATCTCTGTTCAAAATCACTTCATCGAAGAGAGAATCCCTCCTGTACCTAGTCAACCAAAATACGTTCCACACACACATATACACATACACCGCCCCTCACTTTCTCTGCCTTTACCCTGTCTTATTTTCCTCTATTGTGCTTATGAACATCTGACACATGTTTGTATATATACGTATTAACTTCTCCCTCAATAGTGATCTAGAAAGCAGGGTTTTTTTATATTATTTTATTATTCCAGCACCTACAGTGGTACTCAATAAATACTCGTTAAATGAACAGAAAAGTAGTTTACCATCAAATTGAGAAAGACCTACTAAGCCCTGCAAAGAAATTTAGAACGTATTCCACTAGTAACGGGCAATGTCTAAGAGTTCATGTAAAATGTTCCCTCTTACAAAGATAACTCTGGCAGTGCACCAGAGAGGAAATCCATTGCAAACATCCAAATGATGAGTTTTGCATGTCAAATGAAGTTAGGGTAAGTGGCAATGGAAATACAAAGGAAGGGATGGATTCACAACAGACACACGCAGCAGACAGCATATCACAATAGTTAAGCCAGGCACCAGAAAGGTCACTGGACAGCGATGTGACTTTGGGCAAACTACTTATCAAATTCTTGGTCTCTTCACTTCTAAAACGAGTATGCTAGTTGTACCTACCAACTTGACAGTTTTTGTTATAAAGATTATATGAATAATGTATGGAAAAAACAAACAGAATTGACCACATTTGGTGGCTGCTCCATCCGCACGCCTAGCACTCTGCCCAGCCAGAATGCATACGTGCTGATGAGTTAATGAAAATGATTAGCAAGATAAAAAGTCCAAGTTAGCTACAAGGCAAATCCTGTAAGAGAGAAAAGTAGTGAAGCAAAAAGTACTCAGTAGGTGGGGAGACTATGTACATACCTGTTCAGTTTGAGAATATCGAGGCTGAGAAGGCAATGGGGACCCACTATATTAGGCACCGGTAGGCAAAGGAAATAGAGGTCCAGGTCTCAGAGGCTGGAGAAAGACTGGTACAGCTGGTAGCTGAAGTCTAATCTAATCGATCGCATTAACTAAGACAGAGGCAAACAGACTTAGAATAAGAATCCTAGGAAACAAAAACATTTAGCATTAGTGAAATGAGTTGGGGCTAGAGACTGACAGGCTGTAAAAAGGTAATAAGAAAGATAAGAGAAATTTAAACGTTGAAAACAAAAGAGGAAGATGCGAGAAAAATGCTCAACTTTGTCAAAATTGGTATGAATACGGCAGAGTGACAACTAAAAAGAGACCACAAGATTTTAGCAATTAGGTTGTTAGTAACCTTTGCAAAAGTTTTCATGAAGTGGTTGGGGCAAAAGCCAGATTATATGGACTGAGGAGTAAATAGGAGTTGAGGAGACAGGGAAGGTGTAGGGAAGATCATTTCAGGATAAAGTAGATTTGGCCACAAAATCACCTAAAAGCCTACCTGGCCAATTATTTCCACTACCACCTCTAAGTGGTCACTCATGAAAGTATTTTTTCATAAGACTCTTGTAACATACATTACTCTAGAAACAAGGGTGACCCTAGCTAAAATCATCAAGTAGAGTAAGCCTATCTTCGTTACTCTTTTGCAACATGAGTTTTCGCCTGCCCAAAGGTAGCTACCCTTTCATGGTAGCAAAGACATTTGATTTTTCATGAGCGAATAATGGCCTATAAAATTATAGTTGTTTTATCAAGTCTTTCGAATAGTCAGCAAAGAACAGTAATCTATATACCCTACTGATTAAGTTATGCAGAACATATATGTATCATGAATAACTGAGTTATCAGAATTTTATACCAATTTTTAAAAATAATTATAAAAATCAGGGATACAACAGCATACTGTGTATTTCTTTAACCTTCATTACTCACCTACCACCCTATGAGCAGAAATCACTATATCCATTTTGCATGCCAGAAAGCTGGAGTTCACAGAGATGAAGTATATTGGTAAGAGTATGCTAACTAGTGTAGCAAACCATGCCCAAATCTCAGACACTTAACACAGTAAAGGTCTATTTCCCTCTTGTGTCACAATCCAATGTGACTAGTGAGGTTTGGGAGCAGGAACACAGATGCTTTGGTCCATGAAGTCATTCAGGGATCCAAGCAAGCTCTTCCCATTAAATTATCTACATCTAGCTGGCAGGTGAGAGAAGGGACAAAACAGAGAGAGTCCCATAAAAGGCTTTGGAGGCCAAATAACAAACATCACTCACGCCCATATTCCACTGGCCTGAACTCAGTTACATAACCCCACCATTTCCACCAAGGGGAAATGAAGTCCAATGATGGGCCAGGAAGAACAAGAGAAACACAAATACTGATGAGCACAGCGTTTTCTGTCACATTAAGTGACATGACTAAGGTCATCTAATAGTACCTGAAAGAGCCAAGATGCAAACCCAACTCTGCGAACCCCTGAAAGGAATCTTGCTATTCTATGCTTCTTTTTTTTTCTTTTTAAATTTTTTTGAACATTTATTTATTTTTGAGACAGAAAGAGACAGAGCATGAACAGGGGAGGGTCACAGAGAGAGGGTGACACAGAATCTGAAACAGGCTCCAGGCTCTGAGCTGTCAGCACAGAGCCCGACGCGGGGCTCGAACCCACGGACCGTGAGATCATGACCTGAGCCGAAGTCGGGCGCTTAACCGACCGAGCCACCCAGGCACCCCATTCTATGCTTCTTAATAAGATTCATTTCGTTGACCCACCCCCAGTTTTAGCACCTCTCCAAATGACCACGACAGTGATGGGTTATAGCGTGTGTGTGTATTTTTTCATCTATATTTGTTGCCTGTCCTGCAATTCTCCTTACAGATCAATGGTGTTAGTCTTCCAAAAGGTGTATAGCCAGATATAAAATTTGGGGGGCCCTCTGAAGCCCATCCATGCTATGGAATGCATGAACCCCAGGCTAAGAACTCTTCTCTATAGTACCACCTGACTTTTGACATTGTTAACTTACTTCTAACTTTCTACCTGCTTCCTTCTAACTTCAACCACCCCCAACTTCAGTCCCACTGACCTCTTCCTCCTCGCAGCTTCCGTCTCTTGGTCTTCACAGTTGCTGTTCCTTCTGCCTATACTGCTTTTCCCTCAGAGGTCTACATGGTTCCTTCCCTCAAGATCTTTGCTCAGATGTTACCTTTTCAGGAAGCTCTTCCCCTCTCCTCCTCCCCCACCCATACTTTTCCACTATAGTACTTCTCACCTTCTACTATGCTACTCATTTGACATATTTATGAGACCATAACCTTTCCTGGCATTAAATTGTGAGCTCCATGAAGGCACAGGTTTTTGTCTATTTTGTTTATTGCTCACTGGCACCTATGAGAGTGCTTGGAACAACATAAATATCTTTTTGAATGAACTGGGAGGCAACAAAGGACTAAAAAAGAGAAGGAACACACAGGTAGATGTATGGTGTTGGAAGTGTTCTGGTTCTTAAACTAGATTCACAGGTGCTCATTTTATCATTCTGCTTTGCAAACTACAGAGATATATTTATATATATATGACACGCATATAACATACTCATACACTATTTTAATTGTACACATTATGTTCATATAACATACATAACATATATTAACATATGTAAACATATATAAAACACATTTATTGTATATTAATTATATATAACATTATTTTGATGTTATAATTTTTTTTTTATTTATTTTTTCAACGTTTATTTTTGGGACAGAGAGAGACAGAGCATGAACGGGGGAGGGGCAGAGAGAGAGGGAGACACAGAATCGGAAACAGGCTCCAGGCTCTGAGCCATCAGCCCAGAGCCAGACGTGGGGCTCGAACTCACGGACCGTGAGATCATGACCTGGCTGAAGTCGGACGCCTAACCGACTGCGCCACCCAGGCGCCCCGATGTTATAATTTTAAAGTACTGTATGAGTTTGTACAAACAATCCTACTCAAAACAGTGTGCCCGCTCAGGTATATGCCCTGGCAGCCTTTCTTATCTAAGTAAAATAGGCCGATAGAGAAAATGGCCCCCCAAATGTCATTTGCATTCCTTAGCTAGTTAAAAATAAATTTTACTCATATTTTTTCCTCACCTATGTTTTAATAGGCCATGTGGAAAATTACCTTATATAATTCTTTTTAGTGCTGTATCATGACCTTTTAAAATAGCATCTTACCTTATGGAAGTGAAACTAAGAGCTGTCTTTGAGAACCTGTTTGGAAATTTAGATACCTAAAAGCATTTCTTCTAAATTAGCCCTTCCAAAGATGTTTTCAAACATGCTTGTTTGAAATCTAGCTTTATTTGGTCCCTTAAATGCTGATCATGATTTTTCTAACAGTAATTAAAATTCGTATAAGTTTCAGATTTCAGCGGAAATATTTTCTTCAGAAATTTACTTTTCAAACATAGGCTCCAAACATGTCACTGAAACCATGGGATTCAAATGCAGAGAGATATTAAAAAATCTAGCACCTTGGTGAGAGATATGCTTACAGACTAAACAAATTGATAAAGGGCAGGGCAGGGAGGAGGAGGAAGGGGCAGGGAGAGGGGAAGTAGGGCTGGGAGGGGGAAGAGGGAGGGGAGAAGAGACGTTGAGACCGCCTGCGTACATCCGTGCCTGTACCCTGTGGAGGTAAGGCTCCAAAATCCAAACCCAAACCCAAGATGCTCACGAAACTCCTGAAAACAGGCATTTGGAACATTGTGTCCACTGTGCCAGGGAATATGGTGCAGTAGTTGGAAGTCTTGCTTTTGAGTTCCAGCCTGCCCTTTTACTCAGCACATACTAAACTGAGCCTCAGTTGAATCATTTGCAAAATTTTAGATAATTTCACACAACTGTTAAGTAAACTCATGCTTATTCAGTTAATAAAACTGCTCTGTAAAAAATCAAATGTTAAGTAGAAAGGTATTTTAAAATTTCTGACACAAATGCCCCAAGCCTGTACAAAAAGATTTAGTATAGTAAATTACATCCTGGTGGTTTGAAAAAGTCCTCGTACTCAAATGGCACAGTGAGAAGGTTAGAAATCCCAGCTCTGCACATGATAAAGTTGATCATATTTCTTTGGTATAAAACAAGAGCCTAATAGTCTTCCAAATACCCTCATAACAAAAAGCAAAGCGGGGGGAGGATTATTACCATGTATGTTCATTGGGAAAAAATAAACGACTACCTAAAGCAGAAACAACATGCACTGAATCCTAAATTAAGGCTATTATCAATAATGGTTATTGACCATTTTAAGCCAGTTAAAGTAAAAAACACAAATGTGTTTCAAGTAACTGAATATTCATAGAGAAATATACTTGATACCCAGAAAAACCACACAAATTTGCCAAGGGAAAATTATGTGCTAACATGGTATGGCCTTTCTCAAAGGTCTATTCTTAGATATAAAACAAATGCTTTAATTAAAACCTTTGCTTGTAAGCACATTTCCTGAGTAAGTAAAGTCTAACAAATCCAATATGAGTGAAACACTGTACCCTGGAAACAGAGAGGAGCCCCGGGTGGCTGACAATAGTCGTTTCATATAACCTTTTGTCATCCCTACCACAACAGCAAACATGCAACCTTAAACTAAGTGAAAGCTTTCTAAATTTAGACACTTTCAAATAAGGTATCTTAAGTTATATGTAAAGGTTTAGTAAATTATTTATTATGCCTCTTATCTTTAATAATGGAATACCATGTTTAACTTGTAATCAAAATGGAAAGAAAGCTGTTATACCATATATTACTGTACCAAGACTCAGAGTTTCCAGTCTATATTTAGTTCACATTAAAATGGAAGCAAAGACGCAAACCAAGCTAAAAATAAAATGTTCTACAAAGATGAGATTTTTAAATGGATTGAAATCTAGCTTTATTTGGTCCCTTAAGTGCTGATCGCATCTAGCAGCACCTTAACTTTGCAGTGCTTTGCAAACCTAACTATACCATTTTCCATCACCTAGAATAGGGGTCAGAAAACGTTGGCCCACAAGCCAAATCTCTGGGTCATTTCCTTCCGGCCACCTGATTTTGTACAGCCTATAAGCTAAGAAGGTTTTTTTCAAGTTTAAATGGCTTTTTTAATTAAATGCTTATTTATTTTTGAGAGAGAGAGAAAGACAGAGTGCAAGCAGGGGGAGGGGCAGAGAGAGAGGGAGACACAGAATCCAAAGCAGGCTCCAGGCTCTGAGCTGTCAGCACAGACCCCAATGTGGGGCTCAAACTCATGAACCGTGAGATCATGACCTGAGCCAAAGTCGGACGCTCAACCTACTGAGCCACTCAGGTGCCCCTAAATGGCTTTTTTTAATAAAGAAGAAGAGGATGAAGCGTATTTCTTAACACCTGAAAAGTATAAGAAATTCAAATTTCAGTGTCCTTAAAGTTTTACTGGACATCACCACACTTATTCATTTAAGTATTGTCTATGGCTGCTTTTACACTAAAACAGTAGAGTTTAATAATTTTAACACAGACTTTATGGCCCACAAAGCTCAAAACTTTACTATCCGGACCTCTCCAGAAAAAGTTTGCCAATTTTTACCCTAGATGAATGTGAATTATTCTTATTATTCAAGACATATTCCTGCTCATTATCCAGCGAAATGTTAAAGTTCTTACTTGCTTTTCATATCATATTGAGTTTCTGAGCTATAAACCTGTCAATATTACTTTATTCTCATTTCTTAACAATCTTCTAGCCATGTTTCTATTTCTCATCATATTTGGATCATTACCGAGCCCAGTGATTCCACTCAGAACTGTGGGTAAAAGTTTTAAGTAATATTTTCTAATCTATTCTGTCTCTGTTTCAAATGTTAGATATGAACCATCATGGCCCACTAATGGGCCACCACCTACAATTTGAAAAATGCTAAGTAAGTCTTCCCTAGACTATTCTAAATACAGTTATGGTGAAAGATAATGTTTTAATTGCACAAATTGTATCTCATAAAGCCGTGAAAAATACAAATTAATACTTCCATGTATGGCCTTACCATCAAGGTACAAGAATTTATTTATATATCCTTCATGTTAAAGTAAAACCAAGGTACTAACTGATGATTGTAGTGACTATTTTCTTAACATGCTTAAAGACATGTCTGAATGCAGGTATAATGTTGCAAAGTTCTGAATATGTTTCCAGTGGTTAGGTAGGTTTTACCTAAATTTAAATACCCATAAATATTCCATATTAACTGTAAGAAGACATAGAAATATCAGAGAAATGAGAGCACAATAAATCTACCTAATTAGGAGATATTTTTGACACATGAAGCTTTAAGAGCTTGGCTGAGATGACTCATTGTCAGAAAAAGTCATTGACTATGGTATTGGCACAAAAACAGACACATAGACCAATGGAATAGAATAGAGAACCCAGAACTGGACCCACAAATGTATGGCCAACTAATCTTTGACAAAGCAGAAAAGAATATCCAATGGAATAAAGACAGTCTCTTTAGCAAATGGTGCTGGGAGAACTGGACGGCAACATGCAGAAGAATGAAACTGGACCACTTTCTTCCACCATACATAAAAATAAACTCAAAATGGATGAAAGACATAAATGTGAGACAGGAAACCATCAAAATCCTAGAGAAGAAAACAGGCAACAACCTCTTTGACCTCAGCTGCAGCAATTTCTTACTCGACCCATCTCCAAAGGCAAGGGAATTAAAAGCAAAAATGAACTGCTGGGACCCCATCAAGATAAAGAGCTTCTGCACTGCAAAGGAAAAAATCAGCAAAACTAAAAGGCAACCGACAGAATGGGAAAAGATATTTGCAAATGACATATCGGAGTAAGGGTTAGTATCCAAAATCTATAAAGAACTTAACTCAACACCTGAAAAACAAATAATCCACTGAAGAAATGGGTAGAAGACATGAATAGATACTTTTCCAAAGAAGACATCCAGATGGCCAAAGACACATGAAAAGATGCTCAACATCACACATCATCAGGGAAATACAAATCAAAACCACACTGAGATACCACCCCACACCTGTCAAAATGGCTAAAATTAACAAGTCAGGAAACAACAGATGCTGGCGAGGATGTGAAGAAATGGGAACCCTCTTGCACTGTTGGTGGGAATGCAAACTGGTGCGGCCACTCTGGAAACCAGTGTGGAGGTTCCTCAAAAAATTAAAAATAGTACTACCCTACAACCCAGCAATAGCACTACTAGGAATTTATCCGAAGGATAAAGAGTGCTGATACACAAGAGTGCTGATACATAGGGGCACATGTACCCCAATGTTTACAGCAGTACTTTCAACAATAGCCAAATTATGGAAAGAAGCTAAATGTCCATCAACTGACGAATGGATAAAGATGCGGTTTATATATACAATAGAATACTATTTGGCAATGAGAAAGAATGAAATCCTGCCATTTGCAGCAACGTGTCTAGGACTGGAGGGTATCATGCTAAGTGAGATAAGTCAGTCAGAGAAAGACAGATATCATATGTTTTCACTCATATGTGGAACTTGAGAAACTTAACAGAAGACCATGGGGGAAGGGAAGGGGGGTAAAATAGTTACAAACAGAGAGGGAGGGAAGCAAACCATAAGAGACTCTTAAATACAGACAACAAACTGAGGGTTGATACGGGGGACCGGGGAGAGGGTGATGGGCATTGAGGAGGGCACTTGTTGGGATGAACAATGGGTGTTGTATGTAAGCAATGAATCATGGGAATCTACTCCCAAAGCCAAGGGCACATTGTATACACTGTATGCTAGCCAACCTGACAATAAACCATTTTTTAAAAAATTAAGTGAGATGAATGTATTGGAAATTTCTATATGTATGCTATCCATAAAGTTAACATTACTTGGATCTCTTGGAGAAAAAAAAGAAAAAGAAAAAGTCATTGAGATGGTTCATTTGTTGATACCACGTGGCTTATGATGGTTCAACAATCTTAACCTACAAATCTGACCAAGGTTCCTCCAGCGATTCCCTGTATTCATGGGCCACAGTATTCACTGGCCAACAAAAAGCAAATGAAGCTTTTTCCACTTCATGTTCAAAACCAAGTTGGTCTGAGTTCATATTAGTGTTGTTTCAGAATGTCTCTTTCTCAATAAATACACGTGAAATCCTCTGTAACAGTAAACCTGAATGTAAAATCAACCTCCTCCTTAAGACAGAACTAAGGATTAGGAATAACAGCCAAGAGTAACGAGATAGGAAGAGATAGGATGAATTATAGCTCCTGGTTTTCCCACATCAGCACCACTTTCACTTTTGTACAGTAAGGATTTTTTTCCTTTGGGGAAATCGAAGCAGCCATAAAATTTTCTAGAGTTTAGCACCTGGGCAGCCAGATTAAACTACCTGAAATTCTACTTAGCTGAAACAGAGATAGATAAAAAGTAAAAAAAGAGAGAGAGAGAGAGAGAGAGAGAGAGAGAGAGAGAGAAAGAGAGAGAGAGAGAAACAGTACACAGCAAGGACAAAGAAACAGGAATAAAATGAAAAGAGGAACAAAGATGTGGGGCAGGTACTAAAATGTGCATGAGAATTTTATTATTAAACCACACTAATTTTAAAAGCATGCTAGTTTTATTCTTTACTTTAAAAGTCATTATATCCACTGCAAATAAACCCCGAGATTAGTGTTGTCCTAAAATAACCCGTATTTCCTTCCATAGAGAAGTGGGTAATTAAATGATGATCTATCATGTTAGGTTGAACCACATGAAATTTCCCACATTCAACCTGTATTTTCCAGCTTTACTGAGATATAATTGACAAACAAAATTATATATACTTAAAGTATACAATGTGTTAATTTGACCTACACATTGTGAAATAATTACTATACTTAGATCAATCAACATATCCAGCACCTCACATAGTTAATGTGTGTGTTTGTGTGTTAAGAATGCTTAAGATCTATTCTCAGCAAATTTCAAGGATACATGACAGTATTATTAACTGTAGTCGCTATGCTGAACATAAGAACTTACTCATCCTATAAATGAAAGTTTGTAGCCTGTCTCTAACATTTCCCCATCTCCCCTACCTCCCAGCCCCTGGCAACCCACCATTCTACTCTTGACCATTTTTGACCTACTGACATAGCAAATTCTCTTAGTTCAACCTAATATCATGGAATACTTTCCCAACACTAGGAAGAATGAGGTAGATGTATACACGCCATTAGGGAAATGATCATGTTATAGCTCCAAACAAGACACAGCATGTGTACGGAATGTTCCCGTTTGTACTTTTTGAAAGAAACATATGTATATTCATAGACATTTTCTGGAAGCCCACCAAGAAAAATGTCAACAATTGCCTCTGAGATGGGAGACTACAAGGTCTGGAGGAAGAGGGAGATTACTTGTCCCTGGATACCCTCCTATCACTGAATATCCTCTCACATTGTTAAATATCTTATTATATGTATGTATTACTTGTTTCAATTAAAGAAAAACCTGGAGACTTTCCAGGTGCCACAATTAATTTGAGATTATTCAAATTATTTAAAACATTAACCAGTATTTACAACAAAGAACACTTTAAATAAAGTAATTACTTTAGTGGCCTTTTTGGCCCCAAACCTAAACTAACCAAACAGCTTTATGCTCATTAAGGCTCTTAAAGGAAACTAAAATAAGTACTCTGTTTTCACAATAATATCCATATATATGAAGCATTATATGCAAGTGTATAATATATACATTATTCATTTAAGTTATTCATTTAAGAAATATTTTTTTGATTTCTAGGTACAACTCACTCTGCTGTAGGCCTTCTGTATATCTACGTACAAATGCTTTATAAAGAGACGGCAGGGGCACCTGGGTGGCGCAGTCGGTTAAGCGTCCGACTTCAGCCAGGTCACGATCTCGCGGTCCGGGAGTTCGAGCCCCGCATCAGGCTCTGGCTGATGGCTCAGAGCCTGGAGCCTGTTTCCGATTCTGTGTCTCCCTCTCTCTCTGCCCCTCCCCCGTTCGTGCTCTGTCTCTCTCTGTCCCAAAAATAAAAAAATGTTGAAAAAAAAATTAAAAAAAAAAAAAAGAGACGGCATATATATGCATACACATGAATATATGTGTATATGTGCATAGGTATGTGTACATGGACCACACACACCATCCTGGGCTGCTATTCCTCCAGGATCAAAGATGCCACTAATAACCATAACCTGTCAGATCTAATGGTCCCTTGATGCATCAATCGTATGTATGAGCAAGAACGGCTTTCTGTCTTAAAAACCACCAGGCCTTGGGCTAGTCCTGGTCTCCTTTACCTCCAGACTGTCCCATCTTGCATATCTGTGGAGGTAATCAATCACGTATAGTCTTTTTCTAAAAGATTTTTCCCTTAACTCTTAGCTGGGTCATAATTGAAGACTGGGCACCACTATTCAATTTAGCAGTTCTCATTCTATGAATCCCCTCACTGAACTAGCTCTCTTCCTTGAGAATCAGTACTGTGTGATAAAGAGGTACAACTAATGAAATCTGTAGCACGTACGAACAGTCTGGATTGCCCGTGGGGGCAGGGAGAGAAGTTGAGACTCACTGGTCTCAAGAGTTTTAGGCCTGGATCTCAGGTGTTCAGATACAAAAAGGCTGATGAACTTACATGCATTTGTATGAGTTAGTATAAAATACAGAATTTCTGAAATTTAAGAAATGTTTCTTGGGAAATTTAAGAAATATTTCATTTAGTGATCACTATGTATAATCATGAGAAAAAAAATATGTGCAAAATATTTTTATTAGAAACTTAAATGGAAACCCAGTAATAAGTATGCTTTTTGAAATTATTCTTAGTCTCGAACACATGCTTTACTCCCAATCACAGAGAATATAACATTTGAAGAGTATAATCTTAGCTATTACCATGAATTCATGACACCTACAAATTTTAGTTTTACTCCCCCCTCCCCAAATTTTTAATTAACTTTACTCAACACAAGTTAGAGCCATAAATTTTCTTTCAAACAGTATAAATTCACCAGCTAATTTTAATATGTTTGCATGGAATTTTAACCACTTCATATGAATCTATAAAATATACCATTTTTTAAACCTGCTGAGTTGCCATTAGTAACACGATTTTATGAACTTTTTTTTTTTTTTAAACAAGATTTAAAATGTTAAAGGCACTGCTAAAAAGTCCTTATCTTCTTTAGGCTTAATCTTCTAAAAATACATGAAACTCCATATCCTTAGGTTATCATAAATTCTATAAAGAATATCACTATTAAAATGAATTACAAGATGTGCAGATTTAAAAAAATGACCAAAGTGGAGCACCTGGGTGGCTCAGTCAGTTAAGCATCTGACTTGAGCTTAGGTCATGATCTCCTGGTTGGGAGTTCTAGCCCCCCATGGGGCTCTGTGCTGACAGCTCAGAGCCTGGAGTCTGCTTGGGATTCTGTGTCTCCCTCTCTCCCTCTCTCTGCTCCTCCCACACTCACGCTTTCTCTCTCTGTCTCTCAAAAATAAATGAATATTTAAAAAAAAAAATGACCGAAGCAATCTTTGACTCTTTGCTAAGTGCATCTTGCTAATACTCATGTGTGCTTACACATACTTATTTTAGAAAATAAGGAGGCAGGCTAATAAAAGCACGATTCCACAGACCTACAATAAAAGTTCTATTCTCATATAGGGGTCCACTGACCTTAGGAAACAAATTCTCATAAAAATAACTATATAGTGAATTAACTTTTGCAAATTTATTTTTTTAATGTTTTATTTATTTTTGAGAGAGAGACACAGAGAGTGAGCAGGGGAGGGGCAGAGAGAGAGAGAGAGGCACAGAATCCGAAGCAGGCTCCAGGCTTTGAACTGTCAGCACAGAGCCCCATGCGGGGCTAGAACTCAGTAACCGCAAGATCAGGACCTGAGCTCCAGTCAGAAGGTTAACCAACTGAGCCACCAGGCACCCTGCAAATTTATTTTTAAAGAGAGCACACAACTCCCGTGATTTGATTGGTTCTCTTTTCAAATACCTCATTCAAATCCAACCAGGGATAATTGATCGTTAAAGTAAGCCTTTTAAAGTACAATGAAAACTTAAAAATATAAATAATCCTTCAGCGATAAGCATTTGCTATGTATATGCTTAAGATCTAATTAAAACAAATCAACTTTGTTGATTTGTCAAGAGTCAAAAGCACCTGCTACATAAACAAGCGTTAACACAACATACTAAGTCCACATAACACAAAGAGGTTAATTTTCATTAAGTTAACCATCGCTGGTAAGATCTGAACTCTGCACTTAGCGGGAACCCACGACTCAAAAGCCTGGCTCGCTGTTGTGTCGCGCAGGGTGTGTTTAACCTCGAACATCATTTACACAGGCAGCGAGCCTCGGCTTCTGCCTTCCAAAGGGCAGCGGGAGGCAAGGGGGGTGTCCGCTGTCACCTCCTCAAACAACCTTTCGGAGTGGGCCTGGGCCCGCGGGAAGGAAAGGTGGGGGCTTCTTGCAACTCAGGCTGGTCGGCCTGCACTGGGCTCCCTACGCAATGCACATACTCCACCCAACCATTGCACGCAGGAAGGACAAAAAAATAAAACAGTCCTTTTAAGTTCCCTGAGTGGGAACTCTCAAGAGCGCTTCAGCATTTTCCCACGCTCCCGCCGAGCCGCTGGTTCCCTCTCCTCCACGTCGGCCGCCGAGCTCCCCGGGAGCCCACCCTCGCGGCCTCTCGTGCGGAGCCCGGGAATCCCTTCCTGCCGCGCGGCTGTCCAGCTCCCGCGGGCCCCGCCCCCGGGCCAGGCCCCGCCCTCACCTTGTGGCCCACGTTCCCGGGATCGCCGGCGCGCTCCGCGCGCTCCGGGCGCCCTCGCTCCTTTTCCCCGCCCCGCAGCTTCCCGCCGTCCGCGCTCCCCTTAGACCTCACCTTGGTCCGGATCTGCCCCGAGGTGGACACTTTGCGGATCAGTTTCTGGGGTCCCTCTTGCTCCGCTTCGCTGTCGGAAGAATCGTCTCCGGGCCCCGCCGAGGCACCGGCGGGGGCGACCGCGGCGCCGGCCCCGGCGGCCGCTCCTCCAGCGGCGCCCGGAGGGTGGTGCTGGCCTCCGGCCCCGGCCATCCTCTCCGATTCCTGCGGGGACACAGCACCGCCCTGCGGGGGCGGCGGCAGCGGTCAGTGGGTGCGCTCGGTCCGAGCCGGGCCCAGAGCCCCGCGCCCGGCTGCAGCCGCCATCTTCCGCTCCCCCAGCCGCCCCCGCGGGGAAAGGGTCGCGCGGGATCAGACGCCCTCCCGGCGGCCGCCCTCCAGGCCCCTCTGCCGGGCTCTGGCCAAAGCGGCGACCGCAGTGGGGCACGGGGGACGCGGACCCCGGCCCGCCTGGGACCCCTGCTCACCCAGCCTCGAGACGTTACAGGGTTCCTGACCCAGAATACGACTTGGCGCGGGTAGGGAGGATGGGAGTGACAGAGGGATAGGGGCAACCTACCACCTCTTGTGGGGTCTGGGCTCCCCAGGATGGACGGGAGGGCGGGGGTCGGGGGGCAAGAAATCTCCGCAGCCACCCTCCACAGGCCGGGCAGTGGCGATGCTCCCTCCCTCCCTCGGTTCACGGGCCGCTGGGGCAAGAACGGCCCTAGGAGTAGAAGGGGAACCTACAGCTTCCTCCCGACTCCCTTGGGTACACCCTGCCACCCCCTAGACCTAGAATCTCTCTCGAGTCTTGGGCCTTACCACACGGTTCCCACTGAATAAAAGTCCCTTCCGCCCCCTAGATGGATGGGCGCTGCCCCTTGTCAGTCTCAGGACCCCCCAGCGCATCTCTGATGAACCATACCTCTCCCGCCTCTGCCTTGGGGTTCGGGTCCTTTCAGCTCTCCCGACCGCGGTGTTTAGTTTCTGGCCCACCCCCACCTCCATCCGGCGCACACGGAAGAGAAGAGCATTTTCCGGGAGGTTCCACTCCGCTCTGAGAACTTTTCGTTCAGAAAGAGCGATCCCTTTGGCTAACAGGAAACTGGGAAGGGCGTGGAGAGAGCGCAGAAACAGGAGAGCACACGCAGCCCAAGACCACAGAATGCAAAATAAATGTCTAAACTGAAGCGCTAAGCGAGACTGCCTGGAAGGAAACAATGCACTGAAGCCATGTGAACGCCAGTGCCCGAGCACGAAAACATTGGAGGTCCTGGGAGAGCCACTCCCTAACCCGGACCAGAGCAGGAGGAAACGGGATCAGCAGGCTGCAGCCACAGCTCCCAACTCGTCCCAAGTGAGCTGGTTACGCGGGCACTCGGGAATAGCAGCCTTGCGGCGCGTTCCGCATGCTCAGCGTCAAAGAACCCTTGTAGGTGTGGGAGGACTTGGGGGAGAAGATACTAAAATGACAGATTCCTCTTGTCATCCACAGAGAACTCTAAACTTAGCTGTATTTTTAAGTAGGGCAAAAGTCCCCGCCAGACTGTGGAGTCTCTTCACACTTCAGTAAAGCATTTAATCTCTTAAGCGTGTTCAAGTCCTTCAGTACCCATTCCTATTTTTTCGGTTGACATGGCCTTCTACGCTTTCAGCTGACATGACCTTTAACAGTCCTCCAAACTAGCATTCTGTTGGGGTTTTGTTTTGTTTTCTGGGTTTTTTTAGTTGAAATCTTCCAGTAATTTGGTTGCTATGTCAAAACTAATTTGCTATGTCAAAACTAATAGACTAATGTCTATTGGGGTTTTGTTTTGTTTTTTGGGTTTTTTTAGTTGAAATCTTCCAGTAATTTGATTGCTATGTCAAAACAGTTCTAAGAGGTTATAAATTACAATATTCAATCCCAATACTGTATATCCACACTGTTCGTTAAAAGGTAAAATGTGATGGTTTGAATCTTCCAAGATAGGAGATTGATGCCTTGAAATACTAACTGGTGGAAGCTACTTCTCTAGCTTCAGTTGTCTTCTTTAGGAAGGGAAGGAGCTAGGCAAAATAAACTTGGAGCCCTTATGGTTTTGTAGATATGTAATTCTATATCTACAAAGAGTATTTTGTGAAGGGAATGCTTTAAGAGAAAAAGTGATCAAAATAATGGTCTTTAGCTCAACCTAATTGTTTGGTCAGTGAGGAGTCCAAAGGTTTGAAAGTGTAGCCAAGAACACCTAGTAAAGGGCCTTTTGAAAGAATAAACCTAGTTCAGACTCTTCCTTTAGTGTTAAGTGAGGCCCAAAATCATGAGCTGGGGCCAAAGTCAAAACCATGTGATTAGCTATTCTAATGTTCTACTCACTGTACCGCACCAACTTTTGTTATACAAAAGTTAGTCAATTATGTTTTTATTCACACTTTAGGCTTTCAAGTTTTGTATAGTAACATTTTCCTGAATCCAGGCTATTAAACTGACACTGTTTTCACACCTATGCCCATTCTGTGGTCTGAATTAGAGGATTCAATACATTTCTCATTCTCATTCAAACACTGGTTGCTTACAGATATCTTAAGAGGTTCATGTGCAAGAGCTGGGCAATTAATACCTCAGAGTAAAGGTATTTATTACTCCATAAAAATTTACCATCAGTTATCCCTGCTCTTCAAACACTCCTGTAACAAGTTCTAAAACGTGGTGGTGACTTTGAAAGCATAGCCAGTCTTAGCCTACTCAGGCTAAGTAAATTATCCCTGCTCTACAGTTTATAGGACACTCAGAGTGAAAATACCGTGTAGGCAAACGAAGGAATGTCACTTCATTTCCCACAAAAGGCAACTCATGAAAACCCTCTTTTCTTCTGAGATTGTTTCAAGTAATCCCTCATGTAAGGTACCCAATCCATTAGATTTTTCTCA
This sequence comes from Prionailurus viverrinus, assembly GCF_022837055.1. Classification (NCBI taxonomy): domain Eukaryota; kingdom Metazoa; phylum Chordata; class Mammalia; order Carnivora; family Felidae; genus Prionailurus; species Prionailurus viverrinus. The sequence goes on from NC_062561.1 coordinate 28,609,696, forward strand.
GGTCTTATCCATAAATTAGAACTTCCCAGAATGAATATCCAATCCTTATATCATATACCTGCAATGCACTTCACTGCCCTTAAAAATATAATAGCAATGTCAAGAGCTCCATATTTTCAACCATTTTAATGTAGCTCAAAATGACAGCTGAAACAAATTTCAGATATGTAGTATATTGCATTATTTCTTTGATTGACAAGATTCCCTTGACTTTTTCCTTACTTGGTGTTTTCAGATAATTTCTTAGATGTGTCTTACATATTTCTTTTATTATTGTTACTTTGAAATCTTTGTTTGGAACATAACATATCACAAACACACTATTAAAAACTTGGACATAAGCCATGTAGACACTGCATTCAGGATGAAAGGGAAATAGAAGCTACCACTAAATTGGGTTTCTACTTTATAGGGCTTCCTGCCCCATTTAAAGAAATAAAAATTATTACACTCAAGATGTATAAATCACAGCCAATTCTCATTCTGATAACAACTTTATGAATATTAACATTCTTACTGATATTTTTAATTATATTCTTATTAAGCATTACTTATAAACAAGAGTTTAATATCCACTTGCAACTTTTAAATCCCATATATTCTGTGCTTTTATGTTAAACATTATATCACAAATACATAGAACTCTACCTTTATATACTGAAGAACCCAAGTTGGCACTTTCAAACAGTCACGTCCTAGGATGCACATTCCTAATCAATGGAAACCACGCAAAAAGAACACACTGCTGGCTGAATAAGTGCAGGCCTGCTTCCATTCAAACTTTCCATAATATACTGTTACATATTTGGAACTTAACATTCAAAACTTTACTCCATTAAAATGTCCTTGGTTGTTACCTGAATGAAAAAGATTTCCTATTAATCATGATATAACTTCATGTACCAATGGTCATCCCTGTGCCTAGGGCAAAACCCACTGTCATCTAGACCTAACGCATAAATACGCTTATAGCCTCTCGTTTACATTTTTGCCCTTTTTCCTTTGGAACTCTTACTTTTCTAATTTTCCATTAGTTTTGAACAGTTTCATCAGAGCCAAGTAGACAAAAACCACATAAAAATAAAAACAAATTTTAGTAAGTAAAATGTGCCCTAGGATCCTAGTATCACTGTCTAAGGACTACTTTGTAAATACTCCCACAATTTTTAAGTTTTGTCTAGAATTCAAACTACCCATCCCCTCACCCCCACCCCAGGATATCATCTATGATATTTGGCTAAGTATCTTCCCACCCATCTATTCCCACCACCGAAATATTTTTGTACTGATTAGAAATGTAGGTAATGCCTCTATTTCCACTGATTTGATTGCATTCTAAAGCTAGCATTAAAGAAAATACACAGAAACCTGAATGTTAACATTTATCTTCTTTCAGGCCCAATGCCCTGGCTGGAGGAATGATAAGGCTGTTTATTTAAATGCCCTCACTTAACTAAATAATTTCATTTTATCTTCAAATATGAAAAATGTCATGAAGTCCAGTAACTGACTCTCAACTCCAGACATGGGTACATTGCAGGCCAGAAGTTCTGTTCTCTTTACTATTATTCAGCATCAGTACCTGAGACTATGTCTACTCTTTTGAGTAGATCCATGTAGAATCATGGAATCATATCATCATGTTTTAGGTTTCATCAAAAAAAGAATGAGGAGAGTAAATCCTTACAGGTATGCTATTATGCACAATAAGGAAGAATTCAGGGTCTGTGTAATGTGAATATTTCCTATTCAATATTAAATGTTCCTATTATAAATATAAATGAGTATACTTTTATGGTAAAGTATTAAAGTTGCCTATATTTGCAATCAAACAGCAGATCTTCAATAACTGCCAAATGGACTCCTAGTCAAGCAGACATTCCTTAGTCCAAGGTCTTTGAGGATCCACAGATTGGGCTTCAGGAACTCTGGTTTGCTTGAAATATTATTATTGGTTTTATATGGCATGTTGCATAGGTACATCGTGGGGAGAGACTCCACAGCTTTGGTGAGATTCTTAAGGGGATCACCCAAGAGACACCGAAGAATCCCTGATTTTGAGGAATTTTGTGTCTTTCAATATATATTTAGATTCAGCTGATATTTCCTCCCTTAGATCCAAAGGTCTGAAATAATTAAAATTTAAGTATTCTTTTTTCCCTAACTTATCACCCCTTTTTCTCCTATACATCACTTTTCAGAAATTTGGGTAACATTTTTTTTTTTAAAGAACTTAAATGAGAAGTCCTCTTAGACTTTGTGGTCATACATGTATGCCCACAGGTTTTCAAATAAAATCACTTAAGTATCATTTTGTGCCACACATGTAAGACCTCTGAAGATTTTTTTTTTTTGGACTATCTGAATATCAACTACTAACATATGAAACAAGATGTTCTGTTAAGAATGCATGCTTTGTGAGAATATAAGGATTAATGTCTGTGCTAACTGCTATATCCAACAGTCCCGGGACATAGTAGGTGCTGGATAAAATATCTGCTGAGTAAATAAAAGGGGCTTCAGTGTTTAAAGAAAAAAACCTAATTTTTTAAGGACAGTTCTGCAGTCTGGATAAAGTGTCATGGTTCATTCGTACATTCCTATTAGGGCTCTAGTTTTAAAGGCTAATACATGAGCGTTTTCATTTTTGTCACTTTAAGTAAAGCAACATTAGAAGTTTTTCTCTACTTTTCTAAGCACAAAGTAGTTCTGCCATCAGTACCCTAGAGCAAAATGAACTTAAAAGGGTACTTTTCAATGTGATTGGTGTTGGCTTTACAGCATCCAGGTTCAAAAGATACTTCATATAGGAAAGTTTAAAAGTAAAAAAGTAACAAAATCAGGTCAGTAAGTTTAGTTCTCAATGGTCTTTGATTTAAACTTCAAAACTGAACTGTAGTTTTAGTTTCAGGAATAATTTAATCCCCAGTGATAACCACAGAAGAAATACGAGCAGATGGGCCAACCTAAGGACATGTTCAAATTTACAAAAGCAAAGACAGCTGCAGATACAGATGGATCAGAGTCCAAGGACACTTCTGAAAGGTCGGGAAACAAGAGGCAGAGAAATGTACTTGGGCAAAGGAGCTGAGGGTGTAACATACTCAGAAAAGAAAAAGGAAAACCAAGCCTGGCACCTGACCTAGAAGCTCTTAACAGGCAGGGGGCCAGCCTGAGCAGACACGCAGAGTCCCTGGGAAAAGAGCATCCGAACACGTTGAACAGAACACGGGTGAGGCCAGAAATTTCAGACGAGGCTTTCCAGATAGGCTCAAGAATTTCACCCAACACGGAGTAGCAAACATCGAGGCAGGGCGTGGAGAGCCAAAATTCGATGCCAGGGAAAAGGCAGCCCACACAGGATTACAGAGCTCTGAGTGAGACGGGGATTCCGGGGTAGAATCCCTGGAGGGATGTGAGATGGTTCTGACTGTCTGAATTAGAAGAAAGAAGGAAGTTGGAGGAGTTTGAGGGAACAAATCCAAAGCCCCCCCGATCTCCTCCTCCTTATCCTCAAACACATAAAACACACGCACACGCTCCTCTCGGTCCCTAAAATTACCCAACCTCCGGGCTGCAAGTGAAGTGAGATCAAGGTTAGCTTCTCACTCCATCCCTGCCAAAACCCTTGAACCCTGGAAAAGCCGGGGCTGTAGCGGCTAGCGGGAGGCGTGGCTCCAGGCTCCCGGCCGGGAACAGCCTCCGCCGCCCGCGGTCCTTGGGAACCTGCGCGCCCAGGTGACGGCCGGGGCGCGGTCTCAGGAGGGAAGAGCGGTCCCTCCCGGCCCGCACGCTGACCCCACCGTCGGGTTCCTCCTCTCCCTCCTCCAACCCCCCTCCCTCCGGCTCTAAAATCAAGTCAGAAGTTGAGAATTCGATGGAGCAACGGAAACGGTCCTCCGAGGGCCGTCGTCAGCGGTTTGCCAGCGGCCGGCCCCACAGGGAGAGCCTCCGCTGGCCGGACAAAGGCGCTCCGGGCGGCGCGCGAGTAGGAGCCCGGGCGGCGGAGGAAGCGCTGCCCCGGCTGGGAAGCAGCTGGGGACCTCATCCCGGGCCATTTCCTGAACGGAACCCGGCCCGGGCGGGGGGGAGCAGAGGAGAAGCGGGAGGGGGTGGGCGCGGGCGCTGTACCCACCGGTTCCTCCCAGGCCGGGCTGCGGGCGCCGGGCGCGGGGCGCACGTGCTGCGGCTCCATCGCGCCGCCCGCGCCCGCCGGCCGCCCGGGCGCGGGGACCCGGGCCCCCGCCGCCGCCGGGGCCGCTGGATGCGCTTCCCTCGCCGCGGTCCTCTCGGCCGCTGCCGCCGCCCCGGCTCCTGCCCGGGGCCAGCCACCGGCGCTCCCGCCGTCTCCGGCTTCCGCCGCGCTGCGCTCTCCCGCCCCCGCGCCGGTCCCTTCCTCCTCCTCCACCGCCTCCTCCTCCTCCTCCTCCTCCTTCTCCTCCACCTCGGTCCAGCTCCAAGCGGTCCGCTCCCCGCCGCCGCTGCCACCGCCTCCCACGGCCACAGAATCCGCCCCTCGCTCCTTCCTCCGCCCCCGGCTCCCTCCCCTTTTCCTCCCGCTTCCCGCCCCTCCCCCCCCCCCGCCGCCCCCTCCTCCCAGCGGGCGGCCCGGGACGCACGTGACCCCCCGTCAGGCCTTATAAGGCGAGGAACCGAAAGCGGCCGCCGGGTGGTCACGGGCACCGGGCGGCCCGGCGAGCAGGAGCGGCCGTCCCCGGGGCCGGGCGCCGAGCCGCGGCCGGGCGCGCCGGGAGCGGCGGGGAAAGCCCGGGCTGGGCGGGCCGACGCGCCGGCCACGGGAGCGGCGGTGGCTGAGAGTCCCGGGAGACGCCTCCCAGCGCCCCTCTCCCTCTCTCCCTCTCCCGGTGCTTGCAGCCCGAGCCCGCCTCCCTCCGAACGCCGGCTGGCTGCCGGTGCTGCGGGCACCTCCCCCTCCTCCGGGCGCCGAGGCTCGAACGAAGCCACACTGGACAGTTACCGACTTCCACAGAGCAAGGGAACTGCACTCCAGAGCCGCTCCTGAACCAGCTGTGCAGGGATGGTTTATTCTCTGTGATGTTAAAGAGATTGCAGATGGGTTAAGCATCTGCAGGAGGGTTGAAGCTTGAAGGAGTGCTTCTTTTACTCATGTTTCATGATTAACGGTTTCGTGGAAAGAACAGGCTACGGAGTCGATCTGCCTTCCAATTCCAGCAATACATTCAAATTTGGGGAAGGGACTGGCTCACGGTGAGTGCTCAATAAATGGCAAGTCGCCTCCTCCAGCCTTTGAAAACAACGTTACAAATGGCGTTTCTGATCATCTTTGTGGCGTAGAAATCGGTTTCCATCTAGTTCCAAGCCAAGAATGGCTTTTCACAGGTTATTCCCTAGCTTGGACTTCAGGCTTCTTCTATCAGCATCTTCCCAGGGCTCTTAATCATGTCAAACACATTCACGCATTTTAAAAACAAACTGCAAAAATTAAAAAAAAAAACACAAAGACAACAACACTTACTTGATCCAGTCCCCACCTTCTCGCAGCCAAGCTCTTTTGGAGATAAACACCTGTTCTCATTATTTTCACATCCATTTCTTAATCTACCACTCATTCTTCCCTGCAGACCAACTTTCACGAGGTGACCCTGACAAAGGTCACTTATGGCTTTAAAAAGGCCCTAAACAAGTATACTGTTGTTGTTTTTATTTTCAATTCTCTTCTTAATTAACCTATCTGTAGTGTTTGTCATTGGGGACCAGACTTGAAACTATCTCTTCCATTGGCCCCTATGACACTTCGTCTCTAAGTTCTCTGTTTCATGCTCAGCCTTCTTGCCACCTCTTACATGTTGGAGTGGCTAAATAATCTGCCCTTGGTCGGTTTCTAACACTGCTTGGTCTTTCCACACAGCACCCATGACTTCAACTACCAACCATGTGCTGATAACTCATAAACGTCCACCCCTATCCCAGATCTCCAGTTCTGTAAAGCCAATTTCTTACCAGAAATTTCTATCCAGACATCCCATGGGCCTTAAACTCAGCTTGACTAAAACAGAAGTTAATTTTCCTGCCAGCTGGCTTTTCTCTGTAGTCTTATGCTCTCAATAAATACCTTCACGATCCACCTAGTTATCTAAAAGAGATATCTGAAAATTGTCCCAGGTTCCTCCTTCTCTCTTCCATTTGCCCCCTCCACACACCAGAGGTTCCTGTATATCACCTTCCCTCCAATGTCACTGGTCTTGTCTGGTTTCAGATCCTGTGTTTCAAGCCCCTGAAACGTTGCATTTCTTCCCTTATTAGTCTCACTGCCTCAAAGCTGGTAGGACCTTCACCCCTGCCATCTCTCACATTGTGGCCAAAGTAAGCCTTCTAAAACACAAAACTGAGTGGGTCATTCCCTGGATAAGCCCTTCAAAAGACTCCCCATTACCTGTAAGATGAAGTCCTAGTATCTTAGCCAGTACCTATTTCTCCAGTCTTATCAAACAACTCTGAGGTCCTTGCATGCGGTTCCCTGTAAGGCCATTTAATTTTATGCTGTGCTCTCTCATGGGATGCTACTCAGCCTGTCCAAACACCTGCTCATCTTTCAGGATGCAACCTAAGGGCCGCTTCGTTATGAAATCTTTTGACACTGCTGCAGGTTACAACTAGCCACTCACTCTAGATGCAATGCACATCCCCTACCCCATTGCAATGCCTTGGAAGATTTTATTAAACTCATTTTTTAACATATAATATCCCTGATGACAAGTATTATGACTGACTTATCTCCATCTTCCTAGTTCTCAGTACAGTTTCTGGTGCATCAAAGGTGCTCAGTAAATGTTGAATGAATTATGTGATAGAATTTGAGTTTCATCTTTTAAGGCTATAGAAAATCAGTTTCCTGGGCAACTGGGTGGCTCCCTCGGTTGAGCATCCAACACTTGATTTCAGTTCAGGTCATGATTTCATGGTTCTTGTGAGATCCCGACCCAAGTTGGGCTCTGTGCTGACAGGGCAGAGACTGCCTGGGATCTCTCTCTCCCTCTCTGCCCCTCCCCTGCTCTAAATAAATAAATAAACAAAACTAAAAAAAAAAAAAAGAAAATCGGTTTCCCATCATTATCTCATTTAATTCTCACATTTCAGCAAATAAAATATCATCAACTGTTATAGAGATGGAAATTGAAACTAGACAAGAATAAAGCAATTTGCCCAAGGTTTCACTGTATAAATCGCAAAGCAGGACTATAATCCAGTTGCCTAGGCAAATTCATTACATGTTTATCTGTCCATTGTTTTTCACCTTAAATTTATTTTGCATGATACCATAGCTTTCTTTTTGTTAGTGGTTGCCTGGTATATATCTTCTCATCTCTTTATTTCCAACCATTCTTAGTCACTATGTTTTTTTTTTTTAATTTTTTTTTTCAACGTTTATTTATTTTTGGGACAGAGAGAGACAGAGCATGAACGGGGGAGGGGCAGAGAGAGAGGGAGACACAGAATCGGAAGCAGGCTCCAGGCTCTGAGCCATCAGCCCAGAGCCTGACACGGGGCTCGAACCCTCGGACCGCGAGATCGTGACCTGGCTGAAGTCGGACGCTTAACCGACTGCGCCACCCAGGCGCCCCAGTCACTATGTTTTAAGTATGTCTTGTAAAAAACAGTTGAATTTCGGTATTATTAACTCATTCTGAGAGTCTGCCTTTTATTTTAATCAGTTTTCATTTATCGTGTATATTAATTAGGGTAAAGGGTTATTGTAAGAAAGAGATCTTCCTCTCTGACTCCTCTGAAACATAATGTTTATTTCTCTCTCCTGAAACAGTCTTAGGATAAGTGGTCCAGGTTGTCAGGGTGGCTCCTCTGTTCCATATCTCTATTCCATTCCTCAGAGCATTGCCTTTATCTACGTGGTAGAAGCTTTTAAGGCCTGGATCCAGAAGTGACACACTTCTCATTTGCTCATATCCCATTGGCCAGAACTTAGTTACTTAGTCACACCTGGTAGCAAAGGAGCAGGAAAATGGAGCCATTATCTGGGCAGCCATGTTCCAACCACAACTCTATTACAATGAAAGACAGAAAACAGATTTTAGTAAAAACTAGCATTCTCGTTAGATCATGAATACCCTCTTTGGATTTATTACCACCTTCTTGTTTCATATTTATTTAATTTTCTTTTTCTTTGCTTTCTTTTTTTCTCCTTTCTCGCTTTCTACTGGATTAATTGAATTTTCTTTCATTTACTCTCTTTTTCTAAACACTCCTAGTGTTTTGGAATTTATACCTTTTATTTCAATCCTCAGTGATTACCTTTAAAATATTAACATTTTTTAAATTTTTTTTTTTCAACGTTTAACATTTATACCTAACACCCAAGATTCCATCAGTATCTTTAACTCCTTCCTTTAAAGATAATCTTAAGCAACAAAAATAAATAAAATACTTTAACTCCCAATTCCCCTCCTATAAACTATGTATTGCTGTCTAGCATTGTTTAATTTCCTATTTATTTTTCAATTCTTTACTAAATTAGGCATCACCATTACTACTTTTATAATTATTTAATTAATTTTCCCAACATATTTCATCAGTGTGTTTCCTTACTATTTGCTCTTTTTATCCCATTCTCTCCTCCTGGGCTCAATTTATGTCTTGGTGAAGCATGTTCTTTAGTATTTTTTTTCATCATATCTGCTAGTAAAATTCTCTGTTTCATATAATCACTCTCATTTTATTTTCTCTCACATTCTTGAATCAGAATTTCATCAGCTAAGGAAATCTAAGTTGACAATTATTGACTTCAACACCTCGATGTTTCTATTTCATGACTTTCTGGCATCTACTGTGGGTGATTAGAGTCTGGTCGGTCTCATTGTTATTCCTTTATTATAGATTCTTTTTTCACCATAGTAACAATATTTTCTTTTTTTCCCCCGGTTGATGTTTACATTAGTGATTTGTGTCTAGGTGGATTTGTTTTTTAGGTATCTTATTTGGGACTTGATATGCATCTTCAACCTGAAGACTCAAGTCCTTCTTCAGTTTTGGACAATTTTCAGCCCTTATGTGCTTCAAGTATTCCTCCCCTGCACCCCAACTCCCACCCCATGCATTTTTTTTGTCTCTATTTTATCTTTCTGGAACTCCTATTAAATAGGAGTTTGAGTTTCTCTTTTTCTCAGGTCTTCATTTTTCTTTCATATTCCCCTCTTGTTCTCTATGCTGACCTTGGGTGATTTTCTCAGATCTCTCTGATTCTCTTGCTCAGATTCCCCTTGCAGTTGTATTTTATAGTCTTTAAAATGAACATTGAATTTAATTTGTTTACATTTCTAGAATTTTTGTTTCTTTTCTTTTCAAATCTACCTGTTCTTTTTTTTCATAATATCTTACTTTTGTGTTAGTGTATCTTTTTCCTTTATCCCTTTGAACATTCTAAACACATTTACTTAAAAGTCTTTCAAACTGTTCTAATATAGCACACTTATCATGATGAGTAAGGCATAGAATTATTGAATCACTATATTGTACACCTGGAACTAATAAAACAATGTACATTAACTATACTGGAATTAAAATTAACAACATGATTTAAAAATTGTTCTAATATCTATAGTTAATAGAGTATCAATTCTCCCATTTGTTGCACTTACTGAGTCACAAATGTGGTGGCCTGTTTCCTTGTGCGCTTTATAATGTTTCGCTGTGAGTTCCTCTTCAATGGGACTTGTTTTCCGTGATGGTTATGCACACCCTATGAGGTGTTACATTTGACTCTGCCAGGGACCTGTAGGTTGTCCTGGCTCACTGTGAATAGCAGTGGATGCTAGAAGACTCAGACAGATGAGGGCTGGCACAGCCTGGGGCTCCTAAGGTCTCTCTCACTCTTTCTAATAGGCTTCTCCACTACTCTTCTTGGTATGGTGGCTTCAAGATATCTGGTTTGACTTCTTATATATAGGATCAGGGTTCCCAAGGTGTGTGGCAAGAGGGAGCAAGCCAGATGGATGCTATATTCTATTATGACCTCACCTCAGAAATCACATAGCATCACTTTCACCAAATGAATTGGAGTTGTCGCAAAACCCTGGCCAGTTTCAAGGGTATGGAAACGGTACAGGTCTCAAACTTGTCAGTGGGAGGAGTATCAGAAACACTCGAAGAGAAACGTTTCGGATGAGACATACATGCTTGTGCAGTCCTCTTTGGAACATACAATCTCCCATAATGGTAGATCTCAGTAAGTTTCAGGGTCGTGTTTCTCGGCAACCAGAGGTTCATTCTCAAGTTAGATTATATTCACAGAGGGATATTCCTCGTCTCTGACCCAGCACCTGGAGGACATGAGTTATCATTCATGAGGAATACAGCCAACTAAAATGCAGGCATAGAGTCCTCTTCACTTTGAAGAAACACAGAGCAGATCTTTTATGGAGCATACTGGAATCTAACAAAACTTCCCAAAGAAGTAATCTGATAAAGATTCTCTGCTTAAGGATTGTACTTGAGGGTTCCCTGGATGGCTCAGTCGGTTAAGCGTCCAACTTCAGCTCTGGTCATGATCTCACGGTTCGTGAGGTCAAGCCCCACACGGAGCTCTCTGCTATCATCACAGAGCTCACTTCGAATCCTCTGTCTGTCCCCCTTTCTTTCTGCCCCTCCCCTGCTTGTTCTCTCTCTCTCTCTCAAAATAAATAAACTTAAAAAAAATAAGGATTGTACTTGAAGCAAGTCTATAAACAGATTACATCTTAGTAATACTGTACCTACCTAAGACAAGAAATAGAAACTGCAGCCCTCATTCCACTTTATCAAAGTAGTGTGGGGCACACAAAAAGAAGAGCCATAAAAAACCCAACTCTCTGTGAGTCACATTGGCTGTTATACCTGCTGCCTTAATAAAAGCACTCTTCATGGTTCTTCATGTAACAGGGTGCTGGGGGGTGTTTTCTGTTTATTACAGACCACAACTTAAGTGTACAAATTATACAAATGATTTTATCTCATTCTTCTGCCCTCATCCCACACAATATCAAGAGAAAAACATTTAAAAATAATTAAACATTTGTTGGCTGTGAATCTAAGGATACTAAAAATACAAGTGAAAAGGTAGGTTTTAGGGGGACCTGGGTGGCTCAGTCGGTTAAGCGTCCGACTGTGGCTCAGGTCATGATCTCGCAGTTTGTGAGCCCGAGCCCCGCGTCGGGGTCTGTGCTGACAGCTCGGAGCCTGGAGCCTGATTCGGAATCTGTGTCTCCTTCTCTCTCTCTCTGCCCTTCCCCAACTTGTGCTCTGTCTCTCTCTATCAAAAATAAATAAATGTAAAATAAAAAAAAAAAGAAAAGAAAATGTAGGTTTTAAAATACAATGTATAAATAAAATGTAAATATTATGTGAATATGTATTAAGAAGTTTGGCAGGATATACCTCAAGGTTTTAGTGATTATTCTCAGGCAGGTGGATTCCATAATCTCAGATATTTATTCTTTCTTTTTTTTTTTTTTCAACGTTTATTTATTTTTGGGACAGAGAGAGACAGAGCATGAACGGGGGAGGGGCAGAGAGAGAGGGAGACACAGAATCAGAAACAGGCTCCAGGCTCTGAGCCATCAGCCCAGAGCCTGACGCGGGGCTCGAACTCACGGACCGCGAGATCGTGACCTGGCTGAAGTCAGACGCTTAACCGACTGCGCCACCCAGGCGCCCTATTCTTTCTTTTTGATGTCTGGTAGGATTATGCATATTCTTTGACTTTCTTATTTTCCCCACAATAAGTATTTATTGCTTTTTAGAGAAGAAAATTGTTAATAATCGATCATATTTAAGTTAATAAAAATCAGTATATTTAGGGAAATATAAATCCTTAAATGCACAAAAAGAGGTATACTGAGACTAGGGAATAAAGCAGAGGAAAAGTGCAAATAACAGGGGCCTAGGGCTATGTCTTCTAGGCCAGATGAGGGTGAAGAGTTGGCTCTAAAAGTTAAAATATGACAAATTTCATTGTGACTCAAACTGGTGAATTGTGGGGTTCCCACCAAGTGAGCAGAGCCAAGGATGGGGCTTTTGTGATCCCTGAGAATACGTTCAGTGGACTTCACCTGGGTGGTGGCAGGTGCCCAGCCCCTTTACATTCAAGGTCAGAGTTCTAGATCCCAGAAGGAGGCTGTCAAGAACCAAGTATCAGAAATCAATCAAAGCAAAATGCTGGGAACTGGGGCAACAGACATGAAGGGAACGCTGACCAGGCGGCCCAGCACCCAATTCAGTGGCCCTCAGGGATGTGCGATCGGGGGCCAACAGGCTAGAGAGGGCAATGGGAGCCAGTGGTCAGTGGTGGCCTTCAACACTGGGATACAAGCAGTGAACCTCAACAAAGCTACCCCAGATTAAGGGACTAATATTTTTACAGTGGTTTTCTCAGAGCAGATTAAGAGTATAGTAAAACCTTGGACTGCAAGTAACTTGTTCTGTGAGTGTTCTGCAAGATAAACAAACATTTCTAATAAATTTTAACTCAATAAACGAGCCTATGTCTTGCAATTCAAGTAGTATGTGACGCGGAACGTCACATGATTACAAGTGAACCAATGGTTCCTTCTCTCTCTCTCTCTCTCTCTTTCTCTGCGGGATTGTGGGTGATTGTCTCCCATGCTTGGATGCTTGGTCTCAGGCCATGGTGTTTGGCAGAAATCAGTGATTTTTCAGAGTGTTGGAAGGTGCCCAAAACTGATACTAGTGTATTTTTTTTTTTTTTTTTGTCACTTCAGAGCACCAACGGACAGTCCTTTGCTTTTCCATACAAGAGTAAGCTTAGGAATGATTTGCTTCTTTCTTGATCAGGCATCCTGCAGATACAGACCCTTTCCTCTGCTGCCTTATTACCAGTACATTAAATACAGTATATGACCAGAGTTTACTAATTCTGTACTCTAGTCAACATCCGTGTGAGCATATACAAGTCCCCCATGCAGAAAAAGATCCCATTGAGCTAATAGATAGCTGTGATTCTGTTAGTGATAGTGAAAGTCGTCCTACACAATAACCCTCCTCTCTCTCATCTCCCTCACACCAGCCACAAAGGCTTTCAAATGTAAGTGCAGGTTAATTTGTTTATTTTCTTTATATTTTGTATTTTCTTTATTATTTTGTATTATAGCATTAAAATCATTTTTATATGAATATATTTGGGTTGTGGAATGAATCATGTAAGTTTCCATTGTTTCTTATGGGGAAATTCACTTTGATATATACAAGTGCTTTGGATTACAAGCATGTTTCTGAAATGAATTATGTTCCCAGACCAAGGTTTTACTGTACTTTCTTTTGGAAAACTATACAAGGAAGAGATGAAGGCAAGGAGAGTGAGGTTTGGCACCTTGTCATTTGAGGAACACTAATATTTAGTGGAAAGCACGTGCCATCTGCTGTTAAAGAGAACTGTGCTCAAACTCCTGCTCTTCTACTTACTAACCTGAGACCTTGGGCAAATTGTTTCCTCCATTGTGAAAGGAGCATAATAATACCAATTTCTCAGTACTATTTAAGGGACAAGTGAAATCCTGTACTAAAAACGTCTGGTATAGTATAGGTGCTTTTTACACACGTGAAAGTTCCAGCTGAAAAGGAAAAGAAATAAGGGGAAAACTACTTTTCTAAATCTATGTCACCTAGATTAGATGGGGAACATTGTCTTTCATTCCTTCATGGGGGATGTCATACAGTTTTTGACATCAGCAGCTACTGGAATGAGAAAACCATAGATTTTTCAAAAGTTTGCACATACCAGGTTTTTAAAAGTGCCTTTTAGGTACGTGACACTTGGCTTTGATCATCACAACAACAACATGAGGTAATTGTCATCAGCCCCATTTTACAGATGAGGAGAGTAACGTTCAGGGATTGAGCAATTTGCCTGAGGTCACAGAACTTGTCAGAGCTATAGAGCTGGCATGTGGAATTCTCACCATGTAAAGGTCCCATGAAAGAGGTGGAAGAAGGATCAAGAAACAGAGATACAGAGGAAGGACCAACAAGGACCATGGACTACATACACCTCAAGAATTTTGCTGGGGGAAGTTAGCGCCATTTTACAGCATGGGGAAATAAACAACTGTTTATAGAGTGGGCAGGAATTAGTCCAGGGGAAATGATGGAATGCCAGAGAGAGAGAGACTAATTCCTGGGAAAAGATCTGATGCACAGGTTGAGGAATAAGGCTTCTGAAACCCTGCTTCTTCAGAGCCAAGAATAAAGGAGTCAAGGAAGAAAAACACGCCATAAATGTTGACTGTTATGAGCTGACTGGAATCCAGGTCTAAAGTGTGTATTTCTTTCCTGTCACCCCAGGGTACAGCAACTGCCCGCAGTACAAAGGTCTTAGACTGGCTGGGTCCATTCTTGGTCCTTTTCCCAGACTCTTGCACATGAGGCCCACTTTCCTAGACACTGCTTTGACTCTGTCTCCGGCTCCACCACCTTTCCACCCCGCCAGGGGCCTGGCCAGTCTACCTTGGGTGCCCCTTCCTCTCCTCCACCTTTCCAACTCTAGCCTTTTTAGTCCAGAAAGGGACCTGCAGAATCACAAGCAGATAATGGGATGGGAGCTCGGGAGCCTTTCCTGACCCAGCTGGCGTTGCCTTACGTCTCTGCCACAAGTGGGTCCCAGTTGCACCCAAGCCCAGAGCAAAGTACCTGCCATTCTGTCTGCCCAGTCCCGCCTCTCCCCCTTACCTGGCCCCGCTCCTGTGAGGCTGGCAGCAGTCTGCGGATCACAAGGATGGTGGCCAAAGGTGTAGGGAAAGGGTGGAAACTGGAGCTTGAGGACTGGGGCTGTTTGCATTTAATCTTCATGGGGATGGGGGCCGTGTGCCCTGCAGCAAGTCAGGGAGGATATCTTGGGCCCGTAAATCTGATGTGAAAATCATTTAATGACACCTCTGCTTTTTGTGTCACCAAGGAAGTGTATCATAAGAGTTCATTGAACACTTACTTTGTGCAAATCATTAACATTGGCTTGTTCAGAATCATGTTAAACAGTTCTCATTAGGTAAGTGTCTCTGGTCACAAGGTGTGGAACTTTTAGAACTTTACAAACTGTTAGACTGAAGTTAAAGTTATAGTTCATTTCGTGTCTTATTTACCCGTGCAATGTGTTTGAATGCGTTAAAGAAAAATTTTTTTAAATCATGGTTATTCCATGCATGCATGCATTCATTCACTCATTCATTCATTCAACAAATATGTGTTGAGAACTTACTACACCTGAGGCCTGGTACCAGGGAGACATCTGTACTTTTATAAAATAGTGTGGTAAGCGCCACGATGCAGGGAGTACTGGAGCACATAGAAGCAATGCGCAAAACCATCCTGAGTCATCAAGGGAGGCTTCCTGGAGGAAGTGACATGGAAAGTGAGACTTAACTCTTATGAATTAGCTAGACCACGTTGGATAGGGAGGGGCTGTGAGGCAGGAAGCCGGCCTGTGGGGGAAAAGGAACTCTTTATAAAAGTCTAGAGGTAAAAGAGAGCTCTGCTGGTTCTTTCAAGTTCTGAAAAGAATGGTAATATTGTTGTTAACTATAGCATGAGGCAGTGAATGTGAGATGACACTGAAGAAGTGAGCATATGATGGATCATGAAGGGCTTAATACAGCAGCAAAGACTTTATGGGTTCACATCTTTAACACAGTAATAATAGCAAGCAGTGAGCACATCAGTTGATTGACTAATTAATCCTTTTAACTCCTAGAAGGCAACGGAGGTTGGATTATCACAATTTACTATCTTCCATATCGAATACCCTGATATTATGTCTTCAAAACTAGAGGGCACAGGTACCATTTTAAAATATCTACTTCTCTTCTCTAATTTCTTTTTTAAATAAAGGCTGAAGGAGTGGAGAATCACAGGAATGATGATTGAAGGGGGAGGGAGCCATTTTGAACAGGCTTAGAAATCATCTGACTAACCAGTCTGGCATCTTTGAAGATCTAGAAATTAACAGTTTCCTCCAGGGCAGAGTAAGAAATACATGCTGGAACAGGCTTTACCCTTTGGAGAGCGGGCAAAGGATGAGGTTGGAAACTTATTTCAAACACAATATTCTTATAATTTCATTTTTTAAAGCACACTGCTTTGAATAAAGAAATCAAAATGAACAAACAATTGCAGGTTCGACTGGCCTATTATTAGAATATGGTATTCTTGCCTCACAATCTAAAAAAATACCCTGTCTATGACTAGACATCAGATGAATGTACCTTCAGAGTGAACTTTCCTGAAGAGAAATTTCCTGTTGGAATCAGTCAGTGACTAGGCCGCAGAATTAGTCATGTTGTTTAATTTGTTTAAGCATATCATTAACAAGATTAAAAGCTTTCCAAAAGCCGGGATTGAAGGTTAAGGGTCATTAGCATTAAACGCTTACACTCCAAAAAAATGAAGTGGTGATTTATGATATTAATATTCTAATGTTTTGTTGTCAGTATTGAGGATAGGCATAGGTTAGGTTTCTCAGTGAACAGAGAGAAAAACAGACCAATTATCCTGCCCCACCATGGCCAGCCCTCCCCGAAGATTCTTCAGAGATTTAAAAAAAAAAAAAAAAAAAAAGGGTGGAAAGGAGCAGTGTGCCTCTGAATTACTATGAAGCTTTGTCCCAAACTGTGATGAGGTCCTTTGCTAAGCTTCGGTGGGCTAAGGCAGGTCTAGAGTCAAAGGCCTTCTTCCCTTGCTACTCTAATGGTGAGGAAAGAACAGTCCAAAGAAAATAGTCCCTATTTCCTCACCTCTCCTTAACCCATTTCTAATCCAGCTCTCTGTCTTTCCCCCACGACAGAAGCTAGTCTTGTCAAGCTCACCGTCATCCTCCATGTTACCAAATCCAATGGATACTTTTCGGTCCTCACCTCACTTAGCTTTTCAACAATACTTGACCTTTCAACACAGTTGATCACACCCTACGTTTTAAAATACTCCCTCCTCTTGACTTCTATGTTTACAGAGAACCATGAAACTACCCTCGTTTCCTTTTCTTCCCACCTCACTGGGCATTCTTTCTCAATCTCCTTGGCTGGCTCCTCCTTTTTAGCTCAAACTCTGAACGAGATGAGTCCCAAGGCTCAATTTTAGGCCTCTTTCTCTTCTCTATCTATACCTTCTTCCCAGGTGCTTTTGTTGGGTCTCATGCCTTGACTTTTAAATTATATGCAGAGGACATCTGTATTTATATTTCCAACCCGACTCTTCCCCAAGCTCTGTTCTTATACACCCACCTACATACTTGACATCTCCATTTAGGTATCTAATATGTGCATTAGGCTTAATATATCCAAAATAGCTTTCACCTATAAACTGCTTCTCTCTCATACCAGTAAAAAATACCAATATTCACACAGGAGCTCAAATAAAAGACCTAAAATGAGTCCTCTTTTCCCCCTAACTCCAATATCCAGTCCATCAGCAAGTTCTGTCAACTCTTCCTCCAAAATTGATCTATCCATTTCTAGCTGTCCCTACTTTCCTTTCGTGTGAACCACCACAATCTCTTACTGATTATCGTGCTGGTCTCTTAACGGGCCTCCCTGCTTCCACTATTACCCCTCCTGTACAATCCACATTCAATACAACAGACAGAATGTTTTTGGGTTTTTTTTACAGCATAAATCAAGTCATGTCAGTTATCTGCTTAGCATTTACTAATGGTTATGAACACTACTCCGAAGATATTTGAAATTCCAAAATTCTCAGGGTCCTTTTACTGTCACCTGCCTACTTTTCTGATCTGATGTCATACCACTTCCACTTCATTCTCTGTACCCCAGTTATACCGCCCTTCTCGTTCCCCAAAAATGTCATGTTCTGTCTTGGCATTTTTTTAATTGAAGTATAGTTAACATACAATATTCTTTTAGTTTCAGGTTTGTCATAGAGATTTGATATTTTTATACGTTATGAAATAGTCCCCACAATAAGTCTAGTTACCATCTGTCATCACACAAAGTTATTACAATATTATTGACTATATACCCTCTGCTGTACATTACATTTCCATGACTCATTTGTTTGACAACTGGAAGTTTATACCTCTCAATCCCCTTTGCCTATTTCGCCTACCCACCCCCAAATGTCTCTCATATCTGGTAACTGACAGTTTCCTGGATCTATGAGTCTGCTTTCGTTTTGTTTGTTCATTTGTCTTTATACTCCATCTATAAGTAAAATCATATGGTATTTGTTTTTTTCTGACTTATTTCACTTAGCATAATACTCTCTAGGTCTATCCATGTTGCTGCAAATGGCAAGATTTTACTCTTTCCTAAAGCCTATTACTAGGGCCTAGTAATATTCCATCACATATATCTCACATCCTCTTTATCCATTCATTTAGTGATGGACACTTGTTTCCATATCTTGGCTATTGTAAATAATGCTTCAATGAACATAAGGGTGTGTAAGTATCTTCTCAGTCTCTCTCAATCATTCACCCTGTTTTATAGTCTTCATAGCACTTATCACTGCCAATTACTTTATTTATTCATTTGTTTACTAACTGTCTCCCTTCCAGAATGTAAGCATTGGACAAACACACACCTGGTCCTGTTCATTGCTTTCTTCCCAGTATTTAAGTGCCTGACACATAGTAGATGCTCAATAAATTATTGTCGAATAAAGACTTTACCCCAAGGCTTACCAGCTAACACTTGTATAGCAGCTGCTATGAGCCAGAGGCTGTTATAAAAGTTTTACACATATGCCCTCATCTCAACCCCAAGCAACCCTACAGCAAGGTACTGCTACTTCTGTCCTTTCCAGATGAGGAAAATACGGCACTGAGAGGTCACACACCTAGCAAGGAGCAGAGCTGGGATTTCACCCAAGCAACCTAGCTCCAAAGCCCATGCTCTTCAATACTGTATGACATTGCTTGGCTTAGGTTGCTCATCTGTGGCCTTCTCAGGTCAGGAAAGGACCCTCTTGCCTGTCAACCCTAACATCCCTGACGGAGAGAGAACCCTAAGGCAAAGTAGTAAGAGCTGAACACTGTTAAAGAAAGAACACGCCAGCCTGGGCTAGAACTTTATGGCTTTTCTTGACATAGTGGGGTGCTCTAAACACTGTGTGCTTTGATACAACATGCAGAGTGTATGTGCGTATGGGCATTCACCCCCACCACACCCCACTGCCAGTGCAGAGAGGGAGAAAAGGTGATCAAGAGCCAACATTCCTCTGATTTTTTGCTAAGTCGCAGCAATGGTAAGTCAGAGTGGAGGAGATCGGTACAACAGCCGAAGAACCCTACCTATATCTTCAAGAGGCTGCTGCTCATCTATGTCTTTGCCCATGAGTTATCCACCCAGGATCCATGAAATGGAGGGACTCAGCTTCTCAGGGTCCCCATATGATCTTGCCATAACTCTCAAGCCACAGAACTCAGAGGCCACCTTTCATCTTTCGAGGGACCTGAGACGTCTCTTCAGCAGGGATTCCAGTTTCCTGTCTGAGATCATCCTTCCCCCTCTAGAAACCATGCACAGTCCAGTCACCAGCCCTGACCGCAGAGCAGTTAAGTGCCACTGCTTCTTCCAGGTCTCAACTTGAAAAGCGGTTGGACCCAGATATGCATTCTTCCCCCTTTCACACGGGACAGCCTGACCAGTAAGATCTCGAGCCATCACCTCTCTGGATCCTTGTCTCCCGTGGTGATGTCTAAGGCTAAGATCGTTTCCTGGGCAACAGCTCTCTGTGCATTTGTAACACCCAGTGCCACTCTCCCAAAGACATCTTGCAGTTTCTGTACCAGCCTGGCTCCTCATAGGCAAGACTTTCAAATACAGGGTCTTTTTTAGTAATATTATTGATGGCTAGTTTTTTCCATGGTCTAATTAGTCTTGCTTCTCCCTAAGAAGAAATTACTTTTTGCTACGTGGCAAGTCTGCCTATTGTTTTGTATCTGATCACTGATGGGCTTTATCACACTGGGACCCTGAAATCCATGCCCACAATTTAGGTTGACCTAACAGCCATGAGGACCTCCATGAATCCTGATGTCAAATCATATGGACAACCAAGACTGGCCTTGTTGCTTACTTCTCTGACTAGCTCTCCTCTTAATTATAGAGAGCAGAGGTCTGTAACTAGACCCACCTTGAGAACTTACAGGAGCAGGTTCAAAGAGACCAGTGATAAGCCCCAGGTATTCCCACAGTTGAATACTACCCTGGCTCCTTCCTTGATCCTGGATTGGCTCTAAGATGTTGGCGAAGATAGGAAAATGGTAAGGAATATTTATAACAAGGAGCATGACCCAGAGCAACCAATCCAGAAGCATATGGAATTAACAATTACAAGGTCAAAATTCTCACACACCAAGACTGTTTATCTGAGGGTGACCTATAGCGATCACATGGAATTTTACTACTACTGCATATGGCCAGCAGTAGGTAACATGCGGGCAAGACAGACAAAATTAGATAAAGGGAAAAACCTGACTAGAAGACAGAATTTCAATTTTGTCTGTGGACATACATATATATTCCAGTGAAATTACTTTGCTCCTTCAATGGCACACTATTGCTCACCAAATCAAGTTCAAGTTCTATCATGTGGTATCTGAGGTCTTCAATAATTAAGCTTCACCCATGCTCCCTTTTTAGATTATTATTTGCTCACCAGAGTTCCCAGACTCTGGAATTTCATAAATGAGAGAAATTTTTAGTTGAGAGATCAATAGGAGGATGTTAAAGTGAAGAGCATTCATTCATAGCTGCCCCAAATCTTTTGAATAACCTTTCCACAGTGTGATAATTGTATACTTTCCCTCCCAAAGTCCATAAAGCTCCATTTCCCAGCGTCTCTGTTCTCTAGGCTTCAGACCTTAGACTGATAAGACATATCCCCAGGACACTTTGATCCAGGCTCGTTCAGAGGGTTGGTTCCAACTAGGCAGTGTGGTCCGTGTCAGCAGCTTGTGATGGTGGTGGTGCCTGACTGGATTCCTGATCCTGAGAGAAGCAGCAGTTCATTTGGGAGGACAGTTCTGCAAAGTGGTTCTGGGAGTTCGAGCTAGAGTTCACCTGTTTAGGCTTCAGGACAAGCTGTCTATATAACTTAATAAATCCCTTTGTACTTAGATTAGCTGGAGTGAATATTTTGTTTTCAATCAAGAATATCATTCAAGAGAGGTGTTTATTATTTTAGTTTGCCAAATGAAAGTATTCTTTTTTACAAAAATTTTTTAAGCTTTTATTTATTTTTGAGAGAGAGAGAGAGAGACAGACAGAGACAGAGACAGAGTATGAGTGGGGGAGGAACAGAGAGAGAGGGAGACAGAATCTGAAGCAGGCTCCAACTCTGAGCTGTCAGCACAGAGCCCAATGCAGGGCTTCAACCCACGAACTGCGAGATCATGACCTGAGCCGAAGTTGGATGCCTAAAAGACTGAGCCACCCAAGCGCCCTGCCAAATGAAGGTATTTTAAGAACAAACCAGTTTTTCCTTCCATTCAGTTGGCAACATAGATTCATGTCTGTTTATGACTTTTGTTCTCTGGGGATATAAAGGCCAAATGGCAATTATTATTCAGAAATATGTATGTTGGAGGATGTAGTGAAGTGAGATGTGATCCCGTATCAGTCCAGGGAGAGTTAATAAACATGGCACCAGAGAACAACATTAGCTTCCTTTAGACAGTTTCAATAAAGGCAAATAGCACAGGCATCTCACTTCCTCTATTTTTCCCTTACTGCTGTCCTATGAATAATACCCAGCCTGAGTTCTGCAGCTGAGCTCCCAAAGAAAAGATCTCTACAACGAAGACAAGTTGTCACTACCAACTGTCTGTATAATCTGTTCAACTGCTATCGTAGTTTATCGTTACAATATTCTGAATCCATTACCCTTGATGATTTGGACATTTATTTTTCCATTAGTGTCTTTTTCTCTAAGATCCTTGTCTTAGATAGAACAAGAAAAAAAGAAGAAAGAAGCAGATAGATCATAAGGAGAAGTTATAACTAAGAGGGTTAGGAGAGAAGAACACCAAGAAAGAGAAGGAAAGAACATATTTCAAGTCTAGAGAACATCTAAAACCTAATTCTCTTTTCTTTTTGCAGAGCTAACTTATATTTTAATGTTTGCCTCCAGCTTCTGGAGGATTGGGTCCATTTGCCACCTGGGATGGGAAATGAGCAAAAATACTGCTTGTGGGGTACTATGTTGACATACTTAATTCTAATAACCATCATTTAGGTGGTAAATGGAATTTGATTTCATAGATCCCACCTAAATGAGGCCAGTGGATGTTCCATTTCCTTGAGACTGCCTTCCCTGACCCCTGAACTCAGGTTGGTCCCTCTGTACAAACTCACATGGTACCGCATCTGTCTTCATTTTAGTACTGATCATCACTTTGAATAAATAACGAATTGTGCAGAAAGACACTATCTACTATCACCATCACTTAATAACAAAATATTTAGAAAGAGACAACTTTATTTTGAGAAGATAAAAATGTTGTCAAATGTAGAAAAATCATACTATAATTAAAAATATACACTTTTTGTAGTAGTTTTTTGATACAAGTTTGTTGACTTTGGCACTTTATAGACACTGCAATAAGGAAGAAGAACTCAATGTCCACCTGGTTTTAGTAGTGTGGTTTTTAATAGGTTTACCAAAAGATTTCAATCAAATGGATGTCATAGTCTCACATGATCCAAAAATATTCCGGGTGGAGTGAGAAAGGCTATGGAGCAACAGTCCCCACACTTTTCACTGCTGTGTCTGTACTGTCCTCAGAGCATCAAGCCATGTGTCTGGCTGGTCAGGGCTGCAAGAAAAATTCTGCAGAAGACTTTATGCTTAGGGCTGCCCAGCTCAAGCCTCTCATGGCCCTGCACAGTCAGAAATCCATCCCAGAGAGATTCTGTAGGCCAGAAGATAAGGGGATGAACTGGCATTCGTATGGGACCAGCATTTGAAGACTACCTTGTTCAGTCCCCCTAACTATTCTCTACACATGCACCTTTCACTTCATTCTCCCTGGGTGTTGAGTTAGGAGCTTGTCTTTTATTCATATATAGTTTAGAAGTATTTAAACATGTTTAGTGATTTTTCATCTTTGTCATTTGTCAGCCATACTGCATAACTATGCTATTTTCCAATATAATTTCAAAGTTTAACTGAGGTATTTATAATTTACTTTGGCAGATGCTCTGTAAAGATCATAAGACTGTTCTTAGTTTGTGCATGAATTTATAAATGGCTTTACCATTTGTTGGAAGAAACATAAAAACAATCTCTCTTAATTCCATATTACTATGCTTTCCATTCTATGCTTGACTTCTGTAAGGCTTGGTTGACTTCCATACATCAATTCGGTAGAATTAATTCAAACAGTAAGCACAATATACAAATCAGGTGTTACTAATACATAACTAGCTTTAACCTTAAGATTTATCAGAATGATGTTAAAGGGCTTCTTCAATAAATATAACAATTTTACAACTGTCAATTGCACATTAGTATAAAGATCCAAAAGATAATGATTGAATTAGATGTTAGATTTTCACAATCAAATTTCTTGAGAGAAATGTTCAAAAAATCATCCCCAAATTGACATGCTCAATAACTGTTTGATAAACTTCAACACCCATTCCCAGCAACACTCTGCATAAGCTAGGAAAGGAGGGAAACTGCCCAACTTGTAAAAAGGCATCAATCAGAAACAACAGCAAAAATCACACTTAATATTTATCCATTAAAGCCAAGAGAGCAAGACAGAAAATGTTCACTATTACTGCTACAGACACTCTTTTACAGAAATCAATAGCAATAATCAGTTGTTTTTTTAAAAAAATCTATTCATGGGGCATGCAGGTGGCTCAGTCGGCTAAGTGTCTGACTTTTGATTTCATCTCAGGTCATGATCTCACAATTCGTGGGTTTGAGACCTGTGTTGGGCTCTGCACTGACAGCGTGGAGCCTGCTTGGTATTCTCTGTCTCTCTTTCTCTCTGCCTCTCTCTCTCTCTCTCAAGAAAGAAAGAAAGAAAGAAAGAAAGAAAGAAACGCTTTTAAAAATCCTATTCATAATGGTAACAAAAGACATAAAATACCTAGGGTAAATAGAAACAATTAAGATTTATATGAAAAAGACTATAAGGGGCAGTTAAGAAGATATGGATATATCTAATTCCTTCATGGTAAGACTTAAAAATATTATATATTTAAATATTTGTTATTATAAGTTATTTATATAAATGTTATATAATGTTAATTCTCCCTCAGTTGATATATAAAATCAATTCCTAAAACCATTTGACTACATCCATTCATAGACATTAACATGCAAAGATGTACCTAGTATATTTAAAGGCAACTAATGGGACAATATATACAGTATGGTGCCACATTTAAAACAAACAACAAAAAAACCTCTGTGTGTACATATAGACATGCATACAAAAAAGCTTGGAAGGTTGCACAGTAAACTATTAGCAGGGTTTTATTAATTCAAGAAAAATTCTAAATATCTATCCACATCAATACAATTAATAAAACCAAATATATTTCTATATATATAAAACCTATAAACTTATTATATCACATATAATCAATCAATATAACTAATATTAATTTACCCAATAAATCATGTACTAAAATTTTATATTCATTAAGTATCCATTTCATAATATACCAAAAAGTTGAAGCTCCTTTTAAGAATTTTTTTAAGATGAACCTTCCTTTTTTTTTAAAGTTTTTTAAAGTTTATTTATTTATTTATTTATTTATTTATTTACTTATTTATTTATTTTGAGAGAGAGAGAATAAGCAGGGGAAAGGCAGAGAGAGAGAGAGAATCACAAACAGGCTCTATGCTGTCAGTGCAGAGCCTGATGCAGGGCTCAAACTCGTGAACCATGAGATCAGGACCTGATCCAAAACCAAGAGTTGGACCCTTAACCAACACAGCTACCCAGATGTCCCTAGAATTTTTTGCTTAAGGTTTTTACTTTTGAATACTTTGAGGATTACTTAGCTAATTTATTTAATATATTTTAGGCAAACAAGTAGATTTCACACTACTAATTGGAACAAAGACCAATACTCTCATAATAATAAAATTAATCAGAGCATTTCACATTTCTTTGTCATCTCCTTTATCTTTTTTGTTTTGTTTTGTTTTGACACAATGACGAAGAGGAAACAGATTGAGTATAAATGAGGCAATTTTCTCTGGTAAACTATAAATTAGCAATTAGAATCATAGTTTATGACATATTACAAAATGAACTTGGGTTGATTGGGGAGTTGAATGAAAATAATCAATTTTGCAATTGCCTCTGACCAAGAAAATAATTTTACAGCAAAAGGAGTGATACAATGGGCTCATGTCCATGGAATTCACTGATCTTCCCAAGTCCCCATCATCTAGATGCCCCTAGGGAATGCTGACATGGTACAAGGTCAGAGTGTGGCCCTATAGGATGGAGTACATGCTTTGAATCCATGATCAAAGTGATCAATATACAGCAGTGTGTCTCCCAGAGCCAGAATGCCCAGCCCAGGAATCAAGGTTTGGGGATGGGGATCTATCCTTTCACTATCACGTGTAAGGACCCACAAATGTTTGCCTCCCATCCCTGCAACTTTAGGTTCTGCTGGTTTAAGGTCATGGTTCTCAAGGAAGTAATACTCTCTTCAAAACCTACAACTACATTTCTTCTATTGAAATGGAAGTTGAGACTGTCACTTGGCCATTGGGAACTCTACTGAATTAACCTGTAAGGAAAAAATGAACAACATAGGGGCCACCTCCATCCTAAGCCCACTAAGACAGCAGTAGTTATCTTTCAAAGTTCAGCAGTTATAGAAAATCAAATTCTAAGAGAGATGATTTTAACATTTAAAGCAGTTCAAAAGAAACCTATTGACCTAAAGAAACATCTCGCCAATTCAATCTGTGAATAGTGTTGCCAGAGAAAAAGAGGAGAAAATTATCACAGAGATCATACGGAAAGAAATCACCAAAACTAACTCACCCTCAATTTTGAAAGAGCAAGAATATCTGAGTCTCTGAGTATCTTGAATATCTGGAGAATTATTCCTGGGTATCTACTTGTCAAATTCTTGAGCTATAGAGACATGTGACATTTAATGGAAATAGATAAAGAGGAGAGAAAGCTATCATTCAAAGATTCAGAGTAAAAGATGTTTGAATTTATGTAATAGAATATAAGCAAGTCCTAAGAATAAAACTGCCATGAATCTCTTAAAAACACTAGATTCTCACTACAAATCCATTATAATGCACTTTAAAATATATATATTAGTTGATTTCTTAGGGCTTTTAGTTGTTGTTTGTTTTGGTTTAAGGCAGACAAAATATTTGGCAAACGTAGAGCCTGAAGGCATATTTTAACATAAACTGCATCTACAAAATAAACTACAGAACATTGGGGTTATCTGGAGGAACAATAAACTTAAGTGATTTAGATGACTATCATAGCAATAGTAATTAAGTACCTTAAGTAAAGTATTATTGTTATGAAATCCAGGACACAAAAGGAGAACAGTGTGAAAACTATTTCTGAACCAAATTTAAAGTATGAAAATAACACTAAAGGAAACATAATCTTGATGTATACTAAAACTTGGTACGTAGTAGAGAGCTCAATAAATGTTAATTTCCTTATTTTTCTATACCAAAAGTATTTGCAAAAACAGAAAAAAAAAAGCAGAGATGGGGGAAAAATACTGGTTTTATAAAAAATAAAGACATCATATTGAGAAACAATTTTATTGATAGACTGAAGCAAGAGTGTTTTTTGTGTGTGTGTTATCAAAATTATTCAACAACTAGCAAAACTAGGCCAAGAGAGAGAGAAATCAAATTTAAAAATCTAAAATAAGGGGAAGCCTGGGTGGCTCAGTCAAATAGGCATCCAACTCCTGATTTTGGCTCAGGTCATGATCACACGGTTCAAGTGGGTTCAAGTCCCACATGGGGCTCTGTGCTGACAGTGTGGAACCTGCTTGGGGTTCTCTCTCTCTTCCCCTTCCCCACTTACCTTCTCCCTCTCGCTCTCTCTCAAAATAAATAAGCATTTTTTAAAAATCTGAAATAAGGAAGGATCTACAATAACTGATATGAAAAGTAAGTAGAGACTATCATCAGCAATTTGTACACTCATTTTTAAACCTAGGTGAAAATTCCAAATATAAAACTGCCATGATATAAAACAGATAATTATCCTATTGTTTCAAGTCTCAAAAAATCTTTCATTTCCAGAAGTCTGAGATAGAGTCAATTACATTGTCTTCTCTTTGTAACCTAAGTTACATTGATTCTTCTCAGGTCTCCCAAAGTTTTGGGATGGTCCCCAGAAGGTACTTCTTGGGAGGTGTAGTCAGTCCAAGGTGTTGTCACCTTTGCTTATTGTCAGGTTCTGCAGATGACATTGCCCTTGCCCTTCTGAGGTGCACATCTCCTCAAAGCTCACGTGTTATAAGAAACTGGTGTGTTTGAGTGAGTGGCAGCTCTCTTCCACCTAAGTGAGGTGTGTTAAAGGGATCCTACAGTAGATTATTTGGGTGTAGAAGTGTTCCAGAGTTTGTTAAGGTCCCTCTTTTGGTGTACACACAGCTTTTTTACCCCCTCAGGGCCCAAATTATCCGACTTGGTTGAGACTCACTCATGTTGTGGCCATTACTCTCTTTTGACTCTCAGAGTCTCTTCCTCATGGCACCTGACTCCGTTTTTATGGTGGACTCTCTGCCACAGGGTCCATATTCTTCTAGTAATTTATCACCTCTCATCACAACCCCTACTCTCATAACCCACCCACACATCAGTTCTCCATGTGTCAACATCTGTGTCTACAAGGTAGGTAGAAGCAAGATTTCATGTCTCCTCAGGAGTCTCTTGGCTTCCGTAAAAGTCTGTGATGCACGTAGAGGCAGGCAGGGATAGTAAGCACCACCTATCTCCACCTACCCAGTGAATTCAAACTTCAGTCATGACCTAGCTGGTGTACCTTGTGTATTAATGAGAGCCAAATCAGGAACACAGAAACCACTCTAGGTATTTCAACAGACAGGGCTTAGTACAATGATGAAACACATGTTAGAGTGTTTATAAACACCACAC
This sequence comes from Prionailurus viverrinus, assembly GCF_022837055.1. NCBI lineage: Eukaryota > Metazoa > Chordata > Mammalia > Carnivora > Felidae > Prionailurus > Prionailurus viverrinus. Next base: position 28,637,827 of record NC_062561.1, read on the forward strand.
ACAAGGGACCCAATCTTAATTAAGTCACCAATGAACTCTTAAATGCCAATCTATCAGAAGTTGATAGCATTAACATACTTAATCTCTTTGCAATAGCTGATGGACATTTGCTACCTCCTGAAATTTCCCCTTGCTTTGGTTCTCTGATACTTCTCTGTTCCCTTACCTGTTCAACCACTCTCTCAGACTCTTCACATGGTCTTCTTCTTCCACCTACCTTATTATTTGAGAACTATGTGCTGAGCAAATTAAGTCAGCATTGATCATCAGAAAGATTCATAATTTAATATAAACAACCTTTTTACAAATCTTTCACCAAAAAAATTTAGGCTATCAATGCTTAAGCACTTTGCCCCAGAGAGAGTGAGCGAGCAAGTGAGCAAGGGAGCAATTTGTTTGTTTGTTTGTTTGTTCATTTATTTTACTTTGCTAAACAGGAAACCTGGGCATGAGGGAAGTCATGCATTTATATCTACCAAGTGATTGAAAACAAAAGAGCCAGCAGCATTTATACCAGCCTGATCCCTGGTTCTGATCTCTCATTTGAGACAATGGGGACTCTTCAAAAAATAAGCAAATAAATATTGCCAGGGAAGTGACACAATTCAATCAGGCACTTTTTCCCTGTCATTTCATTGTTTCTGTTTTAATTTACTTGTTTGTTCTGTGAGAAAGAAGTTAAGAAAAAGCCATATACATGCATATTTCTATCTTGCCCACCTTTTTTTCTCCTCCACCCTTAATACTATTTTTGGTTTTGAAAAGTAGTTTCATTTAAATAGGTTTAATTTAGTGAGGTTATGATATAACAAACTTCTTCATCTGGATATGTTTAGTTTACTCAATAGTATATTTATTTAATAATTTAACATTGGATTATTTCACTGTAAATACCCATCCTATTTTGTATTGGATAACATTAATTCCCAATTTTATTGACTCTCCATAAGTTACTTAAATGAATCATTTTAGTGCGAGAAGGATGGGTTTCTAATAGTCTTTTGGACTATGAAAAAAAATAATTACAAAAATTAGGTGTGATGGCTCCATAATTTGAAAGTAGGCTTTCAAGGGGCACCTGGGTGGCTCAGTCGGTTAAGTGACTGACTCTTGATTTCTGCTCAGGTCATGATCTCAGGGTTCACGAGTTTGAGCCCCATGTGGGGTTCCACACTGACAGCATGGAGCCTGCTTGGGATTCTCTCTCTCCCTCTCTCTCTGCCCCTCTCCCACTCATGCTCTAAATCTCTCTCTCTCTCTCTCAAAATAAATAAATACACATTAAATAAAAAAAAGAAAGTAGGCCTTCAAGGCTCCACATGATCTGTGCCTACCCCTACTCCTTACCTCTCTGGCCTTTTCTCCTTCTACTTTCTCCTCATTCATGTTGCTCTTCATTGCTATACCTTAAAGCCCAGTCATGTCCCACCTGAGGACCTTCACAAGGGCTGTTCCCTCTGTTTGGAATGTTCTTTACTCAAAAGCCCTTATGACTCACAACGTTGTCTCTTACACACCTTTGCTCAAATGTCACTTTTCGAGGAAGCCTACTCTGATGGCCCTATTTAGAATTGCAACCTGTCCCTCCATCCCCAAGCATGCGGGGTCTCCCACACACCCTATTCTGCTTTGCTTTTGTCCTTAGCATTTGTTATCCTCACACATTCCCTGTAACATTTATGTTCATGATAAGTTTGTGGGTTTCACGGTCACTGTGAAGGAATTTGGAGAGAAGCTGAAGGCTCACTCCCACTCTTGAGAAAGGTGAGAAGACATCACCACCTGTTTACTCTGCTCAGAAAGTGTAAGCCAAGGAGGAGGGAAGGTGCTTTAGGCTCGGAACTCCAAGGGGTGTATTTTCTGCATTTTCAGGGCAAGCATTTTGGCTATAACTTGCTCAGAATTGCGACACTGTAGAAGTCATGCAACCTTCCAGCAGAACAGCCTGCTACGTTACTACTAACACCTGTGGCTTTAGCAATAAGCCTTACACTGCTAACAGAAATTGTGAACCTTTGACAAGCAGGACCTTTTTGGGGAGCATCCATCTGTATCCATTCACAGGAGCTCCTGTCCTTTGGGAGGAAGGAGAGGCAAGTGCTATCATTAGGTTTGGTCTCCTCTCTTCTCTCCAGACACACATAAAAGCAAATACTACTTCTGTCTACCTTCTGGAAGAAATTATCATCTGAAATACTGGGGAAAAGGAGGAAGAGAAGACACTGTCCTTGATTACTTTAGATACTCCAAAAATTATTAAGACTAGATTATATAGGGGTACTTGGGTGGCTCAGTCGGTTGAGCATCCGACTTTGACTCAGCTCCTGATCTCCCAGTTCGTGGGTTAGAGTCTCGCATCGGGCTCCATGCTGGCAGCTCAGAGCCTGGAGCCTGCCTCGAATTCCGTGCTTCCCTCTCTCTCTCGGCTCACACTCTGTCTCTCTCTCTCTCAAAGATGCATAAACATTAAAAAAACTATAATATATAACCAAATTTAGTACTTCTTCCTGAAATATACAAGATATATGATATTCAATAAGTGGGACCAAAACATTTGGAAAAAGATAACATTATAGCCCCACCTACACCTTATACCTTACACCTGAATAAATGCCAATAAAGTCTAAAATGGAGAAACAAAAAAGGAATATAGTGACATATAAATTAATATTCATTTATTATGAGAATGGAATATGCTGTTCCTTGATGTCATGAAAGGTAGAAATGTACAGATTTGATAGATTTCATAGATTGTACTCTAACAAAACATAAACTTTTTATAGAAAAAAAGAGACATAAACAGAGTTAAAAATAAAGCAAATAAAACTATTCAAAGGCATAATTTCCTTCACATATAAAGACCTTGTACAAATCAATAAGAAAACAGAATGTTTAATAGAAGAAAATAGTTTCAGGAAATTAATGAGCAATTCACACAAAAAAAGAATCCCAAAAGAAACCAAGAACAATCTCTAGTTCAACAAATGCCTAGTGCTGGTAAATGTTGTAGGGAATTAACATTCTTAAATGCTTTTGGTGGGAATGTAAATTGGCACACATTTTTAGAGACAGTGTGGCAACAAGAACCAAACTGTAAAATTGATATGCTCTGTGATATAGCAATTTTATTTCTAGTAAAGTATACTATGGGTATCTCATATAAATAACCAGATATGTATTTATAAGTATGCTCATTGTTGCTTCGTTTGAAAAGCTAAAACTTGGAATTACTTAAATATCCATCAACAGTGGACTAGTTAATAAACAATAGCATATATTGAGGCAATGACATATACGCAAATGTGAAAAGGTATGAGGTAAACATACATGTACTGATTTGGAAACAGATACCTGGTATTTCATTGAGTGGAAAAAGCAAATTATAGAACAGTGAGAATGGAGGGATTGTACTTGTGGGCAAAATAGGGCTATCTATAGGTGTGGTGGGATAATCCTTCAAAATATTTACGATGCACCCCGCCCCCTGTCATCACCACCAGGCTGTGCCCCTCCACCCACCACAGGCAGCACTGGGGCAGCCCAGGCCTCAGGGGAGCAAGGCCACGTGGAACAGAGAACAAAAGAATCAATTCTTGGCTTTTTAGTTTCAAAATAGACCTTCTGGAACTCTTGGCAGAGACAATAGGTTCAACAATAGTTTTGAAAAAATGAATGTTGATTTAAGAGCCAATTTTCCTGCTTTAAACTGGATAAAATACTCCAAGAGAGAAAGGAGAAGCAGAGAGGAGAGCTGGCCGGAACATATAGTGATGAGGGTCAGTCAGCACACTGCCCACCTTGGCGTGAGCCCCGCAGTGTGGGGGACAACGAGAAGAAGAGCGGTGCCCAGTCTCCTGTCTAGGGCTCCTATAGAATTCTCTTCGGTGTCAGGACACAGAACAGGGGAGAGGCAGGTATAAGGTCTGCCAGGCAGATGGGCCTGGGACAGCTTCACTCACTGGCTGGGACCAGGGAGCAGCCTCTGGTTTCCTGCAAGGAACCAACAGCCAGTTGAGACCTCTGGCTGTCAAGAGACAGCCCCATCAGCAGCTGCCGCTTCAGCTACCTGGCGTGTACCAGAGGCCAAGATGGAGGACTTACAGGCGGCAGCAGCCGGGCACTGTGGTGGGTAACATGGTAAATGCCTGCGTGTTCAGAGCTGGCTGATGGCTGGCCATCTCCTCTGTAAAACTTCTGTTCCGTCCCCCTGTGATCTAGAGCAACAATCCAAGGCAGGCAAGCAGAGAGGAAGCTCCTTACTTGATTAAGAAAACCTTGAAATGCCTGCATTTCCCTTGCGTTGACAAATATTTTCTGCCACTTGATGGAACTGGTACTCAAAGATTACGATGTTATTTGTTTGTTTGTTGTTGTTTAAGATGTTATTTTTTTAAGTTATATTTTTGCACCCCTACATGTGGTATCCTGAAAATAATCACGCCTGATGTATAGACATATGCTTGTCTATAAATAGAGAAATTCAGAAAGGTATTCCAAAATTTAACAGGGGACACCTTTGGGGGGTAGATGTGAAGGGATGGAGATATAAGGGATTTTTCACTTCTGTACTATTTGAGTTTTTGAGCATGTACTAATTTTATAATAAATCTTAACGACCCCATCTAGAAAGCACTCAGAGTGCGTGAGGTCAAGCAGACAGTTGAAGACATACTTGCAGCAGAGTGTGATCCATGCTCCCTTCCAATGCCCACAGAAGCACACATGAGACAGAACAAATGTTCCCTAGAGGTAACTATGCCAGGTTCGGATGAATCTTTGAGGACCCCAAGACATGTAGTAGGTGCAGCCTCCATTAGGACTATTTCAGATGTTCCCCGAGGACCAATCTGTGAGAAGAGGGTGAACTAAGAATTAAATTTTTGACCTAAATCCAGGAAGAAAAGAAAAGGATATTTGAGCAGTCCAGATATACCAATTCATTCATTCCCTTACATTGATCCATGCAAAAGCCTGCAAATCTAACTCTTTTTGAAGAATATTTTTGGAGTTAGTTTTAGGTTCATAGAACATTTGAAGGGAAGGTAGAGAGGTTTCCCATCTACTCACTGCCCCCACACATGCACAGCCCCCCCATTATCAACATCCCCCATGGGTGGCACATTGGTTACAACTTAGGAATCTACACTGACACATCATGATCGCCAAAGTCCTTAGTTTGCCTGGGATTTACTGTTGCTGTTGTACCTCCTAAGGGTTTAGACAACTGCATAATAACATGCATCTATTCATTATAGTATCATACAGAGTGTTTTCATCAAATGTAACTTTAAAAAAATATCTAATTAGAACCAGTTTTGCAAGTAAGTGACCCCCAAACTGTATCCTTGAAACATTTTTCATCATGTGAATTCCCCAGGGTCGTACATGTGAGACAGTAAAGAACATGTGTCCTTAACTACTGCTTTTACACAGTTTAAATCACGCTGAGTGGAGGTACCATTTGTAGAACTTTAAACGATGGCAGGAAAGATAATGTTTTTATTACTATTGTTATCATCAATATTCTTCTTCTTACTGGTGGAACTGGGGAAGGTGAAAAAATGAAAAGTATCATCTCAGCAAATTTCAGAGAGATACATGGGAGAAATTAATTCCAAGTTGAGGGAATAACAAAAGCCACAATGTGGGAGCCTGAGGCATTTGAGGAGAGCAGGAAGCCACACTGGTCAGAAAGCTTACAGGGAGCCAGGCGTGAGCGCGACGTTTCAAGGACTCAGGTTTTACCCTGACTGAGACGGGAAGCCAAGGAGAGAGATGGCTGTGCAAATACAATTTAAAATCATCACTGGGCTGCTATGATCCGAGAGGACCATCGGTGGCAGGGGATAGTGGCACACACACATTCTGGGTAAGACAAAGCATTTGCCTTTCCCCTCTGGTGCTCCTAAACTGCCTCCAGGTGTCTTATTTCTCTTTTTAAGGCAGGCTTCATTATTCACCATGATTTAACCTCATCAAATAAAAATGGTCAAGGTGGGTGATTAGCCCACAGAATCTTTTACCCCTGTAATGTTCATAAAATAACCTCTCTCAGTTATGACTGAAAGCTATAGACAGGGAGACCAGAAAGATGGTAGTCAAGGCAGCAGAGAATGAGGAAATTAGGAAGGGACCAGACAGCCTAAAGGGATGAGGCAAAGACTGAGGAGTCTGAGTTCACCAACTAAGTCTGTGTGGATAGCTAGAGGAGTTCAGAGGCACTGGCTGACAATTCAAAAACTTAACGCCATTTTTAATCAATGTATTATAACGGCATTTGGAAAGCACTGGGCTTCTGTGGAGATTTGGGGATGGCCCTTTGTGTATCCTGACGTTGCTTCAGCAGAATTATAGCAAGAAATCATAGTTACTCAGAACAGGAGGAAACACTTTCCTCAAGGGCTGCTCTAAATAGAATAGGTAGTGAGGAGTGAGTGTTATGTTCCCTGACACCGAAGAGCTTCAGGCCAAAGCTGCAAAGATCACTCGGAATCCATGTGTGATAGTCTGCTCTGGCCGCCATAACAGAATACCACAGACTGGGCGGCTTAAACAATAGAAATGCATTTTCTCCCAGTTCTGGAGTCTGGAGTCCCTGATCAAGTATTGGCAGGTTTGGTTTCCTCTGAGGCCTCTTGGCTTTGCTGGCAGATGGCTGCCTTCCTGCTGTACCCTTGCATGGTCTTTCCTCTGCATGTGCACGTCCCTCATGTCTTGGTGTGTGTCCAAATTTCCTCTTCTTATAAGGGCACCAGTCAGATTGGATTAGGGCCCACTCGTATGACCTCATGCAACCTTAATCACCCCTTTAAAGACCCTTCTCTAAATACAGTCACATTCTGAAGTATTGGAAGATACAGCTTTGACATATGAGTTGCCAGGGCAGGGGGTGTCACACAATTTAGCCCAGAACACAATGATTCTGTATGTTTTCAAGAACCACAAAGACACATAACTAAAAATGGATTTGTACTCCAAGGGATACATGTAGAAGAATAGAGATGAAATTTAAATGTGCTAAAACACATTGAAAAGCAAAGAAAAAAAAAAAAAAAGCTTAGTAGTAAGTTAAAGAGAAGCATTTCCCCAAAGAGTTAAATCACTGTCAAATCACTTCAAGCCAGTGGTAAGCTGGGTTAATTGTCAAATACTTCAGCAAGATCTAGTGGGGGAGTTAACTGCAGTTATTATCTTAAAAAGAACACATTTCTTTGAAATGCTATTATGATTTAGAAGCACATAAAAGGTTTCCAAGGAGAGTCCCTTTTGTGTAATGATGCAAATTGAGCTGAGTGGTATGCATCATTTCTGGGGTGACATCTGTGGGTAAAGTCAGAGAAATCCAAAGGCTGCACACGATGTTAAGGTAAATCTTCTTGAACTGGAAGAATTGAGACCACTTCTGAAGATGGGACACACAAAGCTTTGTAAAATAGAAATAATAAGAGGGAAAATAGCAGGTTTTAGAACCTTGCAGGTTTCCTGCTGTTTATAGATCACAGATCCAAATATAGATGTATTTTAAGTTTTTAAAACATTCATTTTGTGTGAAAATCCTTCTCTGCAGATAGTCTGCTTCAGTGAAATAGGCCAGGAAAGGAATATATCTGTTAACCTCACAGATCTCTTTAAAAGGAAAAGGCTTGTGCCAAGGAGCCCTGGCTCTCTCGACTTTCTGAATATAAACGAAAGAACTAGAGAAAGAAGGGCAGAATGAAAAACATGAAAATAGAAGAAAGGAAAACGAAGTCACAAATTATTGAAAATTAAAAGGAAAAAAAGATCAAACAAGAAATAGAAGCATGTGCTGTGACTAGTTCTTTCTTTTCCTAAATTACCATTTTATTTCCTGGCACTACTCCCCTTCAGAGACCAAGAACTTCTAGCCCACTTTTTTATGCTCTATTACCATTATTTCTCCTGAGATTTGGTATTTGGGTAGTAGGAAACAAGTGAGCATTTGCAAGTGCCTTGGCAGTGAGTTTTTTGGTTTTTTTTTTTTTAATGTGAACCCATTAAACATCTGCCTTTATTACATTTGTAGATGCACCCTGAGTCTAATAAAGCTCTCGGTGCATCCAGGCCACACATCCAGTATCTCGGAAGTGTTTAAGTGCCAGTGTGAAAACTTCATAAATAATTATATGCTAGGTTATCACATTATTCACTAATGAAGCTTGCTCTCTTTAAAGCAAGCTTTAAGTGGTTGTGAAGAAATCATCTGTGAAATTCCAGTAAAAGATTCATCGGGCTTTTTTTTTTTTTTTTTTTTTTTTTTTAATACCCTCTAAACCCAGCCTACTTTGGCTCTGGTCTCCCATACTCCATCTTGCTTACAAACATCCTGAGGAGGTTGAAAAGCGTTCAGTGGTGTCGCCTCTGTTGATTCCATCTTTACCGCTGTCTCACAGGTACTTTATTCGAATTGCATCCCCCAAAGAACCATTGTTCTGTTTTGTTCACAGCAAGTCTGAGACAGTGTATCACATTTCCAAGGAGGGGCTTAGCCTCATAATCACCTTAACATGAATGAAAAACAAAACAAAACAAACAAAAAGCCCACCCTGTGTCTGTGTCTTACTTTGTGGGTGAATTTTCAACAATATTATATATTGGCAATGTGCTATTCAAATTTTGTACTTTCATAAAATGAAATGTGTAGCAGTAGGACTAATCAGCACCAAGAAGAGTGATGTTGGCCAAAGGGTCTGTCTTCCTCCCTTCCTTTCATATTTCTTTTTCCTCTTTCTCTCTCTCTCTCCCCTCTCTCCTCTGCCTCCCCCCACCCCGCCCCGACTCCATCTGCTTTTACATATTTTACATAATGTCTATTTTAATCCAGGCTCTATATAAGGGCACTGGGCATTAACGATGCAAAGATGATTAAGGTAAAGCAGCAATGGTAATATAATGAATGTGATGGCAGAGGGATAGACTGGATACTCTTAGAACATGTCTTAGTTTGGGTACCGCCACCCTACTAAATCAGAGCCTACGAAAAATATTTGGGACAGGTAGTTTATTTGGTGTCATGCCAGGAAGCAGGGTTGAGGAAGTGTGGAAAGTGAGCAAGAAGGAGAAAAGCTAGTACAGGACAGCGGTGAGCAACAATGACCTGGGGTCCAATCCCACTGGAGACCCTCAGAATTGTGTAGAAAGGACCTGAGATCACCGCTTGGAGGATCTACTGATTCCTGTCCCCATTAATTGGGAGCTGGCTCTGCAGGTATTAGCTTCTGCCACACTTCCACGTTGCTCCTGCAACCAGGCTGAGCAGTTAACTTCCTGTCGATTCAGAGAAGGCTGCAAAGCAGTTAAGTGCAGAGACACTTCAGGGAGGATTTGAAGTGAGGAGTGGGCACAGCACGTACAGCTGTCCCCAGGGAGGCTGAGTGGATGCGGCACAGTGCACCCGCGTACCTGCCACAGAGAGCATCAAGGGGCTCCTAATTTGATCTTGGGGGAAGTATAGGAGGTTTCGTGGAAACAAGGTCTCAGCTAAATCTCAAAGAAAGAGTAGGAGTGCGCAAAAGAGAAAAGGGCATCCCAATCTACAGAGGAGCTTGAACAAAAGAGGGAGATAGCACACTTGTTGAAGTGCAGGTGTTTTGGTTGGCTGGGATAATGTGAGACAAAAGGAAGAGATAAATCCAATGAGCTTTAGGAAGTAGACTGATAAGACTTGTTAAGGACAAATAGTGTTTTAATAGGAGTAAAAGGGAGGAAGAAGTTTCTGGTTAGGGTGACAGAGCAGGTGATACAGACGGAGGGATAAAGAACCCACTTGTAGGGTGAGGAATACGATAAATTTGCTTTGCACAGGAGATGTCTAAGGTGCCTGTAGAACATACAGGTGGATATCTGGATCTTTAAAAATATGAATCCATTAGATACTTGCCTTTATTGCATTTATGAAAGCACTCTTGAGTCTATTTAAGCTCTGGGTACATCTGGCCATACATTAACTATCTCTGAGCTCAGGGGAGCAATTAGGGCTAGAAATGCAATTTATGTAAACTTACCCTCAGGGATTACCCAAGAATGTAGATGTAAGTGAGATTGTGAAGGGATAGTATGTGAAATAATGAGAGAAGAGGGTCATAGGCAGAGCCTTGATGTTGAAATGGCAGGCAGAGGAAGAAAATTTTTGATGGGTATTGAGAGCCTATGATTAGAGGTATAACATGAAAACCATGAGAAAGTGGTAAAATGGAAGTCAACAGAAAAGAGACAGTTAAAGAGAGAGAGGTCAACAATGTCAGACATCCCAGGAAGGTCAAGGAAGATAAAGGTGAAAAGTAGCCTTTGGGTTAGTGACCGGGAAGTTGGTGGTGGTCACAGCACAGTGAGAAAACTGCTATTCCTATTTTGTACCAGGCCCAGGGGTAAGTTCTCTGTGTCCATTCTTTCATTTAATCTTCAAATCCACCCTCTCAGTTGTTACCACTATTTTTGGTTGGGTTTGACAGATGAGCTGGGGCAGGGGGCGGGGGCGCACAGAAAGATGATGTCATAAGCCAAGGAAATGGTAGAGCCAAGATTGACATCTAGGCCATCTGATTCCCAAGCCCAACATTATATTGTCACACCCCATAGATGGCATGACATGGAGAAAGGGCACCTTTCCCATTGAGACAGAAGGAAAGAAGGTAAGAGATGGGTAGAAGCAGATGTTTGTTGTGTGGAAGTGGAGAGAGCTTTTGTAATTCACATCAGCCTCTGTTCTTTTTATTAAGATGCCCTGAGGCAAAGAAGAGCAACATGAAGATATGGTGGGGAGACAGGACAGAGACAAAACTTTGGGATAACTGGTTGAGGTAGGAGCAAACATGTCTAAATCTGGGACCTCAAAGCCCTTCAGCTTTTGAGAAGTATCTCATCTCTCTTGCCATCTTTCCAGCTGCAATTGGGTCAGCCATGTTATGTTTTTAGCCCACATAACATAAATGCTTTAGTAGTCATAGGTCATCCACTTAGGCCGATGGGTGAAGCTATTCAGGATTTGGCATCAGGTTCAGTGTGGTGAGTCTGATAGGGTAAGCTGTTGCCCTCACACACTGGGCGATGCGTGTTTTAGATGATGGAGCAGTCGTGTCATGTATGAATTCCATGCACACTTGTAAGCACTGTCCCTGATAGCCAGTCTTGCCCAGAAATTCGGTGACCCTTGATGGACTCTACAGGGCTTGTGCCCACAGTGGCGGCACAGCTCCAGTGGGATGGAGATGCCATGTTACAATTGACTTAACCTTCTGAAACCATCTCTCTTTGAGCAGAAAGACTGTGAAATATAAAAGCCTGAGGGATGTTGGTGGCTGTGGGGTTTCAGGAGAATCGATATATAAAACATATCCACCTAAGCTCAGAACCAATTGGGAAATAGATGCAGGACTCAGATAATCAGAGATCAAGATATCATATTTATCACTGATCAAAGCCAGCCTGGAGATCAAAGCAGAGTGTGTAACACACAGTCCTGCTCATGCTCCACCCCTAAATTAAAGAGAATTACGCACCCAGTCACAGGCACAGCTGCATGCGAGCTGGCTCCCTCCATGTGTCTAATCCTTTAAAACTTATTGCTTGAAGGAGTGGAAAATGTGTGCTCCCTGCGGGCTGACTGATCTCAAAAGGAAAGGAGGAAGGACATAGCTGAGCCACATTTATCCAATCCCTTTCCCCAAACTCACAAATCACATAAATCACACATTTTGGGGGGGGGGGGCTTGAGGAGTCAGGCTGCAGAGAAATGGAAGGAGTGTTAGTTACAGCAATGCCACCCCATGGAAACAGGAAAAGGGGTGAGAGTCTCCCCACCTCCAACCTGGGCACTCTCTTTCCAGGTGAACCAGAGAAGCAGATGAAACTGAGAGAGACAGAGGCAGAAACAAAGCAGATGACATGTGGGGAGAGCCCTGATAGCATTTGACTCTCTGGTTTCAGTAGTTCTTCCTACTTACGGATTTTTCCATTTTGCTGTATTTCATGAAAATCATAACAAAGTGCTCAAACTCAGGTTTTGGCTTTGCTCATTTGGCTGTAATATTATCTTCCATGCATTTTCCCCCCCAGCAGTCACTGAATTGGATCATCATCAGATCCACAGTATTGTATACTGGAGGCTGTCTTCGTCTGAGCTCCCCATAAAGCAAAGCCTCAAGCAAATACTTAAGTTCAAGTACTTTACAGAGGAGTGTCATTTAGAGAGCAGGAGTGAAGGACAGGGGAGCAAAGCAGGGAAGTGGGGAGAGCCAACACAAAGATGGATTCCTGTCTGCTCACTCACTCCCTTACTGGTGATTTGCCTTGTGAAACTCAGGGCTACACAGCCAGGGCAAAAAGCAGGAAAATCATTTATTGATAGGCTCCAGTCCATCAAAAGTTTGTCTCTGCCCTTCCAGTTTGTTGCATGCTGTGGGTTCCCACTGTGTCTCTGCCTCAGCATCAACAGCAACCCCTAGAAGTGGAAGCCTGTGCCTGTCTGGTTGTGTTTGTAGCAAAATGGAGCATGCCCAGAACTGGTTGCCACAGTAGGGATTGGAATAAGAGATAGGTGGGGCCGAGAGAACTCAAGTTGTGCCCAAGAAGTATCAGATATAAAGACCTTCTATCTTCATGATGAAATAGACTCAACTGACTAGTATAAAAAAGTAACATACTTGTCTCTTAAAGATATGCTATACATCTCTATTTGGAAATCTAAAAAATCCAACACAGTCTTCATGCAGTTGTAAACAGACTCTTCTTTTCTGATAGGTTAAAATAAAACCATTCATAGATTATCATTGTAAATTATCTTATATTTAATAATATGTCAGGCTCTCCCCCCATTCTCTTCACCCCCACTGCCCCAACTAGTCAAGCAAAAGTTAGGTCTTTTTTGTCATCATGCAACATTTACCAAACAAGAAGAGTGTATCTAAAAACCAACGAACCAACCAATCAAAGGATTGACATTAAGATCCTTTCTCTGACACAATCTACTAATTCCATTAAATGTACAATAAGAATACCAGTACATTGCCATTTTAAGACCACCCCTCAGCCTAATGGGAGTCCAAAACAAGCACATGAAAGGGATATCATGGTTGGAGCATGGAATTTTTAGGATTTATCCTTGACAGATCCTCTAGCAGGCCCGGTACCACAGCAACTATGGACTCTTGGCTAAATTGCTTTTTCTTTTGTTCCATTAAGTGTTCCTAAAGTTGTCCACCATTGGGTAAATTCACCTTCCCTGTTTGGCTGTGCAACAATTTTTAATAGTCCCTATATTAAATCTCCTCTGTTTGAATACCTCAAATATTCTTCCCCCTACCTCAAAAAGGACACTGACTAATATATATGTGTATATATATATATATATATACACACATACACACACATATATACACATATATGTGTATATATGTATATATACACATGTATGTGTATATATGTGTATATACACATATATGTGGATATATGTGTATATATATTACAAACATGTAATATATACATATGCATACATGTATATATACAGGTATGAGTGTGTGTACTTGTGTGTGTGTGCATGTATGGTTAAGATAAATTTTTTTTTGAGAGACAGAGAGAGGGAGAAGTCACGGGTAAGCAGGAGAGGGGTAGAGGGAGGAGAGAGAGAATCTTAAGCAGGCTCCATGGCCAGCATGGAGCCCGATGCAGGGCTCAATCTCACAATCCTGAGACCATGACCTGAACCAAAATCAAGAGTGGGGTGTTTCAAGTGGTACTTTTGACTGAGCCACTCAGGTGCCCCCACGATATATCCTTTTATTTGTACTGGTGATATCAAACTATTCCTATTGTCATCTATTTCAATGTTTTAATTAATCATACACTTTGGAAATCTTTCCATATCAGCTCATCTCGGCTAGGTGCCTCATTGATTTTAAGAGCTACAAAGTATTCCCTTGGTTAGATACACCATCATTTCTATAACTAGGACCCCCACTGTGAGCATTTAGTTGTTTCTAAGTTTTTCACCATTACTAATGGCTGTAACTAACAGCCTTGCATGAATATATTTGCATACTTATGCAAGTAGGTTTGTACAATGACATGGAATTTTGGGTTTGCTCCCTGCCTGTGGCCTACTTCTGGTAATTGGGTCACAGATTTGCTTTTCCACTTGGGAGTCTTGCCTTTCTTTTACCAGTACTCCAATCTCTAAAGAACCAAGACCTTGCTCTGCTTTTGTCATTTCCCCACCAGAGACTAAAATCCTGCATCTCGCTATCTTTCCACCTCCTAACAGACTTCTCTGATGTCTACTTGAATCTTGAAATATTTTCCATACCCCAATTTTTTTTCCATGTTTTGTCTGCCTATTGGGATACCTGTTGTATCCCATTGATGCTGTTTACATTGACTACCATTTTTTTGCTTTAATTTTTGGATACTCCTTTATCTACTGAGCTGGATTATTTGTATCTGCAAGTGAACTTTTGAAAACACAAAATTATATATTATCTTTTTGTTGTCTGCAGGCCTGTCTCATGATAGGGGTTTGTTACATGCAACGATGCACTTGTGAATCTGAGGATTATCAAAGATTAGAGGATACGGCGCTTGTGAGTACAAAGGATATACTGTAATTAGAAAAATGAATTTAGGATTAGGATACAAAAAGGAAGTAGAGAGGAGTGCAAAAATAGAATTCTTGTAATTCTGGGGGCCAGAGAAATGAAACTGATGGTGTTCATGTCCTGGTTTCAGTGCTACAGTCAAAGGAAAGGCAGAGCTCAGCGGGTTGGAAGGAGAGAGCATAAGAGGATCTGTGGTTTGGTCTGAAGTGATCAGCAAGGTTATATAACCTCTTGGTACCGGGGAGTGGTTTGAGGAACACCTACTCTGTTCCTACTGTTCTCCGTGCCATCCAAGTGGCACTCTCTGCAGAATAGGAGAATAGGAGGCAGGAGAAGAGTCAAAACCTCAGAGTTAAAAGTTATAAGAATCCTGGACTATATCGGGGAATACACACACACACACACACACACACACACACACACACACACACACACGTGCGTACCCACAGGCACAACCCCTGGAACAAAACCAGGAGAATTTTACAAGCATCTCACTAAAATTGCAGAGGAAGGAAATCCTTAAAAGTTTCTACTTAGCAAAGCGTGGTAAATACAGAAAGCAGACTGCCAATATTAATCGCTGCCAATATTGTGTAGAATATCATTGTTAACTGTCTTTATCTGATAAACTTCGTGTGTTATTTCAAAGAATATAAAACATCGACGAGTACTTTTATACATGTATTCTCACAATTTCAATCTTTATAATCTTATTTTTGTCCCCATATAATCTTAGGATTGTTAATTGAAAATTCTTCCAGTGGAATTTATCAGGGCACAAATTCCTACAGTCAAAAGGACTAATACACAGTAAGTCTGCCTCGGGAGGATAGTGACATTTTCTGGTGGCAGTAATGCCTGAGATAGATCTTGAACATGAAGAGTAGAGTTTGTCCATCTGAACAGGTAAGAAAGGATATCCTAGGTGAGCAAACTTCGTGAACAAAAGTATGCAAGCCTGACAGCAAGCTATGTTCAGGAAATGCAAGTAGAGAAGTATTGTTGGAACATAAAGGGGCAGTGTGCTTGTTATCTATTGCTGCCTTACGAACTGCTCCAAACTCAGAGGCTTAAGACAACACCTGCTTATTATCTTAGTTTCTGTTATTCAGGAGTCTGGCACATTTTAGCTGGGTCCTCTTCTTAGGGTTTCCTGAGGCTAAAATCAAGGTTTTGGCTGCTAAAACTTCACCTGGAGGCTTGACTAGGGAAAGATCAGTCACCAAGCTCTCTCAAGTTCTTGGTGCTTGTAGGTCTGAGGTCTCCGTTTTCTTGCTGCCTCTTGGCTGA
Source organism: Prionailurus viverrinus (assembly GCF_022837055.1). Classification (NCBI taxonomy): domain Eukaryota; kingdom Metazoa; phylum Chordata; class Mammalia; order Carnivora; family Felidae; genus Prionailurus; species Prionailurus viverrinus. The sequence continues at coordinate 28,653,723 of NC_062561.1, forward strand.
GGACCACTCTCAGTTCCTAGAGGCCACTCTCAGGTCCTCACCATGTGGCCCCCTCCATTCTAGCAATGGAGATCCTGTCTTGTAGTGGATCCCTCTCACTTTGAATCTCTCTGACTTCTCCTTCTGCAATGGGAAGGAGAAATCTCTCTGCTTTTAAAGGGCTCACGTGATTAGTTTAAGCTAACCTGGACAATCTTCCTATCTTACTATTAAGTGATTAATAAGCTTGATTCCCTCTGCTGTCTTAGAATTCTACCCAGCACAGTTAGAATCTTAGGAAACGATGCTGAACAAGCAGCAGTTTCAGATGCCTCATTTTGAATGGATATCGACCACCTACTGGAGAAGAAGACCACATAAAATAAAGTCTGTTATTTCAGCAAAACTGAGGTGTTTTGCCTCAAGAAGAGGAGACAAAGTCAAATGTTAAAAGGCTGTCAAAGAGGATGGATTGGCTTTATCTCTGCAGCAGGTAGCAGTGGGTGGAAGTCACAGGTAGAAATAGCACAGTGCAGTGCAAAGAAGAATTTGTATTCTCTGCATTCTTTGCATTTGTTTAAAAAGGTTCTTAAAAAATATTGATTGTGAGACCTTACCCAAATAGGTGGACTCCAGAATCTCTGACAGCAGAGCAGATAACTTTAACCTAGAGTGAAACTGCCTCTTCATGCCTCTTTCTATACTTAGCCCACCACCACCTATAACACTACTCTGTTCTATTGTGTTTCACACCCCAGGCAAACTTTCTAAAGTCCCTTAGAAGAAAATTGATATGAAATATTATATATATATATATATATAATATTTCATATCAATTTTCTTCTAAGGGACTTTAGAAAGTTATATATATAACTTATATATATATATATTATAACTTATATATATATATATAGTTATATATATATATAACTTATATATATATATTATAACATATATATATATATATATATATATATATATATATATATATATATAAATATAAAATTAAGTGTTTGGAGCTGCTTTCTTTTTTGCTCAGCCACCAAAATGGGAGACTGTAGACACATCGTACAATATGCATGAACCTTGAGGACATTATGCTAAGTGAAATAAGCTTAACACAAAAGAATAATGTATGATTCCATTTCCATGAAGTACCTAGGGCATTCAAATTCATAGAGACAGAAAGTAGAATGGTGATTGACAGGGGCTGGGGGGAAGGGGAAATAGAATTTCAGCTGTATTGGGTACAGAGCTTCCATTTTGCTAGATGAAAAAACTTCTGGGGATGGACGGTGGTGAGGGTTGCATACAATGTGAATGTACTTACTGCCACTGAACTGTGCACTTAAACATGTTTAAGATGGTAAATTTTATGTTATGTATATTTTACTGGAATTCAAAAAAATGTTTTAAGAGAGACCGTACCAAGGAAAAGTTACAAGAGTTCCTTAGCAAGCTTCTTTCCCTGAGGATTCCTACTATATCCTCATAGAACTAAAACACTTTGACAGAAAATAATTTCTCACTCAATTTAATGATTATAAGAACCCAGAGCTTCAGTCACAGGATAGCCATGTTTTGGAGCGTGGCTCCTTGAATATAACAACATTTAATAAATCTATTTCATTTTACTTGTGTGGTATAGATTATTAAACAGGCACTTGATTAGACTGTGATATAGAAAGGAAACACAAACACCAGGACTTGTTTTCAACAGGCAAGTCTTCACAGAGTGAGAATAGGTCACATAGAATAGGACCACTTCCTCCTCTGAAATAAATGTACAAGTAAATAAATTTTAGAGTTCCAAATTCCACCTACTTCCATGTTTGTGTCTAGGTGCTGAATTTGCCTTGTTCTAGTTACAGACAGAGGGTTAAATGTCATACGTACTCAAGTCCTATCTTGAAACAAATGCTGTTGTGCATACAGTGCTAATCATTATTTTATCAAGAGAACTCCTATTTTATAGTCTATTTCTACACCATGGGTTAATCTCCTTTTTATTTTTTATTTATTTTTTTAATGTTTATTTATTTTTGAGAGAGAGAAAGAAAGAGTGCAAGTGGGGGAAAGGCAGAGAGAGGAGAGGGAGACACAGAATCCAAAGCAGACTCCAAGCCTCCAGGATCTGAGCTGTCAGCACAGAGCTTGATGTAGGGCTCGAACTCATGACCACAGGATCATGAGGACCTGAGCCGAAGTCAGACGTTTAACCAACTGAGCCACCCAGGCGCCCCAATCTCTCTCTTTTTTTAAAAAAAAATCCTTCTTCCTTAAATTTTCATATGTAATATTAGATTTTAAAACGTCTACCCTCAAGCAATTATTAAATTTGACATCAGCATAGTGTTTGAGGTTCCATTCTTTCAGAAGCCATCAAATGTGTAATGAGACATACTGAAATTCCCCTTCCCCTGCTTCCCAAGCTCATCTTTCCAATACTCACAAAGATTTTTCAGCAAAGAACCTCACCTTATTGGGCTACATGTTTTCTACAAGAGCCTCTCTTATTTTATAAGACTAAGAAAAGAACACCAGTGTTTTGTTGCAACTCATGAATAGATCTGATAGTAAGAATAAATAAAATTTTAGTCTTTCCTAGGGAAACTAGATGTAAAATAGCTATTAAAAGTCAGTAAAAAGTTCACATAAAATCATGTACATAAATGATGACATCAATACTTGTTTTTTTCTGTGGCAGGGGTTTAGAGTCATGTATTTTCTGATTAATCATTTTGGCTCATGCGTAACTCTGCTGTAGAGGCTACTTAAATTTTCCACCCTTAAGTCAGAGAGACTGCCTTCTACGAGTTAAATATGATACTGTGGTTAATTGCATTCACAGAAGGCACCCTCTTCTTGCGCCTGATCTGTTGGCATTCACATATCCACATTGTGGGTTTCGGGGCCAAGGCCTCCACTGCTTCTCCAATGTCATCATGAGGATAGCCGTATTTGGCTATTGTCCTTGTTGGGTGTTTCATCACCATGACTCTGCATGTGAATATGTGTACATGATATAAAATTAGTACAGGCTTAAGGTACTTGAGAATGTTCTGCTCACTGACCAAAAATTTTAATGAAGCATATAATCTGAACTTGGGTTCTGTTCAATTATTTGATTTCTCAAAATCGTTTGCCTCTGTGGAAACTTGTCAGCAGTTAAGATCCAATGGTTGTTGTTTTTTTTTTCTCCCCCTTGGCTATATGCCAAAGCTACTGATTTCTTTTGAGTTCACATGGGTAGCTTACAGCATCATAGGCTGGTTATTTCCTGCCCAGTTGTGGCATATTTAAAAAAAAAAAAATTCTTCTCTGTAGTATCTCTAGATGTTTCTAAGTTTACTTTTTTTATTATATTATTTTCATTCCTTAAATATGTGCAGTTATTATTCCCTTTTTTAAGAAATCAAACTGTTTGGGGTGCCCGGGTGACTCAGTCGTTTAAGCGTCCGACTTCGGCTCAGGTCATGATCTCGTGGTTTGTGAGTTTGAGCCCCGTGTCAGGCTCTGTGCTGACAGCTCAGAGCCTGGAGCCTGCTTTGGATTCTGTGTTTCCCTCTCTCTCTGCCCCTCCCCGGCTCATGGTCTGTCTCTCTGTCTTTCTTAAAAATAAAGATTAAAAAAAAAAATCAAACTGTTTTTTATTTTAAAAGCTTTGCTATATAACTAAAACATTTTTTCTTAATTAATCTATATGAATAAGAAATTACAATATGGATTTCTTGTTAAAGGGAAAGGGCTTGAATTAATAAATGTTCAAATTAATAAATTAATAAAGGGGTAAGGCAAAAACAACCACTTGGAAGGGTGTTAAACTGAAAGCATGGCCTTCCATGTATTTTATTATTTATATTTCACACTTGAAAATTCAAACTGATAAGCTTAGTTGGACAACACAGCTAGAATTTAACACAAGAAAAGAGAATGTTGGCATTTTTCAAAGTGTATTCCATAGAACCTTAGTTCCTTAACATGTTCATGGCCAAAAAGTTATGGATAACTTTTCATAGCATAAAATGTTATGCCTCAAAAAATTCTTTTATCCAAAAAAATTGGGAAGCAGTGGGTTAAACAAAGTTAAACAAGCCTATTTATAGTGTGCCTTTTAGGAATATTTATTTCATTAGTTTTTTAAAAGATTTTATCTTTAAGTCATCTCCACACCCAGTGTGGACCTCGAACACATAACTCTGAGATCAAGAGTCACACACCCCACGACTGAGCCAGCCAGGCACTCTTTGGGAACATTTAAAATGCCCATGTGCACTGTAGAGCTCTAAGGGTCCAGTATAACAGGCAGCATCTCTAACATGTGTTTGTACCTGTGTTTTATCTGATAGGACTGGTGTTCTATAACGCACACTTTGAGAAATTCTGGAATATGCAAAAAATTCTTAACCTAGAGAACAGTCTAGCATGGTACAGACTTAGTTGAAGTCATGTTCTAAACCATTTTAGTTGCTTTTTAGGAGCCACTGAAAAACTTCTTAAAAAGCCTTAAAGTCCTAAATTGTCCATTTAATTAGTTAGCTTCATGTTCTTATTTACACAAAGACAGGTGAGACATGAAGGTGTGTGGCCCATGTTGAGGGTGGGACACAAAGAGAATGGACAACAGTCAGTGCTGCCCGGAGAATATCTAAGTTAGATTCTACACCGTAGATGTCCTTGTGATACCTCATGGGAGAATCTGTTTCAGCTTGGACAGCTTGGACCAAATGGAGAGCACCCTCCCCACCCCACACCAGTGATTCACTGCAGGTAGTGCTGGTGGAAGGGATTTAAGTATAAATCTGCCGGCATACCTTTTCTCCTTTTTCCTCTGCACACAATACTGACCTGTGGCTGGGCCAGGCAATAGCCATACAGTGATCATGAGATACTTAAGAATAAAAGCTGATGAGGTAAGGATGGCAGGGCAAGGTGGGGGGCAGGGGGGTGGAGAGAGGGAGAACAAGAGCGCATATGGGTCCTTGACAGTCTCCTTGAGCCACTGCACTGGCCCCAGCCTGCTATGTTTGAATGTTTTGTAATGAGACACAAATGAAATCCTATTTGTTTAAGCTACCATTCATTAGTCAGGCTTCGTGTTATCTGCACTGGGAACACCTCCTTAACCAAACCAATGCTCTGTCTTGGCTGAGAAAGGGCTACTGTGGAAATAATGTATCTGTATAGCTGAGAAACTGAAAATCAGATGTGTCTGAACATATTTGACAAAACAGTGGGATGAGTCTTCCAGAAGCACAGTTTCCTGTGCTCTGAAAAGCCTCTTGGGGGAAACTCATCCTGCAGAAAGCAGATGCTAGACATTGTAAGAGCTTGACTCCAGTAAGAGAGCTTTGGTTGTTGGAGGAGGAGGGGACTTTATGGAAATAGCATTGATCCTCAAATATCAATCTCAAATATCCAATACTGATAATGAAATGTGTTTCCTGACCCAGAACTCATTAGAGTTTACACTGGGTTATTAGGAGGAGGGAGTCTGTAAAAGAAAAGGAATGGCGATAACCTCATGGGACAAGCTTAGCTTTCCAGCCCCTGTAAGGGTATAACACCTAAGGGGCACAGCACTCTCCTGCTTTGGAACACAACACTGCAGTGTTTTAACATCTCAAAAGCTCTGTGTCCTCAGCTGTTTCAGGAGGTGCTAATGCCCCAGTAAGGTGGCAGATGCCACGTGTGAGAGGGAATTTGTTTGCAAAGGCTTATAAGATATTGTCTGGGGGCTCCTAGAAATATCTAAAGGAAGCTCTGCAGGACTCATGGGTAAACTGGATGGGGCAAAAATCCATTTACCCAAAGAAATTTGGTAAATGCTATTAACATAGCCTTATCTATACCTGTAGCCTGGTGAAACTAAGGCAATTTATGTTATAGAATGTGCAGAGGTGTTAGCCCCCACAGCTCTACCCCTTCATTACAGCCTCCTCAGAGAGAGGCTCCTCAGGGTGGAAGGCTACAGCACTCAGCTGGCGGAGAGACAGGATCACAAACGTCATCTTGCTCTCTCCTTTCTTCATGTTTTCTCTCTTGCAGAATAAGGCACGAGCTGTACATGCCATCTTAGGCAGTATCCTTGATTCTGGAATTTTAAGAGGAAACAAGGTAAGGTCAAAGAGAGTAGGATTTACTACTCTGTTAGTAAGGCTAAGGTTGGCTGCTTAGCGATGGCCACTGGCTTAGGAAGAGGATAGACTGCATGTCAAGTATGTAAATTCTCCAGCTAGTTCAACAGGATAGAAAAGCAGGCGAAGATGTAGGGATGAAACTCTAGAAGAGTGCGTTTGGGCTGGAATAATTCCCTGTATTGTATTTCTTATATATCATAGCACAGCAATAGGCAACAGGCAGGATTCAGGCTCATCTAAGTTGGGAAACTCGATGATATATACTCAGAAACTGAATGGGGAGGCGGCATTGAGACGGTTTCATTTCTCCTTCCTCCCGAGTGTGTGTGTCTCCTGCCTTGGATTCTATCTGTTGACGTACATAGGATGCTCACACACTTGATGGTTCCCCAACTCTGCTAAGACAGCAGCTCTGCCCGGTGGGTGGGTTCCACTCACCTTGATTTTAGTTTCCCTGAAAATTCCTGTAGGCGGTGAAAACCTTTGCTGCTGCAGGAAGGCAACTGGAGCTGATGAGAACTTAAGCTTGGAGATGGAAATGAATTTAGTAGTTTTTCCATTATTTTACTTTTCCTCCCAGAAATAAAGTGAAATCTGGGCTTTCAATTTGTCTCCAGTCCACTAAATGATAGCTTTCCTTTTTCCTGTAACTGATTTCTGTCTCTAGAACTCACACATGATCCCTGTTTTTGGAAGACGCACTTGGACTTGCCAAATTGAAAGAATGAGAAGAGACATATTGCTCCCAATATTGTCCTGGGAGATGCTCAGTCGATGGGGGTGGCCCTGTTTCCCTGAGGAAATGGCCACACTCTTATCCAAGGGTTTTTACATTCTTACAATGTAAGAAAGTCTTTTTTTTAAAATGTTTGTTTGTTTGTTTGTTTGTTTATTATTTGTGTGTGTGTGTGAGAGAGAGAGAGAGAGTATGAGAGGGAGAGGGGCGGAGAGAGAGGGAGACACAGAATCAGAGGCAGGCTCCAGGCTCTGAACTGTCACAGCACAGAGCCCGATTCAGGGCTTGAACTCACGAGCTGGGAGATCATGACCTAGCTGAAGTCAGATGCTTAACTGACTGAGCCACCTAGGTGCCCCTGTAAGAAAGTCTTAATGTCTCCATATCCTTGCCAAGATTTGTCTTTTTTTATTATAGCCATCCTAGGAGTGCGAGGTGATATCTCTGAGTGGTTTGATTTGCATTGCCCTAATGACTAATAATGTTGAGTACGGTTTCATGGTTTTATTAGACTTTTAATATCTTTTTTTTTGAGAAATGTATATTCAAATCTTTTGCCTATTTTTAAATTGGATTATGTTTGTAGTTTTTATCTTTAGGTTGTAAGAGTTCTTTAGGTATTCTGGATACAAGTCTCTTATCAGTTATATGCTTTGCAAATATATTCTCCCTTTTTTGTGAGCTGTGTTTTCACTTACTGGAAGGTATCTTTTGAAGCAATAAATGAGCATAATAGCAAGTTAAAAGTTAAAATTGAGTATAGCCATCAACAAAATTAACGGCAACCTACTCAGTAGAAGAAAATATTTGCAAATCATATACATGATAAGGGATTAATAACCAAAATATATAAAGAACTCATACAACTTAATAGGAAAAAAAGTCATCTGATTTTAAAATGGGCAGAAAATTGAATAGATATTTGTCCAAAGAAGACATAGCAATGACCAATCAGCACACAAAAAGATGCTCAATATCACTCATCATTAGGAAAATGTAAATCAAAACCACAATGAGATATCACTTCATACCCATTAGAATGGCTATTATCAAAAAGACAAGAGATGACAAATGTTGGCAAGGATGTAGAGAAAAGGGAACTCTTGTGCTCTGTTGATGGGAATGTGGAGTGTGGAGTCACTGTAGAAAAACAATATGGAGGTTCCTCAAAAAACTAAAAATGGAACTACCATATAATCTAGCAATTCTATTTCTGAGTACTTATCCAAAGGAAATGAAAACACTAAGTTGAAAAAATATATGCACCCCAATGTTCACTGCAGCATTATTAAAATAGCCAAGACTTGGAAACAACTTAAGTGTACATCTAGATGAATGGATAAAGAAGATATAGCATATACATGTATAATAGAATATTATTCAGCCATAAAAAGAAGGAAATCTTACCATTTGAGACAATGTGGGTTAACTTTGAAGGCATTATGCCAAGTGAAGTAAGCCAGACAGAGAAAGACAAATACCATATTACCCCACTTATATGTGGAATCTAAAAACAAAACAAAACCAGACTCAAAGACACAGAGAACAGATTGTGGCAGCTGGGGCGGAGGGGTGGGGAGTGGAAAGGTACATAGGGTGTGGGGGGCAAATGGGTAAAGGTGGTCAAAAGGTACAAACTTCTACTTATAAAATTAAATCCGTCATGAGGATATAATGTACGGTATGGTGATTATGGTTAATAATACTGTATTGTATATTTAAAAGTAGCTAAGAGAATAGATCTGAAAAGTTCTCATCACAAGAAAAATTATAATTTTTTGGGGTGATGGGTGTTCACTACACATATTGCAGTGATCATTTTGCAATATATACATATATGGAATCATTATGTTGTACACCTGAAACCAATATAATGTATATGCCACTTATACCTCAACAAAAATTTAAATAATAAAAAACAGAAACAAAAAAGAATGAGTATAACTTTGCACATCACATTTAAGAGTATCATTCGTGAATTAAATAAAGTGGACAAAGAATTGTAAACCATAAAGAATGGCTGAAGGAGGAGTCAGTGCTGACCATGGAAGGAAGTAAGGAGATATGTACCTCAATGGTTAAATATATAAAGGGCTGCAAATGTCCATTGTATAAAGAAGATGTGGTATGTGTGTGTGTGTGTGTGTGTGTGTATACACACACACACATACACACAATGGAGTATTACTCAGCAATCAAAAAGAATGAAATCTTGCTATTTGCAACTATGTGGATGGAACTGGAGGGTATTATGCTAAGTGAAATTAGGCAGTCAGAGAAAGACAAGAATCATATGACTTCACTCATATGAGGACTTTAAGAGACAAAACAGATGAACATAAGGGAAGACAAACAAAACTAATATAAAAACAGGGAGGGGGACAAAACATAAGAGACTCATAAATATGGAGAACAAACTGAGGGTTACTGGAGGGGTTGTGGGGGGGGGTGGGCTAAATGAGTGAGGGGCACTAAGGAATCTACTCCTGAAATCATTGTTGCACTACATGCTAACTAATTGGGATGTAAATTTAAAAACAAACAAAATAGATAAGTAAATATAAAAAGGGCTGCCATAAAAACCAGAGAACAGACATGAGATGAGTTACTCCCGAAGGAAAAACTGCTACCAAAGATGGAAGTACTAGAGCAGATTCGGGTTCAAAGATTTTAGATATTAGCCTTGTTCAGCAAAAACGGGGCTTCAGAGGAGCTCTCCACAGTGGACACATCCAAGTAAAAATGGTCACACCTCAACGACGTATTAGAGAGAACTGAACATTCTCTGGGAAGTTAAACTAGATAATCTTGTGGTTTTCTTCTTGTCTAAATTCTATGATTCTTTTAAAGTACACATTTTCAAATCATAAGAGATCATTTGGTCAACATAAAAGAATTTTTTCACTTAATCAAGCTGTGTGAGAATTTTGAATAGTCATGTTAAAATTACACTAAAAATATCCATTCTCCCCCCAAAAAGTCATCCAGTAGAAGCCATTCTAGAAACACTGCTCAAAACCTTAAAAGTTTGAAAGTTTCAGGGGTGCCTGGGTGGCTCAGTCAGTTGGGCATCTGACTTTGGCTCAGGTCATGATCTCACAGCTTGTGAGTTCGAGCTCCACGTCAGGCTCTGTGCTGACAGCTCAGAGCCTGGATCCTGCTTCAGATTCTGTGCCTCCCTCTCTGTGTCCCTCCCCTGCTTGCACTCTGTCTCTCTCTCAAAAATAAAGTTAAAAATTTTTTTTTAAAGTTTGAAGGTTTCAGTATCTCAGTAAAAACAGTGTTATACAATTAATTATTTCAGAGTATAATAGTGCCTGTCACGTGTTAAATACAAATAATAAACATAAAAGACAAAAATAAACATGAATCTTCCCCATTTAACTTATTATTATTATTATTTTTTGCCTCTTAGTTGCAGAGGTCAGGTCAATTATCTTTATAGAACAATACTACTCCATTTTCCTTCTGTGGTCATGACAGGTAGAAGGAAATTGCTAAACTGTTCACAGAGCATAACAACCAGGGAATAAAGTTCCAGAAAACACTGGTTAAAATATTTCCTGGCTCATGATACAGAGAATAAAAGAAAAATTCCTTTAGACACAGAGTGGTATAAAGAGCTTGAAGCACTATAAAAGTCAATAAAATCATTGTTCATTTTCCTTGAAAAAGATAAAAAGTCCAGGAGAAAATTGAGCATGAAAAAGAAATCCAAGGATAATTATTTTTACTCCTATAAAGCAGGCTTAGCAATAACCACTCAGTTGTTTGCCCAGGGCAGCTGAGAATTTATACCAGATGAAGACATAATGAAGAATCCTGAATATTTTACTCTGCTTTTCTTTAATGTTTATTTATTATTTTTGAGAGACAGAGAGCACGAGCAAGGGAGGGGCAGAGAGCAAGGGAGACACAGAATCCGAAGCAGGCTCCGGGCTCTGAGCTGTCAGCACAGCGTCGGATGCGGGGCTACCCCCAGGAACTGCAAGATCATGACCTGAGCAGAAGTCGGATGACTAACCGACTGAGCCACCCAGGCGCCCCTGACTATTTTACTCTTACGGGAAGGCTTAGGTAGCCGAAACAAAATCAGAAATTTGTAATATTTTAAACATTTTCATTTTTGTGTAAGAAAGATGTGACGGCAGAAAAAATAAAATTCCCAGAGGAGCTAATGAAAGAAAAGAAGTTACAACTTAAAAAACAAAACAAAACAGAAAACAGAGTGTGAGCTAGTAGAGCACAGACCCTTCCAGGGTTTAAACAAAGGAGATTCACCACAAATGTTAAAATGCAGCAACAGCGACACAAATTGGGACAGTCAAGCAAAGAAAAGCTAACCGAGTAATGGAAAAGCAACGAAAAATGCGAGACAAGTGCAGCATTACTTCTAACAAGTTCACCAGAAAGGGAGAAGGACAAGGCATTCCTTACCTGTAAGGAAATATTTGTTGCAGGAAATAACGGATTCTGAGGGGAGGTCCCAGAGTAGGAGGAGTTACATGGATCAAAGGGGATCAAACAACTGGGTTCAAAAAACTTAGAATTACTGGGAAAAAGGATTTTAACCTTAAATTTCTTTTAAATAATAAACATATTTAAAAATACCTGCTCATTTAAGTCTTTCAACAGAAAGTCCTTTCATAAGATGGATGAGAGTCAGAAATAAAACCACGGGGGAAATGCGTACTTTTTCTTTTTTTTAACTTTACTATCGCAGACTCTTGCATCCCCTATAAAACTTAACTTACTGGAGTCTTGTTTAAACAAACAAATGCACTTCCTGGTAACACTAAAGGCATCCAATAGTGAAAGAGCGCCATGGTGCTGCTCTTTAGAGGACTGACTGCCCCACCTAAAGCATTAAATTATTTCAGACCACTGAGATGCCCTTTGACATTAGACTCAATTATTTAACAGGAAATGGTGACCCGAGAGTTACGCTGTTTTGAAAAGATGGAGGGGGGGCTATTATGGGATAGTGAAAAGAATACCTAATTAACTTCCAGAATGGGATCTCAATTTTTTCATCGGCAAAATGAGGATAATAAAATCTATCTACTTTTTGGGTTCTCATGGTGCAAATCTAGTGGACTGCAACCCAGGACTGATGGCATAAGTCACCCCTGGACTTATTACTGGGAAAAGAGACCTTCAGAGTGACCCTAGCTGTCTGTGAGGGGCCCCCACAGAGCTGCACAGGCGAGCTCTGGATCTGAGCCCTTGGGTCCTCCATTCCAACCTCTTTGTTAAGCTGCCATCCTGCTGCTATGAGGATCAAAGCTCTCCTGAGATGTTCCCTCTCTCCTCTCCCAAGGGGTGGACTGTTTCCCCTTCCTCACAAGATGGTGGATACTGGCATGTGCCTTTTAGTGAGATTTTTCTGACATTTAAGGGAACTTAGAAAGTATGACACAGAGAATGATTTCTGCACAGGCCCAGAGTCATTCCAGGGCTGCTTAGAGTGACCACTCCCAACTGTCTCCTAGTTGGCTTCCTTGTGGTGGTTGTGTCAGTTAGATCCTTTGGAAAGCAGATGTGGGCTTGGAATTGGCAGTGCAAAAACTTTACTGGGGAATAAGACCCACAGGAAGATTGGGATTGGGTAGAAGAGCCATTAGACTGGGATAGAGATCTGACAAAGTCTCTCTTGTCCAGTGGGAGCTCCAGAGCAAAGACTGTCATTGTTGAGGTGGACCTGAAGGAGCTAACAGCTGGAGGCTATCAGCTGACCATACTCCTCACAGCTGGGCAATGAGTCTTTCTTGAAGGGGTCTCTGAGCAGCGTACATTCCTGTGTTTGCACACAACTCAACACCTCTAGGTATTCACTCCACATCATCAGAAAGGCCTCTGCATCAATTGGCCTCCCAAGTGACCAAACTGACCCCTCACCCAGAAAGGAGAAAAAGTCTGAGACCTGATTCCTATATCTTCAGGTCCTGCCTCATGCCCTACAGACTCCCCCCTCGACCCCCACATGACTGACAATGGAAAAGTCTATTCCACTCATAGAGACATACTGCCATCCACAAGAGTGTGGCTGGTCTATGGCCCTAATAAGACAATCACACAGATATCTAGTATATTCCCCAAATATGAACTATTCCATCTTGAAAAGTACCACATGTGGCATTTCAGCAGCTAATCCAAATGGCACTGTGCCAACCCCAATAAAGATCCTTGCCAGTCTCTTTTCTTCAAGGTGCCATAATCTTGGAATCCAGTTGTATCCAGGGGCACCTTATTTAAAAAAACAATATATGTCTAAAGTGCTTTGAGACTCATTTTCTATGTAAATGCAAGAAATTATCCATATAGTGCCAAATATTTATGGATGTATGAAAACATTCTTGACTGAATTTCTCACTTTCCTTCTAAATATAGCTATCATGCACTTTCAAATAGTGAGTAATCAGCAAGAACATGCCAAAGTTTAAGAAGAGAGCATTTAAAGCATTTTTTGATTTTCCTCTTCAGAGCATATACTTAATATGGTTAGTCTCAAGCTCAAATACAGATTTTTTTCAAAAGTTAATTTTAAGACATGTGTTTGAAACTCAGAACATATTTCCCATTGAAACAAGATGACATTTACTTTCCTGGGTGAACCCACAGCAGGAAAAGTACCTGGAACTGTAAGGACTTACCTCTTCTTCAATTATAAAATATTGTTAGGGGTATGATGCATATCAAAACATTTTTAAAAAGACAGATCATTCACCTCCTTCACCGTTCAATTCAACCTGGCAACTTACAGTGTAAGGAAGACTCAAAACATTGGAACAGAAACTCAGAAGAGAGGAAGAGACAAGGCTTTGGAAGGTGGACTTGAGGAGGAAGGCTAAGAGGAATTACCCCTCCCCCATGCCAATCTCAATTTGTCTTGGCTTTCACCATTTCTTATGACCACCATAGAGTCCATCCCCTAGCAAACAAAACCTGTGCTTCCAGGAGTGGTGTGAGTGCAGTGATGAGAAGTCCCTCCCTCCCTTTCTTTCCATGCCTCTGCTCTTTCTCCCTATTCTACCTCTCACCTCCATTTTTCCTCTTCATTCGCCTCCATCTTCTGTCTCCCCCCTCTCAAAAGTCTTCTCTATTCTTCTTCCTCCCTGAGCCACATGTCCCATCATGCCTTATGTTGCCTCATTTCCACCTTTAAATTCTTCTCTGGTCTATCTCTTTCTTGTACCCGTGGCCACTGCCTGGATCAGGCTCTCACCATTTCTCCCCTGCAACCCACATGATTCTCCCTGTCTCTACTGTCAGGTATCCCATCCATTCTCCATCTTATAGGTACGACACATTTCATCACGTTGCTCTCCTCCTTAAGGACCCCAATACTTTGGGGGATCAAATCTAAATCCCTCATAGCTGGCTCCTGCCTCCTTTTGGGCCTCATGTCCTTGCCACACCTGCACCCATTTCATCTGACTGAGTCCTTCCTGACCCCTCAGGCTGGATTGGGCAGGCCTCCTTGAGCCTTCCTTAGTGTAACACCTTTAACTTAGCATTGTTAGTTGCTTCCTTCTGTTTCTCCTATGAGATGGTGAGCACTTTGAGGATGGACACTAAGGCTGTTGTCTGTAGTGCAGTGTTACAGAATCAAATCCATTCTACTACCAGTTTTGGGCACAGTGACAAGAGGAGTGAGGCCTTGGATGAGACGAGAGGTGACCAGGAGTGATGAGGTTTAAGGAACAGCAGTACACGTGACAGTCATGTGTCACTCTGGACTGCAGAGGGCCTGCTTTAGCATGAGGGAAAGGGATCCAAGTGAAGGAGGGAAATTCTCAGCAGCTGATGTAAGAGACAGCCACTTTTACAGCAGGCGGCTAGAGCACAGGCAAGCAACTTGGACTAAATTGAGCACAACTAAGTCAGGAAATTCCTGTATTCTCATTTTAATATATCATAGCATCAACAAAAGCAAATGTTGAAAATCAGTATCACAGCTCAGATGCTTTAGACCTAGATGCCCATTGAAAATGAATGCTAAATATCTATCTTGTTTTAAAAATTCTTTGAAATGCAGTAATTTTTGTGAAAAAAAATATTCCTAGGATACTTTTGTAAGTCATATATACTGTGAATAATGTACACAATATTGTGTATATGAATAATGTACATTATGAACCAAACCTTGCTGAATGGTGCTGAATGAGCATTATTAATAAGGAGTATTAATTAAGATCCCTTTTTGTATTAGAATGCCCTCCTTCAATCTATGAAGCTTCTTCCTCCCAGGCAAATCTTGTCTTTAAAAATAGTACTTTTGGGGCACCTGGGTGGCTTAGCCGGTTCGGCGTCCAACTTTGGCTCAGGTCATGATCTCAGAGTTAGTGGGTTTGAGCCCCGCATTAGGCTCTGTGCTGACAGCTCAGAGCCTGGAACCTGCTTCGGCTTCTGGGTCTCCCTGTCTCTCTGCCTCTCCCCTGCTCACACCCTGTCTCTTTCTCTCTCTCAAAAATGAATAAAAACGTTAAAAAATTTTTATGAAAAAAATAAAAATAGTATTTTTGACCAGAGCAACATAAGTAGCCCCAGATTCCTGGTAACACAAACATTTGCCAAGAATTTTTCTTCCTTAGGAGTTGAGAGTGGCTGTGTGTTAACTACGTCAGGCTACAAGGGAAACACTAACTTGCTAATTCTGGAGCAGAAATTCCTTTTTTGTTGTTGTTTTTCTATCTACACCTGCCGATGCACAGCAGCAACAACAGAAATCAGTCAAGGGATACACAAATATGTAGCTTAATACAGGTTTTAAAAAGAGAAAGTGTTCCATTTCATGCTTTAGTACAATAAATATTTAATAAACAGAGCAAACAAAAAAATGCTTTTGTACTTTCTTTGGGTGACAGGGCAGGCAGAGGAGAAGGAAGGAGGATGAAGGGAACAGAATTAGACATAAACAAGAGGGAAA
The DNA here is from genome assembly GCF_022837055.1 of Prionailurus viverrinus. Classification (NCBI taxonomy): domain Eukaryota; kingdom Metazoa; phylum Chordata; class Mammalia; order Carnivora; family Felidae; genus Prionailurus; species Prionailurus viverrinus. The sequence continues at coordinate 28,669,507 of NC_062561.1, forward strand.
GATGAGAGACAGATAGGCACCAAGAAATCAATATACAAGCGGAAAGATAAAGACAAAAGCAGAACCAGATAGGTAGAAGGGTTAAATTTTGGTGGTTGATTGAATGTGAGGGGTAAAAAGAGAAGACACAGAGGTTTCAAATGTCCGTATAAGGTGGTACCACTAACCCTGGTGAGACAGACCAAGAGAGGAACAGGGTAGCAGTGAGGCAGAATACTGAGTTCTGTCTCAGGCATAACGTGTTTGAAGGACCTGTCCCAGAACCAGGCTGAGGTTGCCTTTCAGGAATTGGAATTACAAGACTCAGAGAAAGGGACTTAAATTGAGAGTTCATCCCCTTTGAGATGGCAACCAACGGTGTGAAACAAAAGGAAAAAAGTGGTAGGTGGAGGGCAAAGGCAGAAGAGACCCACAGTGAATGCTAAAGAATGATGTTGTTAAACTTTTGTTAATAGCTTTTTCCAGTGAAAGCCATGTGATGGAATATGCTGCATTATTGTGCAAACATTTGGGTTTGACATTTTGTGATACGTTGATCTAAATGTCTATTGCTAATTTGATTTGTGGCTTTACTCTGTTTTAATGGTCCAGGATCTCACAAAGATACACAGAATCAAAAGGAAGAAGCAGCACTTCCTAAATAATGACACTCATTTTCTATCCTATACATTAATTATGCAGAAGTATTTGCTGAAATCCAGGTGGTCGATTTACATCTTCCCTGATATCAATTGGTTGCTCTCTCAAATTGGAAAGTGTATTTTAAAATTTGTAACAAATGGGTTGAAAGCCTACTGAAACTCTTCATTGGGTAGGTGTTTAAATGGGTTAGAAACTTGTATTACCAAGTTTTCCCAAATATTTTTGGTGTGCAGATACGAAAGTTTTAGCAGGTGTCATGTTTACATGGATTAGACAAGAGAGTCACTTAATGGTGGAGACATTGCCAAACTTCTGTTTTCAAAATGCTCTCTACATAACACAAGTTTCTTGTGAAAAGGAATTAATTTCTCTCTCTTTAGTTGACTTCATTTCAGATCTGTTTAGTATGTGATTGCTTTCCCCTCCCAATGTGGCTGATAAAAGAGCACTTACTAAAAGGTCAGTTCTGCCATTTCATAATCTCTTGGCTCACAATATTAGCACCATCTTTAATCAGCAGCTTCTCTGCAGTGACTTTTTTTTAATTTTACTTCAATTCCAGTTCATTAGCACATAGTGTAATATTAGTTTCAGTGGTAGAATTTTATGATTCATCACTTACATACAGCACCCAATGTCCATAAGAACAAGTGCCCTCCTTAATGCGCATCACCCATTTAGCCCATCCCCTACCTACCTCCCCATTAGCAAACCTCGGTTCTCTATAGTTAGGAATCTCTTATGGTTTACCTCCCTCTCTGTTTTTATGTTATTCTGTTTTTCCTTCCCTTCCCCTATGTACATGTTTCATTTAATTCCACATATGAGTGAAATCATGGTATTTGTCTTTCTCTGACTGACTTATTCTGCAGGCTCCATCCACATGGTTGCAAATGGAAAGATCTTATTGTTTCTTTATGACTGAGTAATATTTCAGTGTGTGTGTGTGTGTGTGTGTGTGTGTGTGTGCATCACAACTTCTTTATCCATTTGTCAGTCAGTGTTTGGGCTCTTTCCTTAATTTGGTTATGATGATAATGCTGTTATAAGACATTAGGGTGCATGTGTCCCTTTGAATCAGTGTTTTTGTGTCCTTTGAGTGAATACCTAGTAATGCAATTGCTGGATCGTAGGGTAGTTCTATTTTTAACATTTTGAGGAAATTCAATACTGTATTTTAGAGTGGTGGCACCCCTTTGCATTCCCATCAACAGTGTAAGAGGGTTTCACTTTCTCCACATCCTCTCCAACACCTGTTGTTTCCTGTATTGTTAATTTTAGCCACTCTGACCTGTGTGAAGTGATATCTCGTTGTAGCTTCGATTTGTATTTCCCTGATGATGAGTGATGTTGAGCATCTTCTCATGTGTCTGTTAGGCTCCTGGGTGTCTTCTTTGAAAAAAATGTCTTATTCATGTCTTCTGCCCATTTATTAAGTGGGTTATTTGTCTTCTGGGTGTTGAGTTTGATGAGTTCTTTATAGATTTTGGATATTAACCTTTTATCAGATATGTCATTTGCAAATACCTTTTCCCATTCCAAAGGTTACCTTTTAGTTTTGTTGGCTGTTTCCTTCATTGTGCAGAAGTTTTTTTTGTTGTTGTTGTTGTTTTATCTTAATGAAGTCCCAATAGTTCATTTTTGCTTTTGTTTCCCTTGCCTCCAGAGACATATGTGGTAAGAAGTTGCTATGGCAGATGTCAAAGAGGTTGCTCCCTGTGTTATCCTCTAGGATTTTGATGGTTTCCTGTCTCACATTTGGGTCTTTCATCTAAACGATCAAGACAGTATGGTATTGGCACAAAAACAGACACATAGATAATGGAAAAACTGGAAATGGACCCACAACTATATGGTCAACTAATCTTTGACAAAGCAGGAAAGAATATCCAATGGAAAAAAGACAGTCCATTCAACAAATGGTGTTGGGAAAACTGGACAGCGACATGCAGAAGAATGAAACTGGACCGCTTTCTTACACCATACACAAAAATAAATTCAAAATGGATGCAGTGATTTTTTAAAAAATGATTTGTACATTTTTTGAGGGTTGGTTTGTTTAGAGGTGTATATTATAATCCATAAATCCACGTAAACAGTGGTTTGTGGCAGTATGCTGAAGGCAGGTGAATGAATGAGGTCACAACGGTGAACCTCCTCATTATGCAAGATGTTCCAGTCTTCCCTGGAACATTTTGTGTACCCACGTGACACAGATGGAGTGGAGGCAACAATGTTATTCTCCGTATAAATATTGGGAAAGCCTTTAAACTGAACTTCCAAATGTTAGGAAAGCATAATTTCCTTCTCATCTGGAAATTAAAAAATATGTAGATAGGATTTCCATTATTTTTTTCCTATACCCTAGTGGTTTTGTCTTCCAAAACCCAAGGGGACAGGTGTTACCACTTCAGAGACCACTGCTTCAGAGCCGTGGTTCTCACACTGTAGGGTGTCTAAGAACCTTTTGGAGGTTATTTATTCATTTATTTAGGTAGTTTATTGAGAAATAATTTACATATAGTAAAACTTACCTATTTAGGCATATAGTTCTAGGTGGTATGTAATTGTCACCATAGTCGAGACATGGAAACATCAGCAGGTGATAATCCTAGCATCTGAGAGACAGAGAGAGAGAGAGAGGCAGAGAGAAAGGGAGGGAGAGAATCCCAAGCAGGCTCCTCACTGTCAGTGTGGAGCCCTATGCAGGGCTCGACCTCACCAACTGTGAGATCATGACCTGAGCCGAAATCTAGAGTCTGACACTTAATCAACTGAGCCACCCAGGTGCCCCAGTCCCAAAGAGGTTTTTTTTTTTTAACGTTTATTTATTTTTGAGAGAGAGAGAGAGACAGAGTGCAAGTAGGGGAGGAACAGAGAGAGAGGGAGACAGAGAATCTGAAGCAGGCTCCAGGCTCTGAGCTGTGAGCACAGAGCCTGATGCAGGGTTTAAACCCAGGAAACGTGACATCATGACCTGAGCTGAAGTCTGACGCTGAGCCAACCCAGGCGCCCCACCCCAAAGAGGTTTCTAAGCAGAACACTACAGTATCCACTACAGTCCACTTTTTATGCCCCTCATACCCATATGCATTTTAATGGCAAGTTCCCTTGGTCTGTAAACAGCCTACCCAGGATTCTGGTAGGTCTTGTTTCCTGTGGAACTTAACAAAAAAAGGTCAGTGGGAAGAACAAAAGCCTCTACTGCCACAGTTGATCTGGAGACGGTACTAATACTTGATACCCACCTCTTCCTTTGCCCATTCCCCTTAACCTTAGCCAGGAGCTATGCCAGTCTAGGTGGCTTGCCTACTACAATGACCCAGACTCTCATTCTTGAGGGGTCTGAGCTCCTGTTACCATGATCCTGCAGCTTCTGTATCTGTGAATTTGTTATTAAAATGGGGCAACTGATGCTTTGATTTCTGTGTTTCCCTCTCTTTCTTCCCCTCCCCAACTCATACTCTGTCTTCTCTCAAAAACAAAGCATTAAAAACATTTTTTTAACATTTGTTTATTTTTGAGACAGAGAGAGACAGAGCATGAACAGTGGAGGGTCAGAGAGAGGGAGACAGAATCTGAAACAGGCTCCAGGCTCTGAGCTGTCAGCACAGAGCCCGACGCGGGGCTCAAGCTCACGGACCACGAAATCATGACCTGAGCCAAAGTCGGCTGCTTAACCGACTGAGCCACCCAGGCGCCCCAAAAACTTTTTTAAAAAGTGGGGCAACTGAGAACCAAGAGATGCTTCACATGGATTACTTGAGCACCAAGCATATTCTACCCTGCCCTCCACTGTGTAGCAACAACTCATAACCACCCCTGCAGCTCAACATCAACTACCCACCCACCTTGCTATAGCAGGGAGGGGATTTCAACAGAAACTATTATAATATTCCTTAAATCAATGGAGCCTTAAGAGACTGTGATGTGCCTTGAAGATGGTATAATGTATAACTTGTTTATTGGGATAAAATAATTTCTGTGGAAAGGAAATAATTTGGCAAAATATTTCTGAGCTTCTCTGTCCTGATACTCCAAGCCTTTTCCATTCAGAAACCAAAACTCTTCATTGATTCTGAATCCTTGTCTAGCAACTTCCCACCCATTACTTTTTTTTTTACAGCCAAAATCTTCAAAAGATGTCTCTGCCAGCATTTTCCAAAGCATCCAAGCAATACTAGTTCCATGGTATTAAAAAGCAATTTTAGGGTAAATGTATTTGGAAATTTTAATTATCACTAATAGCTAAGATTCGCTGATGGCTTGCTACAAAGTAGGCACTATGCGAAGAGATTTCAGAGTATTAGCTCATTTACTTTATTCAGGCATTCATTCATTCAACAAATATTTACTGAATTCATACTATGTGCCAGTCACTGTAATAGATGTTGGGAATATAATAAAATACAACAACCACAAAACACATAGTTGTTACCCCCACAGGGCTCACACTTCAGTGGGAAGACAGGTATTAGTCAAAGAATCACAAATAAATGTAAAATTGCAGTGTTGTTGAATGCTATAAAAGAGAGATACATGATAGTATAAAAGAATATCATCAGGAAACTGACTTTGTCCAAAAAATTATGGAAAACTTCCTCAAGAAATTGAAATTGGGCTGGGGTTTGAGTAGTGAATATACATATACATATGTATATATGTATGTGTATGTGTATGTGTATATGTATATGTATATGTATATGTATATGTATATATAAAGATGTGGAGAAGAAATGAGAGAGTGACAAGACTGGGGAGAGAAAACTAGGAGGTTCCTGCAGCAAACAGAAAAGGGAGCATTGAGGTCTGAACCAGAGCAATGACAGAGGGACTGAGGAGAGGGAAGAACAGATGGCTAGGAGAGAGGTAAATTCAACAGGACTTGCTTATCATTTGGATGTAAGAGGTAAAGGTATAAAAAGGTTTAAGGGGTACCTAAGGCTTCTAATTTGGTTTGAAGGTTAAAACGGGTTACTATTGACTAAGATAGGGACATAGGAGAAGCAAGTTTTGAGAGAGATGGGATGAGTTCAGTTTTGAGTCTAAAATACCTGTGAGTCCTTTAGATTAAGATTATTCCATTTAGGCACTATTGGCATGTTACACCAGATCATTCTTTTTTGTAAGATCTTGTCCTGTTCACTGCGGGATGTTTAGCAGCATCCCTAGCCTGGGACCCACTAGATGCCAGGCCTACCCTATCCCTGGTCCTGAAAATCAAAAATGCCTCCAGACATTATCAAGTGTTTCTTGGGGGACAAAATCTGTGTTGAGAGTCATTGGTTCAGATGGAGGCTGTTCCCAGGGTTTCAACTGTCTTGCATATGCTAACATACTCATATTTGCATCTCAGCCCACACCTTCTTCTGAGCTCTGGACTCAGACAATAAACAGCTTACTAGACATTTCCAGATTGGCTGGACAGGATGAGGGCCCAATTCAGTGCAGGATGATGTTTACATCCCATCTGCACAAAGTCCATTCAGAACCCCATTCAAGGTGCCAGTTCTTTAAAATGCATAAGAGGCATAAACTTGTCAAATTCTTGTCTGTAGAGAGAAACAGATAGAAATAGAGGAAAATGAGAAAGGAAAAAAAATTTTTGGAGCTCTCTTTTTTCCTGGGAGTAATGGCCCCTTAGTAGCTAAATAGGTGGATCTTTCAGGACCTTAGGGAAATCTATGAATTCAGAAACAGACTGTTCAATTGGTGAGATAATAGGGTTGTCCTAAATTCATGGATTCAAATGTGTCAAGGAGAATTCTTTCTACGTGGGAATAGACCTGATTCTTTCCCTCCATTTTATTAGCTTCTCCAATAATACAATGAATATATATTTCTTGTAGAAACATTTTAAAACATAAAAAGGATAAAAAATTTACAATTATTCATGAATTAACCATTCAGGTATATTCTAGATTTCATATCCTCATTATACATTTTTAAAAATTGGAATCATGTTGGACATATGGTTTTGCTTTCCAGCTTTTTAAACATTATATCGTGAAGATTCTATGATCATATCATAGATATTCCTATTGAGCAATTAGCTTTCAATATTTTAAAATTATAAATAATACCGCACAAAACATTCTTAGGCCAAATCTCTGATAACATCCCTGTATACGGCCTCAAGCCAGAGCCCTAGAGGAGTATAAAATGTTTCTAGGTTCCTAATCCATGCTGTCATATTGCAACCCAGAATAACTGTGCCACTTTATGCACCTTCCAGTAATGTGTAAGATGAGCCTCTTACCCCATTGTCATGTTTATCATCAAGGCTTAAAAAAAGATCTTTGCCAGTCTGATATGCATAATCATTTTTTTCCACCTTAAATTAGGCAATAAGATTTGTGTTATTCGTTGTTTCCTAAGGGGTACAGCACTCATTGTTAAAGCAGGCTCATCTGATGCTGGAGAGCCCCGGCCAGGTCACTGTGAGCAGGGCAGCGAGGTGAATTTGCACCCCCAAACTCCTTTAAGCACAGGTGCCTCATCCAACCTCACCTGTCTTGGGGGCATCCAGCATCTTTATGCTTTTTTCCTCTATCAGATTTTGCTCTCAAAAGGAATTCATCAATGTTGGGGAAGGCAAAATGTCTTAACCATTGATGGGTATTTGAACTTCAGTTTTATTTCTTTTACTTACAAACACAATGATATATTTCTTCTGTCCATATGGGGTCCTACGAGCCTTGGAGGGCTTAAGACAAGATCCCTGTTCCTGGAAGACTGAACTGGTCCTGAGAGAGTGAGATCAATGCCTGTAGGTTAAGTAGCTATTCCTGAAACCTGTCGCCAATGTCTGAGGGGAGGGAGTGAATACGTCTGCCTCCCGTGGGGGGCAGACCCGTAGATGGAAGCACTAGCTTATTTCATTGACTTGCTCCTTGGGTTTGGGATTGTGGGGATGGTGGTGTGAGAGATTCCTTCTTCTCTTCCACCTTCTCTCACTTCGCTCCCTTCCTTCCTTTTTCAAATTACAAAAACAACACTCTTGTTTGAACCTGCATTTGTTACAACAAGCATGTGTTGTTTTTGTAATTTAAAGTAATATCAAGGGAAATAGCAAAAGTTTTTCTATTATCCCTTCATCTATGCCTCTGAGGCATTTATGTTAACAGACTGGTATGTGACTCTGCACACCTCTCCCTGCTCTTACAAAACATGTACCAACATGAGCATGGGTACGTGCTTTTCCTTTTACTATTATGCCTATTGTTATTATTATGATTATGCCCACTACTCTGCAGCTTGCTTTGTTTACTTAACTCAGTAAGTAAACTGTGCTGACTGCTCGGAGCCTGCTTCAGATTCTGTGTCTCCCACTCTCTCTGCTCCTCCCCTGTTCATGCTCTGTCTCAAAAATAAATAAACGTTAAAAAATAAAAAATAAAATAAAATAAAATAAAAAGACTCCTACCAACATCTGGAGCAGGACACTTTGTCCAGAGCGGGCAGAAGGTACCTTTGCACCCCCAGCAGGCACTGGCCCAACTCCCTAGCGTGTAAGAGGAGGGCAGGAGAGGTGAGAGGAAATGGGAGCTTCGGCACTGTCCACGGCTCAAGGGGAGAGAAGACAGTGTTCTTCTACGTACTACCCCTCCCACTTCCACAGCCAAGAGAAGAGGGAAGGGTCCAAAGGAAGGACAGTGACTGGAGCTGGCAGCGACACAGTCATTTCCTCATGACTTTACTCAGTGAGGGTGCTGGAGTTTCCTGTGAGTCAGGGACATTGTTGCATGCAGCTGAATGAGAGCCATATGGCTGTTCCACCCCAGAGGGCAACCCCAGCTGCAAAGGCTGTGGAATGTGCCACGCGGCAGGAGCTCAGCTGGCAAGGGCTGGATGGTCTCCTTGGGACAACATGTGGCAGAGAGGGGCCTCTGAAGGAGCTGGGCCTGTGCCACTTTCAGTGCCTGCATTTGGACAATAGCTACGCAGGACAGTGATGACCACAATTTAGCTAGAACCACTGATAAGCAACAAGGAGAGAAGATGATAATTGTACCAGGTAAATAAAAAGACCTTTGTTCTTTGCCCTAGATGTCTTCTCTGTCTGGGAAGCACAGAGCAATAGCTCCTATCTGGAGTAGTAGTACCTTACAAGGTGCAGCTTGGAAATTTGTGGAGGTGGTTTTTGGAGTTTCCACAATGACAAGGAACAATTCCTGGCCCCGTTGTCAGAGACTAAGGATGCTAGATGATCTGTCGTGCACAGATGCTATCCGACTATAAAACTTGTCCCACACAATTATCCAGTGTTTGGCTCATTCATGTCAGAAACCTACACAGAATTATCTGAGCCTAGGACCTAACTATGCTTTAAATAGAAATATTTTTATAATTTCATTTGAACGTTTCTGTAACTGTAGAAATATTAAATACAAAACCAAAGGTTATTTGCAATGTCCTAATATATGCCGAATTTTCTCATGCAGTGATTATGGGTTGTGATTTAGTGTGACCCTTCTCTGAAAATCCTGAACTTTTAGCTAGGGTACATGAAGCACACTGTAGCATTTCTGCTATAATTACAGTATCTCATGGGGGTGGTAAAAGGGTCTTAAAAAACAGGGTAGACACTGAATAGGCTCATGTGGTTGAGTTGTTGTTTTGGGTCCCTGATCATTTTTCCTTTGTGCTCTAACTGTACACACTAGAGAGAAGGAAAGGGGATTATTATCTGTTGAGAACCTGAAGCGTGCCAAGATGATGCTGGATAACTAACCTGGAGTCCTTGGGTCACTAGCTCTCTACTTTATCGATGAGGAAGCAAAGGCTTTAATGAAGAGTAAAGAGCCTTTTTCCTTATTCCCCCTGTTCACTCACAGTTGAACTTTAAATGTTTTTGTTTCTCTTTTATGCAAAGTAATCACCTTTTTTCAAAGTGACATCCTTCTTCTTTTGTGGCTGCCCATGTTCCTAAACACTGGTTTCCTTTGGGCGACAACCTTAAGTTAGCTTTGGCTCTTCTTTCTCTTTTGATTTTCACAGATAATTAGCCACCTGGTAATTTCTCTTCCACAGTGGTTCTTGAATTTAACGTTTTCTTCATGACAGTCAAGCCCCTAGCCATTTCATGTTTATATATGGGTAAGTTATTTATCCCCTCTAAGCCTCGGTTTTCCCATTTGTAAAACAGAAATAACAGTGAGTGAAACTAAATAAGCACTCAATAAAGGTCACTCAGGAAGCGAATAAGAAAGACAGGATTTACAACTAGTATGGAGCCTCCCTCTCCTCCTCTTCCTTTGTAGCCCCCGAAGGGGCTCTCTTCTGACATCAACTGGTGTACTACAATTGAATTCTGACACCAACCACCGGGAGTTAGCCCAGACCCCACAAGCTGAAGGATACAGTCCACGGCACGACCATCCTCACCTCACATCAACTACCTACAAATCTGGAGGATTTGCATGACCCCTCCGAGGTATGATAATTTGCTAGAATGATTCATAGATCTCAGGAAAGTGCTGCATTTAAGATTAGGGTTTTATTCTAAAGGATACAAATCAGGAATAGCCAAATAAAGAGACGTAGAGTGAGGTCTGGGAGGATCCCGAGCAAATGGATTTCATGCCCTCTCCCTATGGTACCAGGATGTATCAACCTCGCAGCTCATCAATGTATTCACCAACCAGGAAGCTCCCTGTCCAGAGTTTTGGCCATGTGACTTGGTGATCAGTTTTTATGGGAGCTTTGACTCCATAATTAAACTCAATCTCTAGCCTCCCTGCCGCCCCAGAGGTCAAGAAGTTGGACTGCTATCATGTGGCTCAAAGACACAACCCTCCAATCATACCATTGGTCTTTCCAGCATGGCCAGCCACCATCAGGTTATTGAGGGGCCCACCGTGAGTCTCCTCATTAGCATAACTCAGATGCAATTGGAGGGTGAGTTTAACATTTGAATCAGCAGAGTGAGTAAAGTGACTTGTCCTCCCTGATATGAATGTCCAGTCAGTTGGAGGCCTAAGTAGAATTAAAATGTTGACCCTAAACTCTGAATGCCTGATTCTTTGAGCTGGGACATCAGGCTTCTCCTGCCTTTGAACTCAAAGAGAAACATCAGCGCTTCTTGGGTTGTGAGCCTGCCAGCTTTTAGACTGGAACTACATCATCAGCTCTCCTGGATCTACAGCTTGCAAACTGCAGATCTTGGGACTTCTTGGCCTCCATAATGGTATGAGCCAATTCCTTATAATAAATCTCTTTGTATCTAAATCTAAACCTATATCTATACCTATGTGTATGTCTATATATTCTGTTAGATCTGTTTCTCTGGAGAGCCTTAATACATATGAGGTACCTAGAGTAGTCACATTCATAGAGACAGAAGGTAGGACGGTGGTTTGCAGAGGCTGGGAACAGGGAGAATGGGGAGTCATTGTCTAATGGGTACAGACTATCAGTTTTGCAAGATGAAAAGACTTCTGGGGATGGATGGTGGTGATGGTCACAGAACAATGTGAATGTACTTAATGCTACTGAACTGTATATTAAAACATAATTAAGATGGTAAGTTTTATGTTATGTGCATTTTGCCACAATTTTTAAAAAATTTAAAAATGTTAAAAAAAACCAACTAATAGTTTTAACTATTAAACATACCAAAGTTAGCCGTGATGACAACCAAATGTAGCAGTGTGACTGTCTTTGTATTATTTACCAACCTCATTATCCATGGTTTGTGTTATGAAATCTGGTATTGGTGGGTGTAATGGCAGTTATTATCAGCCTTTGCTAATTTCTTGAGATTTGTTAAGAATGTAGAAAAAAGAACATTTTCATTTATTCAAAAAATATTTAATGAGCACTTAATCTGCCAGGTCATGTGCTAGCCACTTGGGAGAAAATGCTCAGCCAGACAGCCTCCTGCAGTTTAGGGCCCAGTGAAGAACAGAGACAATGAAGGGCATACAGCACTTACAGGTTGTGTTAAGGGCAATGGGATATAAAATAAGGAAGGAGGTCTCCCTTGACAGGGAATAGGGAAGCTTCTCTGAGAAACAGCACTTTAAGCTGGGACCTGAGACAGAAAGAAAAGCCTGTAGAAGTATGGGGGAAGAGAATTCTGGGAGGAGGGAATAGTGATAGTAAAAGCTCAGTAATCACTGAACTACTGAAGAAAGTGGTACTTGTATATGTCGTTGCATACCTTGAATGGTGCTGAACGAGGGGGACTTCCATAAGGTTAGGAAAAATAAAATAAGAGATATGATGTTTTCAGCTATAAGATATGAGGCTAATAATATTCTGTGGTAACTAGATTCTTTGGAAGAAATTTAAAAATAAATCGTGTACAAAAGAAAAAATATCTAAAATAAAGAGAATAGTTCTTGAAAATATGGACACATGTTGATTTTTATCAATTAATTATATACACCATGGATTGACAATTTTAAAGGAATATTACAGATAATACTTTTATTTCTAAAAAACATTTTTTAATATTTTTGAGAGGGAGAGACAGAGAGAGACAGGGCATGAGCAGAGGAGGGGCAAAGAGAGGGAGACACAGAATCTGAAGCAGGATCCAGGCTCTAAGCTGTCAGCACAGAATCCGACGCAGGCTCGAACTCATGAGCTGTGAGATCATGACGTGAGTCGAAGTTGGAGGCTTAACTGACTGAGCCACCCAAGTGGCCCTATCCTTTTATTTATTTATTTTTTTAAGTTTTTAAATTTATTTTGAGAGAGCCAAAGACAGTGCAAGTGAGGGAGGGGCAGAGAGAGAATCCCAAGCAGGCTCTGCATTGTCAGTGCAGAGCCTCATGCAGGGCTCGAACCTATGAAGCCATGAGATCATGACTTGAGCCAAAACCAACAATTGGATACTTAACCGACTGAGCCACACAGGTGCCCCTATATAATCGTTTAAAATAGTGAAAATTGGTCTCTAATTTAATTTCTTGATAAGCTCATATATGGTGAAATGAATTTATGATTGTGGTTCTCAGACCAAACACAATATTAGAACAATTGATGTAACAGCTATTAAATCAGAATCAAAGGGTAGTTTCGGGAAATTGGGTTTGTAGAATGCTGGACAGTGTGGAGCAGGGACACTTGGGCTCACTCTGCTCTCCCTGCTGGCCTTTGCTAATGCAGGAATGAAGTCAAGGATCAAAAAAGCTTGACATAAGTATTTCCTTTAGCTTGAAATATATAGATTGATAACATTTTTCCTGAATAGGCCTTGAACGTAATGAGAATTATGGTGCTACCGGAATCGAGCTTTCCACACTTGGTAATACCCTACCTCGAATGAGCAGTTGTGCTGGAAGGATGTGCCCCCATTAGGGATTTTGGGGGCCAAAGGAAATATACATGTATGGCCATCTTGCTTCCACCAAGATCTTTTTCCTTTGTTAATAAATTAGGAGCTTGATGTGACTTACATCTATAATCTACAGCCCACCATATTTTCCCATATAGAGAGAGGTACTGTAAAATGGTTGATACCAAGGACAGCCACATCTCTTAGCCAAGCCACTCCTGCAAGGCTTCTGGGCTGAGAAGGGTGGTGGGAGAGCTGGCATCAGTCAGAACTCTTGAAATCACAAGTAACAAAAGCTAAGTTAAAGTTACAATAAATAAACATTGGGGCGCCTGGGTGGCGCAGTCGGTTAAGCGTCCGACTTCAGCCAGGTCACGATCTCGCGGTCCGTGAGTTCGAGCCCGAGCCCCGCGTTGGGCTCTGGGCTGATGGCTCAGAGCCTGGAGCTTGTTTCCGATTCTGTGTCTCCCTCTCTCTCTGCCCCTCCCCCGTTCATGCTCTGTCTCTCTCTGTCCCAAAAATAAATAAAAACATTGAAAAAAAATTAAAAAAAAAAAAATAAACATTTATTGGCTCATAGACGTCTAAAGGGGTGGTTCAGATTTGGCTGACTCAGAGTTCAAAGTATATTGCCAGGACACCTTGTTCTTTGTTTTAATCATTTGCTTTGCTTTTCTCTTGTCTCAGGCAGGCTGAGGCAAGGATAAGGTGCTTCACAGCCTTACCAGGTCTGGAAGATGCAGGTGCCCAAAGGAAAAGGGATTACTCTCATTAGAAAAAGTGGAAGGGGAGTTCTGGCAGGCAAATATAACAGACTATCTAGCAGAGAAAGAAACCAAGAAATTGTTCCTTTGGAGGAAAAGGGCCAGAAGACTGTCGCACCCTTTTATATGCTTTTTAAAAAATATATACATATAGGGGCGCCTGGGTGGCACAGTCGGTTAAGCGTCCGACTTCAGCCAGGTCACGATCTCGTGGTCCGTGAGTTCGAGCCCCGCGTCGGGCTCTGGGCTGATGGCTCAGAGCCTGGAGCCTGTTTCTGATTCTGTGTCTCCCTCTCTCTCTGCCCCTCCCCCGTTCATGCTCTGTCTCTCTCTGTCCCAAAAATAAATAAACGTTGAAAAAAAAATTAAAAAAAAATATATACATATATATAAAACAAAAGCTACTTATCATAGTAATCAAGACTTCTAGATCTCCCCTCCCCTTAATTTACATTTAATATCTACTTAAAATTCTTTAAATTGTCAAGTTGCCTCACGTCCAAAGCTTGGTTACTCAAATTGTAAACATTTCCTGAAAACCTACTGGTGATCTTCTAGACACTGCATTTATTAATGAATTGTCACAGTACTCTATTAAGTATTATTAATATTTTATAAAGATATTGAGGCTCAGACAGTAATTTTTCCAGTGTCACACAACTAGAAATGAAGTGTAACCAGATTTGCCTGGTTCCAAAGCCTCTAGTTTTACTACTTCACATTCATTCCTTAGTTCAATGTATTTGTTGACAAAGATTTGAGGATTGAGCTAGATAATGTAGTGGAGGGAAAGAACTATGTAACTGTATTGACAACCTACTAAAAAAGTGTCAATATTCTTAATATGGAGAGCTCTTAAAATCAAAACAATATTTCAAAAAGTACATGAAGAATTAGACCAGTTAGTAACAAAAGTGCAAATGACTTTTAAACGTATGTATAAGTGTTCATCCTCACTGATGACCAAAGGCATAAACATTAAAATAACAGTTTCAGTTTGGGGGTACCAAATAGATAATGATCTTCTTTCTTTTCCTTTCCTCCCTCCCTCTTTCCTTCTTTCCTTCCTTCTTTTAATGGTGATATCCTGTGTAGGAAAGGGATCAGGGAAGCAGAGACCCTCATACAAACTGATGAGAGTAAATATTGGCACAATCCCTTTATCTTCCCCAAATCTAGTTTTTGTGATTGCTATGAGAAAACATCCAGTCCTGAAGCCCCCTCCCCATCAATCCATTTCCCACAAGGTGTTTATCTTAACTCTTTTTTAAAATTTTTTATTTACATCCAAATTAGTTAGCATATAGTGCAACAATGATTTCAGTAGATTCCTTAGTGCCCCTTACCCATTTAGCCCAACCCCCCTCCCACAACCCCTCCAGTAACCCTCTGTTTGTTCTCCATATTGAAGTCTCTTATGTCTTGTCCCCCTCACTGTTTTTATATTATTTTTGTTTCCCTTCCCTTATGTTCATCTGTTTTGTCTCTTAAAGTCCTCATATGAATGAAATCATATATTTGTCTTTCTCTAATTTTGCTTAGCATAATACCCTCCAGTTCCATCCACGTAGTTGCAAATGGCAAGATTTCATTCTTTTTGATTGCTGAGTAATACTCCATTGTGTGTGTGTGTGTGTGTGTGTGTGTGTGTGTGTGTGTGTGTTTGTGTGTATCACATCCATTCATCCATTGATGGACATTTGGACTCTTTCCATACTTTGGCTATTGTTGATAGTGCTGCTATAAACATGGAGGTGCATGTGCCCCTTCAAAACAGCATATCTGTATCCCTTGGATAAATACCTAGTAGTGCAATTGCTGGGTCATAGGGGAGTTCTATTTTAATTTTTTGAGGAACCTCCATACTGTTTTCCAGAGTGGTCGCACCAGCTTGCATTCCCACCAACAATGCAAAAGTGATCCTCTTTCTCCACATACTCACTAACATCTGTTGTTGCCTGAGTTGTTACTGTTAGCCATTCTGACAGGTGTGAGGTGGTATCTCATTGTGGTTTTGATGTGTATTTCCCTGATGATGAGTGATATTGAGCATTTTATCATGTGTCGGTTGGCCATTTGGATGTCTTCTTTGGAGAAGTGTCTATTCATGTCTTTTGCCCATTTCTTCACTGGATTATTTGTCTTTGGGGTGTTGAGTTTGATAAGTTCTTTATAGATTTTGAATACTAATCCTTTATCTGATATGTTGTTTGCAAATATCTTCTCCCATTCCATCGGTTGCCTTTTAGTTTTGCTGATTGTTTCCTTTGCTGTGCAGAAGCTTTTTATTTTGATGAGGTCCCAGTAGATTTCAGGAGTAGATTCCTTAATGCCCCTTACCCATTTAGCCCCTTACCCCTTTCCCTTACCTCCGGAGATGTGTTGAGTAAGAAGTTGCTGTGGCCAAGATCAAAGAGGTTTTTGCCTGCTTTCTCCTCGAGGATTTTGATGGCTTCCTGTCTTACATTTAGGTCTTTCATCCATTTTGAGTTTATTTTTGTGTATGGTGTAAGAAAGTGGTCCAGGTTCATTCTTCTGCATGTTACTGTCCAGTTTTCCCAGCACCACTTGCTGAAGTGACTGTCTTTATTCCACTGGATATTCTTTCTTGCCTTGTCAAAGATGAGTTGGCCATACGTTTGTAGGTCCATTTCTGGGTTCTCTATTCTGTTCCATTGATCTGAGTGTCTGTTCTTGTGCCAGTACCATACTGTCTTGATAATTACAGCTTTGTAGTATAGCTTGAAGTCTGGGATTGTGATGCCTCCTGCTTTGGTTTTCTTTTTCAAGATTGATTTGGCTATTCGGGGCCTTTTCTGGTTCAATACAAATTTTAGGATTATTTGTTCTAGCTCTGTGAAGAATGTTGGTGTATTTTGATAGGGATTGCATTGAATATGTAGATTGCTTTGGGTAGTATTGACATTTTTATAAAATTTGTTCTTCCTATCCAGGAGCATGGAATATTTTTCCATTTTTTTGTGTCTTCTTCAATTTCTTTCATAAGCTTTCTACAGTTTTCAGCGTATAGATTTTTCACCTCTTTGGTTAGATTTATTCCCAGGTATTTTATGGTTTTTGGTGTCATCTTAACTCTTAATATCTCTTACAACATGCTTATATTGCTACTTTGTGAGTTTTCAATTTTAGGTGTTTTCTTGAGTTTTCAGTTTTAGGCATTATCTATTGATTTTTTACTTTAGTAGATGGGAATTTAGCTCGGCCCTCACCAGTCACTATCCTCCTATCTTATTAGTGCAGTTATAATTTCAGCTAGCTTAATATTCAATGTTTATATTATTATCATTACTAAATATCAGTCACAGTTAAGCCACATACTATATTATCCTTTACCTTTCCTGCACATTCCGTTTTCCTTGAAATTTGTAATTTGTTCATTTAGTTTTTCATGGCTTCCTTATTAACTCACTAACTAGGGTTGTTTTCTATTTTCTTGATAATACTAAATGACTTTGATTTTCTTGAAGTCTCTTTGAATGCTCTAACCAGATCCTATGGAGACTATGGCCTTTTGGCCTGCCACATAGCCATCTCCTTTGGATCTCTCTTCACTGTCAATTAGGAATCTCCTTTTCCTTTTCCCTGTGCTACATCTTTATCTCCCAAGGTCACATGTCTTTCTCTTTCTTGGCTTCCTCTCTCTCTTCCTGAGAAAAGGTGAATTGAAATACATTGTTTGTGAGATTTTTACATGTCTGAAATGTCTCTCTTCTACCTTCACTCTTAATTGACAGTTTGGCTGGGTATATAATTCTTGAAAATAATTTTCTTTCAGAATTTTGAAGGCATTGCTTCATTGTCTTCTGGCTTCCTCTATTGCTATAGCAGGCAAATATCTCCCTGGGAACAGATGTAATGTATAGAGAGTATACTTCTTGCTCTAATGTACCCATAAATAAAAAATACACCATGTATGCATTCAACATTCAAAAAATTTAAGTATTTTAACTCAGCGCAAAAGTAAAATAAAAAGTTACCTTATTGCCATCCTAGTTTTGCTTTAATAAACAGGCACCTGGGGTTATATTGTCTCCCTCTTTTCCTTTTGGGTATGACTTTGGAAGTTCAATGCTATTCTGATTCTTAATTCTTGATATAAAGCCTGATTTTTCTTCCTGAAAGCTGGCAAATTTTTTCTTTCTTGTCAGTTTACTGAAATTTCACAAACAGCTTCCTTTGGCTAAGCCCTTTTAATTTGAACACTTGCTTCCTTCATTTGTGGGAAATTTTCTTGAATTTTGATGATTTCCTTCCCTGTTCATTCTGTTCTTTATTTCAGAAATCCTTGAACTCTGAAACTCATATATTAGAACTCCTGGACTGATCCTTTAATTTTTAAACCTTTTCTTTTTCTTTTCTTAATATTTCTGTTCCGTTTTCTGGGAGACTTATTCAACTTTATTTTCCAACATTTCTCTTGAGTTCACTTTATTTCTGCTACAAAAATTAGTCTTTACACATAACTAAATTTTGTTTTTGCTTATTCTTTTATCTTTGCTTTCCATGTCATTAATTTTTGTTTGTCTTTAGTATTCCTTCTTTCAACTTCCTTTGGATTTAATATGTTATTCTTTTTCATACTTTTTAAGTTGAAAGGTTAGTCCATTAAATTTTTAGCCTCTAAGTACAGGAAAACTTTAGCTGCACATCACAGGATTTAATAGGAGGCATTTTCACTATTGTTCAGTTCCAAGTGTTTTCTAATTTTATTTTCTTTTTTGACCCATGAGTACACAGAAACATATCTATATCTGAAAAAAGTCATAAAATTGATTTCTCACTTAATTGCATTAAGATCTGAAATTGTGTTCTCTGTTCTTTGATTTTTGTTGAAACATGCTTTATAGCCTTTAACATAACTCATTTCTAATGTTCTATTTATTCTAGCAGATAATGTGCACCCTTCAACTTATGCTTGCCATTTTTTTGTACATTAATCAAATAGAGCTTATTAATTGTGCTGTGCAAATATCCTATATAATGACTGAGTCCATCTAAATTAAAATTATGGCTTATATTTTTCTTCATAGCAATCAAATCCTGCATATTCAGTCATCAAACCCATCTAAATTTCAGGCAGAAGCCACAAAGTCTTAAGGAAAAAAAATCTATCCAGAATCAAGCAGATAGATGTGATGCCTTTTTGTCTACCTCAGCAATTTCCCCCCTAGTTTACCATTTGTGTAGACGTTTTCCCGTCCTGGTTTATGCTGGGGCCTTTAGTCCACTCCCTGTCCTGTGTGTCACCTAAAGCTATAGGCACCTGGGACAGTAGAGGTTTTCAGGGCATCCAGCACCTTTGGTGATTCCTCACCCTCCCAGACTCTTCCTCCCAGATTTATTCGTCGATTTACAGAATTTTCCCTACTTTCTCATAAGTTTCCAAGTTCATTTTAAGTGCTGCTTTAAACTATTTTTTCCAGCATTAAGTGTTTGCAGGGGGTGGGGGTTCTTCTAGTTTATCTTTCTTACCCTTTCTTACCCTTTTCATCTCTCTCTCTCTCAACTTCTCATGTTCTTGCTCACTTTTATTTCCTAAAGGCTATGTATTCTTGTATCCTTAACCATGGCAAGTGGCATTTTCCCCCCTCAGCAGGGTAATAAATTTTCAGTGATTTATGTACCTCCTAAATTGACATGCTATTTTATTTTCTTTGTTCCATAGTATACTATTTTTAAAATGGATTCCATTACCCTCTTTTTTACTTAATTTTGGATACAGAATGTTCTACCTAGCCTGACCTGGTGTTTGCCAGCAGACAGACTGGTCAAATTGTCTTTGGCCCTCGTTTGTTCCCTTGTGTGTTGGTGGAATCCCCTTCACAGATCTTAAGATCTAGCAGGGTATGGATCTTGTGGTTCTGTTGGGTTCCTTCCTATTCTCTGAATAGATGGGAGTTCAAGAACTCTCCAGTTTAAAGTCTTCTCAGGGCTGCTATTCTTGCCATGTCCTTGTCTAAAATCATTTCATGATATAAAGGGGCCATCACCTGTTCTTTCCTCTCTTCTCCAATTCCCCGTTCAGTTTTTATTTTATTTCATTTCATTTCATTTCATTTCATTTCATTTCATTTCATTTCATTTCATTTCATTTTATTTTATTGTGGATAAGGGGAGAGCACTCACGAATTGTTTTAGAAAAAGTGCTGAAGAGGATGAATAGGTGGGACAGACTTAGAGCAAAACAAAACAATGGAGAGAACTGTTATCTAGTTTTATGACTAAAACGTGTGGCATGCAGGTTATCTCTTATAGGTATTGCCAAGAATGCATTCTTGGGCCTTTTCAGACCTACTAAGTCAGAATCTCAGGGTGGGGAGTGAAGCCTGAGAATCTATAGTTTAACAAGTTCTCCAGATGATCAGGATGCACACTGAATTTTGGGAAGCACAGGTGCAGACCTGTGATTTCCCAGGAAGGTGAACAGTAAGGAGGGATGAAGCACCTACCTTTTAAAAATAAGATATAGCATTATTAGATTATTATTAATATTAATAATTATTAACATTAGCATTATTAGATTATATTATATATTATATATTATAATATATATTATAGATTATTAAATGAATTTTCCAATGAGTTAGATTAATATGGTAGGAAAAATATTTCTTCTGGACTCTGGAAAAAGGTTAACAATCCCAGTTTTTGGTAGCTTGGCTTTTTTTTTTTTTTTAAAGTATGTGACCAGTTATTTTAGTGAGAATTTGAGAGAAATTACACAGAGGTTGTGATAGACGTCTTTTTAAATCAAGGACCTTTGGTTTATCTTTCAAACATTGCTGAGGTCTACTTTTCCCCATTCAGACTCATTGCCACCAGCTGGGGTTCACTGTTTCAAGCAGAGACTATTTTTACTGCCACATAGCTAGAATTTGATGCTTCCTTTCTTACTTACTCAATTCACAATTCATTTCATATCTAAAACATGATCAAAACAACCAGGGGACCCAATCTACCTATATGATGAAGTCCAACTTTCCAACCTCATCAAGCCATTCAAGGTTTTTCATTGTATAATCTTTTCCTCCCCCACTCGTGCTCTCCTAAGATTATGCCTTTTTCACCTGGCTGGTCTCTTTGTCCCTATAAATTGACAATGCTTGTCAGGACTCCAAGCCCCTGCTTCTGCTCTATACCCACTTCTTTGTTTATCCAAATCTAAAGTGGAATTCAACGTAAAGCTCAGGTGTCATTTTTTCTCTGGCTCAAATTTCCCCTCATATTGCAGATCTGTCACTCTAAAATATCTTCATTTTCCCATTTCCTGGAGGTTAATATGTAAACTCTTTCATCTCACATACACCATGGCCCCAATTTCTCTTTCCAGGCTCATCTCTACAAACTTTTATGTACTTGACCTCCAGACACAGTGAATCACTGATTCTCAGTCTTGCCATGTATATCCAGCTTTCTGTACCTTTGTCCATGCTTTTCCTACTGCCAGATATGCCTTGCCCTTTTCTCCACTTGAAAAGATCTCAACTATCCTTCAAGACCCATTTTAATCATTAAATTCTCTGTGAAACCTCACTGACCTAGAGTGAAGCACTCTAGCCCAGAGTACCTTGAGTCTAAACATCCTAAACATGTAGTATCCTACACATTGTATTATAACTCATTTGTGTATTTGTCTTCTGCACTTGATGTGAGCCCATGACTACATAGTACCCAGAAGGGTACCATTTATACCACAGTTGCTTGAAAAATGTTGTTTGTAAACCTGTATTGATTTCCCCATTGCCTCGACTCCAAGAGCTTTTAGCACTTTGCTAAATTACCTTACATTGTTTTTGCACTGTTTCAAGTGTGCACTGGATTCCAGTAAGATTAAGTAGAGATGTCCTAATCAAGGAACTTAATTTCTCCAGCCTCAGTTTCTTCACCTATGAAACAGGATAGATAATAAAGGCCTGTGTGAAATGAAGTAATGCTTTGAAGTATTCAGCATAATACCTGGCACACAGTATGAACTCAAAGTGGGAAAAACATTTCATAAACTCCTACATCTTACATTTCTGTCCTTTTCTCCTAGCAGTCTCATAGGGCTGTAGTGAAGATTATAGGAGAACATGCATATGAAACCATGTTGCAAT
This sequence comes from Prionailurus viverrinus, assembly GCF_022837055.1. Classification (NCBI taxonomy): domain Eukaryota; kingdom Metazoa; phylum Chordata; class Mammalia; order Carnivora; family Felidae; genus Prionailurus; species Prionailurus viverrinus. Next base: position 28,691,316 of record NC_062561.1, read on the forward strand.
GTACTATGCAAACATTTACCTTGATTTTCAGCGCCTTAACTAGGTTAGAAGCCTGTTTCAGCCTTCACCCTTTAGGTCCAAGGCCTCGACAAGATGCACAAAGCCTTTATCCAGCACTGTTTTTCTTTTACAGCCACCCATCACCTCTCAGCACCTGTCACAGGGTTATGACACGGCAGGTGCTCAATATAGATTTACAGATAGGGACAACTCCAGAATTACCAAGGCCTCTAACTGCAAGTGAAGCCTTCTGCATTCTTTTGGTTTGTTGTTGGTTTGGAGTAACCTGATTTAAACATTTTGCATTGGCCAATTCACTCCTGACATTTTGGAGATGCTGTGGAGACATTTGGAGATATTAGGATTAGTCTGCTTTGTGGTAGGACCTCTTCTGCCTTTGGCATGTGTGACAGGGAGTCAGCTTTAACCAGTGTCCTACTTTTTTCTCTTACTAATGACATAAATTATGTTTATATAACACTTCCACCACAGAATGACTGAACAAGTACTTGATTTGGGTCCTTTCTGACATTTTGACAATTTGTATAAATCACCAAGATGTGAGTTTTGGCTTTAAAATACAAGACAACAGGGGCGCCTGGGTGGCTCAGTCGGTTAAGCTTCCCACTTCGGCTCAGGTCATGATCTCACGGTCCGTGGGTTCGAGCCCCGCGTCGGGCTCTGTGCTCACAGCTCAGAGCCTGAAGCCTGTTTCAGATTCTGTGTCTCCCTCTCTCTGACCCTCCCCCATTCATGCTTTGTCTGTCTCTCTGTCTCAAAAATACATAAACGTTAAAAAAAATTAAAAAAAAATAAAATACAAGACAACAAGCATACAGGGAAAAAAAAAAGATAAAGGACAAGGCTTTCAAATGCTGTATGGAAACACAGGTATGGTTACAATGCATGGAAATAGGTGAGAGTTCCCACAATCTCCAGGGTACGGACTCAATTTCTGAAAAGGATTTGAAGCAGCCTACAGGAAAAGGGCAATATAATAAGACTGGGCCATTAACCAAGAAAGGAAGGGAAGACTTGGTAAAAGCATCTGAAGAGTCACACCATTAAACAGTCCTAGTACCCGGGGGCATTTCCTGAACTCCGAGTTTACAGGACTACAGGGGAACGACTGGAAGCCGGCCTGGTGAAGCCAGGTGAACCGACGCAGGTACGGGCGAGGCCCGCACCAGAGCCAAGTCCCCCCAGCTCCGCCGCAGAGGCACCCGGGCGGCCTGCAGGACTCAGCGCTCAGCCGCACCTGCTCCGGGTCGTCCCTCGACGGCGGGCGCGGGCTTCCCGGGCTCGCGCTTCTCGGACTCCCTCCGTCCGCTTGGGGTCCGGCCGGCCCGAGACTGCCGAGCCGGCCGCGCCGGGGGAAGGAGTTTCCGGCGGACGCAGCGCGGAGCCGCTTCCTGTCCCGCTCACCGCGCCGCCTCACGCTGCCCGTCCCGGACGCGGCTTGCGCGGGACCCGCTCCCCTGCCCCGGCAACACGTCCGGCCCCATGCAGTCCCGGCTTCTGCTCCTCGGGGCGCCCGGCGGCCACGGCGGCCCGGCCGCGCGGCGCATGCGGCTGCTCCTGCGGCAGGTGGTGCGGGGCAGGCCCGGCGGAGACGGGTGCGGGTCGGAGGTCAGACTGCTGCATGCCGGGGCGGGGGCCGACACAGGTAACCCCGGGACGTCCCCGCCGCCCCTGCGGTCTGTGCGGGGCCCCTGCGGTCGTCTGCACCCCACTCCCTCCTGCTTCGCTTGGGAAGGAGAGCGGCGCGGGAAGCCGGGACATAAGACATTCTAGTTTCCACCTCGCGGCTAACTGCTGTGTATCGTGAGGCAAGGCGCTTGCACTCTCTGGGCCTCATTCTGTAGTCCGAGGGATCTGGGCTAAGGTTTATGATGACCTGGAATAGTGCATTCGCCTCCCCCCCCCCCCCCCCCCCCCCCCGCTGCTTTTATCCCTGGGATGCTGGTTTGGACTACAGTACACACTGGGGTTTAATGCAGGAGCCCTCAGAAATTGTTGAAACCAGGGATTGACCTTGCTCTCAGAGTGTCAAGGGCCTGGAAGCCAGTCTGTGTCACGTTCCAACCAGGGCTAGTGGCGGCTTAGAAGTGTACGTTCTCGCCAAGGATCCCATCGTTAACAGTGTTTTAAATGTATACGCAAGCCCTTTCTGAATTTATCAGGAGTTTTCCTTTCCCAAAGTGTTCACATCTTATTAGAGCTGAAAATCACAAGTTAATTTTAAAACTCCTGACTGTACCAATGAGGTAATTTAGACCCAGAAGGGAAAACTGGCTTGCAGGAGATCACACAGCTAGTGACTGCTTTAGAATCACGTGTCTGATTTCTCAACTCAGCTTTTTTTTTTTTTTTTTTTTTTTCCCTTTTGGTTATACTAGAGCTGGTTTTCAGGATCTTTTTTTGTTACATGCTGGAGTTAGAGCATTTGTGCTGGTTAAGGGGAAGGATGTATGTTGTTGTCTGTTCTTGAATGGCAAAGTGATTCTAGGCAAGATTTTGTCAGTGTCATTGCTGCTTAGAATACCAGAGGTTTTTACTTGGAAGTTGTAGGTTTCATTGTTCTTGCAAAGACTGGCCCCAATACTTTTCCTTGCCAGGTTTAGGTCCCGTATGTTCCATCCATTCATTCATTTACTGAACAAATTTTTTTGTTTTTCGTTTTGTGTGGAGTTGTGATTTCAAATTTTGCTCCTTTACCAGTTATTGTGACTATTGTGATATTAAGAGTTTTTTGTTTGTTTGTTGCTTCTTTGTCCTAGAAAGCAGGGAGGACAAGGGTGGAAGTGCAGCATAATCTGTAACTTGGGCTTTGGAGTTAAACAGTATGGGTTGGAGTCCATTTGTGCACCATCTGGATATGGAGATCTGAGGGTGGGTTGCTTAATTTTGTGTCCCAGTTTTCTTAAATGAGGATAAAAAGAGTATATTTGATAGGATTATTATGAGGATTTAATTAGTTCATATAATTCCTGGCACATGTTAACATTCAATGAAAGTTAGCTTATTATTCTTAGTATATATATTTTTAGCTATGGGAGAGTTGTTCTGTTTCCTTGGCTTTAGATGAAATGAAACCAGTTACTTTAGGTTTAAAACTATCAGCTAGCTGGCTAGGCATACGGGAAAAAGTTAAGTCATATTTTAAAATTTTAAAAAAATTGGTCTTTGTACATGAATAATACGTGGTGATTATAAAAACATTAAAACTGTCCTCAACATTATGTCCAACAAATCAAAGTACAGGCTTTGCTTAAAATGTGAGACTCATGAACACATTATAGACAACATATTAACTTCTTAGACTTAGTCATTGACTGGCAGAATCAGACCACAAGGAGTAAATTGTGCTAAACTTACTTGCCTTGCTGTTGCAAAGATGCCCAATGTTGCAGGTGTGAAGACTGAGTAAATTCATTTGGAACCTTATGAGAGATCTGGACTCTATTAAGAACAGCTGAGAGCCAGGTAAATCGGAGGCAAGCTCTTGGCTACCCTGGGACATAATGTTGGTCATAAAGGTTGAAGTGTCTCATTTTGAACCAGAGGTCATACATAGACAAAATAAAAGCCACAAATAGCACTGTGATGTAATGAATTACAATTTAGATTGGAAAGATGCTCCCAGCTGCATATACACATGTGACCAGTAACTCATCTCTGCATGTAATTGACCTTGCTTCCTTGTAGATTGGAAAAAGAGCACTGGGGTACATAAGCAGTGGATGCATGTTCTATACTGTTCTTATCTTTCCTGGACTGTATGTATGTCTTATTTATCTTTATATTCCTTTGGTACCTGTCAACACTTTGTATCGTGTTGACACGATACAAGCACTCAGTGACTTATAATACTAAAATTCATGCAGAGAAAGAAACCAGGTACTGTAGGTTTAAAACTATCAGAGTTTTAACTATCTCCTTCCAGGAGAGGCTGGAATTGCCTTGTTGGCTTTCAAGATAGGAGCTTTATAAAGCCTGGTAAAGAAGAGAGGGTCATTTATGTTAAAAAAACAAAAACAAAAACAAAAACAAATCCCAAAACCCACTGCCTTTTGTCCTTTGCTATTGGATAGTTTTAAGTATCGATAATTTGTAAATTCTTTGTATCTCTTTATGCTTCAATTGGTAGTGTTGTGTCTTAGTTTTAGGAACAAAGAGGCTTACAAGGAGGTTAGCTACTGCAAAGAATTTTCAATAAAGATTATTGTAAGGTTTCACAGATGGAGTTAAGTAAATTGGCTCAGTGGGACTCTGACAGTGAACTGTTTAGATATACCATGAAGCAGGCTCAAATGATAAACCTGGAAGCATAACTCTGTGTAATCCACCATGACATGTTTAGTGCTGTCATTGTTATTAAAGGGACTCTGTTTTATCTTTTATGACTTTTGTATATTAATACATTTGATAAAGGAATCTTTAAAAATACTTTTTGTATAAGAAATTGTGTTCATTGTTGAAAAGTAGAATGCAGACAAATCCCCTGAGATATAATCTCCCATTCAAAGTCATCATTGTCAACTTTATGGTGTTAATATTATCAGATTTTGTGAAATACATATATTTGTACAAGTGCACATTTCTTTTTTAAAAATAGGATCATGTATTTTTTATAATTCTCACTTAACCATTATTGTAACATATTAACAAAGTGGTAAATATTGCTATACATGTTCATTTTAGGTAGATACTAAAGTCATATATTATTCATATAATTTGTTTTACCAGTTTTTCATTGTTGGACATTCAGGTTGCCTACTTTCATTTCTATTTTTTTTAAAGAAATTTCTACACCCAATGTGGGGTTCAAACTCATGACCCTGAGATTAGGAGTTGGATGCTCTACTGACCTGAGCCAGCCAGGTGCCACAGGTTGTCTGTTTTTAAATATATAAAAAGTGCAATAGACATCCACCCATAATGCATTTTTTTGTGATTTTATTCCAGAGCTACAATAGAAGTAATGACTTTGGGGAGGGGAAATAGAGAACTCCTGCTTCATGAAGAATACAGTGTAAAGGGAAAAACTACACTATGATGGTTCAGGTCTTAGCTCTGTATTTACTAGGTATTGAACTTTGGGAAAATTATTAACTACTTTAAACTTGCAGTAGGCTATTTTGACCCTGAGGACATTGTGACCCTTCTATATTAAAGCATTTAGCAGTAAAATCCCAAAACAATTGTAACTTAATAAATTATTGGGAAGACCTGTGTTAGGAACATGCAGCCTAATCTGGAAATTGCTGATATATTTGTTTTTCTCTTGGGTCTAAGTTTTGTATTAAAAAAAGTGGTGACACTAAACCAGTGCTTTTTAACCAAGAGTGATTCCCCCAGGGGAAAATGTGCATAGAAAAACGTGGTGATGGGTTCACATAGGTGGGAGATCTAATGGTTTCAGGCTAGATGTAGGATGTTCAAGCGTCTTTAGGGCTTGGACCCTCTCTGCCCTTCCCCGTGGTCCCCCCCCCGCCCCCCGCCTCCTTTCTACTCTCCATTTGTTGGATTTGATTTTTGCTGTATTGGTTTCAACATCTGTTGGGATTTCTTCAAGTGGTAGCAATGATAGCCTTACTGACAGCCCCAGATTTTGATGGTCCTTACACTTCACACTGTTAGAAAAAGAGGGGGATGCCTGGGTGGCTCAGTTGGTTAAGCAACTTCGGCTCAGGTCATGATCTCACTGTTTGTGGGTTTGAGCCCCACGTCGGGCTCTGTGCTGACAGCTCAGAGCCTGGAGCCTGCTTCGGATTCTGTCTCCCTCTCTCTCTGCCCCTCCCCGGCTCACACTCTGTCTGTCCACCTCTCTCTCAAAAATGAACATTAAGAAAAAATTTAAAGAGAGAAAGAACATCTTTTCCTTGAGCTCTGACAAAAATCCTTGTGAGAACTCTTACTGGCCAAGCCTGGATCATGTGTCCATCTCTAAAACAATCACTGTGGCCAGAGAGTGGAATATTCTGACAAGTTTGTGCAGGATATTCACTTCTGGAGGTTTTGGTGCAGGGATAAAGGTTGGGATTAATGGTATAAACTCTACCCAAACCAGATGGGATGGGTTCTCCACTGGATAGAGGGATTCTGTTGTCAAAAGGGAAAGAATATTGAGTAGGTAAAACAAAACAGCTGTCTACTAAAACTCAAGTGTGTAATATCCAAAGGGGTTTTACAAGAATAAGTGTTATTTAGAATACACTATTGGGGCGCCTGGGTGGCTTAGCGTCTGACTTTGGCTCAGGTCATGATCTCGCGGTTTGAGTTCGTGTCACATGTCAAGCTCTGAGACTGGAGGCTGCTTCCGATTCTGTGTTTCTCTCTGTGCCTCCTCTGCTCACACACTCTCTCTCTCAAAATAAATAAATATTAAAAAAAATAAAATACACTATTAATTATTATTTGAATATAGAGATTATTTTCCTATAAACCTTTGGGAAATTCCTTTAAAGTAGGATGATTGCAAGTGATAAAATCAAACCTTATTACTTTAAATGAACCTTGAAGTTAATTTCATTTGGAAGGTTTTATCTTTTGGATTCTTTTCAGGGCTTTTAATTTTCAAGTCGATACTCCATGCCTGAATAAAACACATATCAGTTTATTGGTGGTAGTATTTGTGTGAGAGTTTGTATGCTGTATACAGGGATTTAAGTAATCTTAGTTACATGTGGTTGCTTTTTTGCATTATTTGTAATAAATGTAATTAAGTGTTAAGCAGTATATTCTATAACAATCTGTACTTATTTGTTAACCCATTCTAGTTATTCTAGTAGTTTCCATTATGAGTATCTTATACCATTAGCTACAGTGTCTAAAAAGATGATTGTATTTAACCAAAATAGTGTATTTGAAGAAAGGTATACCTTAGTTTCTTCTAAGTTGTATTACCTATTGTGTTATATAAGTATTTTCACTTCCCTTTAGAGTCATACTTACACTACTTCATTTAAATCAAGTCTTTACAAATGACTTGATTTCTGAGCTTTTTGAAAGATAGGCTGTTCTCAGTGCAGAAAATCAGTGAACTAGGGCTTAAAACAACACTTAATTAAGAAAACAGTATTTAATTAAAAGCTATATTCATTCACATATTCATTTACCAAACATTTCTTGAATACCCAGTTGGTTTAAGATATTATTTTTGGCTCTATGAGTACAAAGGTGATTAAAACATAGGCCCTGCCCGCAAAATGCTACACTTTTACAGACTGAACAGTGGTCTTCAAAAATTTTCACACTTACCTCCTAAAAGGATTTTGAAAATATGTATACCTTTTATATTTTGAAGTTGATATCTAGAAATTTTCCTGAAAAGAATAAATAATTGCAGAGTACAGTGTTTCCAGTGTGTTATAAATATTGACATTTAAAATAAAAAATTTTAACAGTCTTGAAAGTTTATCTTTTAAGTGAAATTAGAATATCCTAGTAATATGTTAGCCACTATCTCTGTTTTGAAAAATAGATTAAAAAGCTCATGTTTAACTATCAGGAAGCTCATGTTACTTTTTTCTTATCTCCTTGAATTTATATTTCAATTACCACTACTCATCATAATTTTATCTTAATATTTTTACTCTTAAAAAGTTTTGTCTTTAGATTTCTCTGCACAAAAATGTTTAAGTGTTAAAACATATCTATCACTACAATTATTAAAGCATAATTGTTCAAAAGAACATCAATATGTTTCAAATTTCTTTAAAAAATGTAAAATTTTGTGGAAATGTACCTGTCAACAACTTGAGTGGTGCTTTTCCCCAGTTAAATATTAATGTAATTAATAGCTCCTAATTGAGTACTAATTTTGCTGCAATGTATATAATTTTGATATAGAAATATCACTCCATTCTTTACAGACTTTTTATATATGAGCCAAAAGTAATATGTTGATTAATTATCAAAAATGTTATTTTTAGTGGTCTATCAACTGACAACTTGATTATAGCCTTTCAGTTTTGTTCATAGCCAATAATTGGAAACCACTTGACTGGCAGGTAGAGTCACTGACCTAACCAGCCAGTACCATCACTCTGCCTCAGTTTCTGGAAGATTCACTAAAAAGCTTTACCAAAATTTATCAAAAGGTTATGGTTTTTTCCTCATGCAGAGGCTGCTTGTTTAATGTACTCAGAAAAGAGGTGATAAAATGAACCCTTCATTCAGCATACCTTTGCCAGTATAGTATTTGAGAAAATGCTTTTATCATGTTTAAATACTTTTTTGTTTAATATATGAAATTTATTGTCAAATTGGTTTCCATACAACACCCAGTGCTGCCCTCTTCAATACCCATCACCTACCCTACCCTCCCTCCCACCCCCCATCAACCCTCAGTTTGTTCTCAGTTTTTAAGAGTCTCTTATGCTTTGGCTCTCTCCCACTCTAACCTTTTTTTTTTTTCCTTCCCCTCCCCCATGGGTTTCTGTTAAGTTTCTCAGGATCCACATAAGAGTGAAACCATATGGTATCTGTCTTTCTCTGTATGGCTTATTTCACTTAGCATCACACTCTGCAGTTCCATCCACGTTGCTACAAAGGGCCATATTTCATTCTTTCTCATTGCCATGTAGTACTCCATTGTGTATATAAACCACAATTTCTTTATCCATTCATCAGTTGATGGACATTTAGGCTCTTTGCATAATTTGGCTATTGTTGAGAGTGCCGCTATAAACATTGGGGTACAAGTGCCCCTATGCATCAGTACTCCTGTATCCCTTGGGTAAATTCCTAGCAGTGCTACTGCTGGGTCATAGGGTAGGTCTATTTTTAATTTTTAGAGGAACCTCCACACTGCTTTCCATAGCGGCTGCACCAATTTGCATTCCCACCAACAGTGCAAGAGGGTTCCCGTTTCTCCACATCCTCTCCAGCATCTATAGTCTCCTGATTTGTTCATTTTGGCCACTCTGACTGCATGAGGTGATATCTGAGTGTGGTTTTGATTTGTATTTCCCTGATGAGGAGCGATGTTGAGCATCTTTTCATGTGCCTGTTGGCCATCCGGATGTCTTCTTTAGAAAAGTGTCTTTTCATGTTTTCTGCCCATTTCTTCATTGGATTATTTGTTTTTTGGGTGTGGAGTTTGGTGAGCTTTTTATAGATTTTGGATACTAGCCGTTTGTCTGATATGTCATTTGCAAATATCTTTTCCCATTCCGTTGGTTGCCTTTTAGTTTTGTTGATTGTTTCCTTTGCTGTGCAGAAGCTTTTTATCTTCATGAGGTCCCAATAGTTCATTTTTGCTTTTAATTCCCTTGCTTTTGGGGATGCGTCAAGTAAGAAATTGCTGCCGCTGAGGTCAGAGAGGTCTTTTCCTGCTTTCTCCTCTAGGGTTTTGATGGTTTCCTGTCTCACATTGAGGTCCTTTATCCATTTTGAGTTTATTTTTGTGAATGGTGTAAGAAAGTGGTCTCGTTTCATTCTTCTGCATGTTGCTGTCCAGTTCTCCCAGCACCATTTGTTAAAGAGACTGTCTTTTTTCCATTGGATATTCTTTCCTGCTTTGTCAAAGATGAGTTGGCCATACGTTTGTGGGTCTAGTTCTGGGGTTTCTATTCTATTCCATTGGTCTATGTGTCTGTTTTTGTGCCAATACCATGCTGTCTTGATGATGACAGCTTTGTAGTAGAGGCTAAAGTCTGGGATTGTGATGCCTCCTGCTTTGGTCTACTTCAAAATTACTTTGGCTATTCGGGGCCTTTTGTGGTTCCATATGCATTTTAGGATTGCTTGTTCTAGCTTTGAGAAGAATGCTGGTGCAATTTTGACTGGGATTGCATTGAATGTGTAGATAGCTTTGGGTAGTATTGACATTTTAACAATATTTATTCTTCCAACCCATGAGCACGGAATGTTTTTCCATTTCTTTATATCTTCTTCAATTTCCTTCATAAGCTTTCTATAGTTTTCAGCATACAGATCTTGTACATCTTTGGTTAGATTTATTTGTACGTATTTTATGCTTCTTGGTGCAGTTGTGAATGGATCAGTTTCTTTGTCTTTCTGTTGCTTCATTATTAGTGTATAAGAATGCAACTGCTTTCTGTACATTGATTTTGTGTCCTGCAACTTTGCTGAATTCATGTATCAGTTCTAGCAGACTTTTGGTGGAGTCTTTCGGGTTTTCCATGTATAATATCATGTCATCTGCAAAAAGTGAAAGCTTGACTTCATTTTTGCCAATTTTGATGCCTTTGATTTCCTTTTCTTGTCTGATTGCTGATGCTAGAACTTCCAGCACTATGTTAAACAACAGCGGAGAGAGTGGACATCCTGTCGTGTTCCTGATCACAGGGGGAAAGCGCTCAGTTTTTCCCCATTGAGGATGATGTTAGCTGTGGGCTTTTCATAAATGGTTTTTATGATGTTTATGTTCCTTCTATCCCGACTTTCTTGAGGGTTTTTATTAAGAAAGGATGCTGAATTTTGTCAAATGCTTTTTCTGCATTAATTGACAGGATCATATGGTTCTTATCTTTTCTTTTATTAATGTGATGTATCACCTTGATTGATTTGCGAATGTTGAACCAGCCCTGCATCCCAGGAATGAATCCCACTTGATCATGGTGAATAATTCTTTTTATAAGCTGTTGAATTCAATTTGCTAGTATCTTATTGAGAATTTTTGCATCCATATTCATCAGGGATATTGGCCTGTAGTTTTTTTTTTTTTACTGGGTTTCTGGGTCTCTGTCTGGTTTAGGAATCAAAGTAATACTGGCTTCATAGAATGAGTCTGGAAGTTTTCCTTCCCTTTCTATTTTTTGGAATAGCTTGAGAAGGATAGGTATTATCTCTGCTTTAAATGTCTGGTAGAATTCCCCAGGGAAGCCATCTGGTCCTGGACTCTTACTTGTTGGGAGATTTTTGATAACCGATTCAATTTCTTTGTTGGTTATGGGTCTGTTTGAGTTTTGGAAGTGTGTGGGTGTTTAGGAATTTGTCCATTTCTTCCAGGTTGTCCAGTTTGTCGGCATATAATTTTTCATAGTATTCCCTGATAAATGTTTGTATCTCTGAGGGATTGGTTGTAATAATTCCATTTTCATTCATGATTTTATGTATTTGGGTCATCTCCCTTTTCTTTTTGAGAAGCCTGGCTAGAGGTTTATCAATTTTGTTTATTTTTTCAAAAAACAAACTCTTGGTTTCATTGATCTGCTGTACAGTTTTTTTAATTCTATATTGTTTATTTCTGCTCTGATCTTTATTATTTCTCTTCTTCTGCTGGGTTTGGGGTGTCTTTGCTGCTCTGCTTCTATTTCCTTTAGGTGTGCTGTTAGATTTTGTATTTGGGATTTTTCTTGTTTCTTGAGATAGGCCTGGATTGCAATGTATTTTCCTCTCAGGACTGCCTTTGCTGCATCCCAAAGCGTTTGGATTGTTGTATTTTCATTTTCGTTTGTTTCCATATATTTTTTAATTTCTTCTCTAATTGCCTGGTTGACCTTTTCATTCTTTAGTAGGGTGTTCTTTAACCTCCATGCTTTTGGAGGTTTTCCAGAATTTTTCCTGTGGTTGATTTCAAGCTTCATAGCATTGTGGTCCGAAAGTATGCATGGTATGATCTCAATTCTTGTATACTTATGAAGGGCTGTTTTGTGACCCAGTATGTGATCTTTCTTGGAGAATGTTCCATGTGCACTCGAGAAGAAAGTATATTCTGTTGCTTTGGGATGCAGAGTTCTAAATATATCTGTCAAGTCCATCTGATCCAGTGTATCATTCAGGGCCCTTGTTTCTTTATTGATCATGTGTCTAGATGATCTATCCATTGTTGTAAGTGGGGTATTAAAGTCCCCTGCAATTACCACATTCTTGTCAATAAGGTTGCTTATGTTTGTGAGTAATTGTTTTATATATTTGGGGGCTCCTGTATTCAGCACATAGACATTTATAATTGTTAGTTCTTCTTGATGGATAGACCCTGTAATGATTATATAATGCCCTTCTTCATCTCTTGTTACAGCCTTTAATTTAAAGTCTAGTTTGTCTGATATGAGTATGGCTACTCCAGCTTTCTTTTGGCTTCCAGTAGCATGATAAATAGTTCTCCATCCCCTCACTCTCATTCTAAAGGTGTTCTCAGATCTAAAATGAGTCTCTTGTAGACAGCAAATAGATGGGTCTTGTTTTTTTATCCATTCTGATACCCTATGTCTTTTGGTTGGTGCATTTAGTCCATTTACATTCAGTGTTATTATAGAAAGATATGGGTTTAGAGTCATTGTGATGTCCATAGGTTTCATGCTTGTAGTGATGTCTCTGGTACTTTGTCTCACAGGATCCCCCTTAGGATCTCTTGTAGGGCTGGTTTAGTGGTGATGAATTCCTTCAGTTTTTGTTTGTTTGGGAAGACCTTTATCTCTCCTTCTATTCTAAATGACAGATTTGCTGGATAGAGGATTCTTGGCTGCATATTTTTTCTGTTCATCACATTGAAGATTTCCTGCCATTCCTTTCTGGCCTGCCAAGTTTCAGTAGAGAGATCTGTCACTAGTCTTATCGGTCTCCCTTTATATGTTAGAGCATGTTTATCCCTGGCTGCTTTCAGAATTTTCTCCTTATCCTTGTATTTTGCCAGTTTCACTATGATATGTTGTGCAAAAGATCGATTCAAGTTATGTCTGAAGGGAGTTCTCTGTGCCTCTTGGATTTCAATGCCTTTTTCCTTCCCCAGATCAGGGAAGTTCTAGCTATGATTTCTTCAAGTACACCTTCAGCACGTTTCCCTCTCTCTTCCTCCTCTGGAATACCAATTATGCGTAGATTATTTCTCTTTAGTACATCACTTAGTTCTCTAATTTTCCCCTCATAGTCCTGGATTTTTTTTATCTTTTTCTCAGCTGCTTCTTTTTCCTTAATTTTATCTTCTAGTTCAGCTATTCTCTCTTCTGCCTCTATAATCCGAGCTGTGGTCATCTCCATTTTATTTTGCAGCTCATTAGTAGTATTTTTTTGCTCTTCCTGGCTGTTCCTGAGTGTCTTGATCTCTGTAGCAAGGGATTCTCTGCTGTCCTTTATACTGTTTTCAAGCCCAGCGATTAATTTTATGACTATTATTCTAAATTCACTTTCTGTTATATTGTTTAAATCATTTTTCATCAGTTCGTTAGCTGTCATTATTTCCTGGAGGTTTTTTTGAGGGGAATTCGTCCGTTTCCTCATTTTGGTTAGACCCTGGAGTAGTGTGGAACTGCAGGGCACTTCCCCTGTGCTGTCTTGAATAACTTGCGTTAGTGGGCAGGGCCACAGTGAGACCTGATGTCTGCCCCCAGCCCACCGCTGGGGCCACAGTCAGACTGGTGTGTGCCTTCTCTTCCCCTCTCCTTGGGGCGGGATTCACTGTGGGGTGGCGTGGCCTGTCTGGGCTACTTGCACACTGACAGGCTTGTGGGATCAGCCTGGGGATCTGGCGTATTAGCTGGGGTGGATCGGCAAGGTGCACGGGGGCGGGAGGGGCAGGCTCAGCTCGCTTTTCCTTCGGAGATCCGCTTTGGGAGGGGCCCTGCAGCACCGGGAGGAAGTAAGACCGGCCGGAGGGATGGATCCGCAGAAGCACAGCGTTGGGTGCAAGCAAGATCCGTGGCAAGCAAGTTCCATGGCGGGAACTGGTTTCCTTTGGGATTTTGGCTGGGGGATGGGCGAGGGAGATGGCGCTGGCGGGCGCCTTTGTTCCCTGCCGCTGAGCTGCGCTCTGTCTTCCGGGGCTCAACAACTCTCCCTCCCGTTGTCCCCCAGGCCTCCTGCTCTCTGAGCAGAGCTGTTAGCTTATAACCTTCCAGATGATAAGTCCCGCTTGCTGTCCAAACACACTCCGTCCGGCCCCTCCGCTTTTGCCAGCCAGACTGGGGGCCTCTGCTTGGCCGGCGGGCCGCCTCTCTGCCCCAGCTCCCTCCCGCCAGTCCGTGGAGCGCGCACCGCCTCTCCGCCCTTCCTACCCTCTTCCGTGCCTCTCGTCTGCGCTTGGCTCCGGAGAATCCGTTCTGCTAGCCTTCTGGCGGTTTTCTGGGTTATTTAGGCAGGTGTGGGTGGAATCTAAGTGATCAGCAGGACACGGTGAGCCCAGAGGCCTTCTACGCTGCCATCTTCCCTCAGGTCATTTTTATCTCATGCTCTTCGGGCATTTTGATCATTTTACCTCAGTGCTGAGCCACTTATGGATCTCTAAGTTGTTTTGAGAGAGAAGTATAAAGTGAGTTTACAAATAGCAGCCAGTTGAAACATAAATTCTTAAAAAAATTTTTTTTGTTAGTGTTTAATTATTTTTGAGAGAGCGCGTGCCTAAGTACTTTTTAATCAAATTTTAGTTTTCATAATTAAAAAAGGTAGCCTGTATTATCAATTCAATCAGCTTAATTAGGCTTTCTGACAGAAAAAAACATTTTTCCTTTCAATTCGAATGAATGTGTTAGTATGTATAATAAGGAATGTTATAAAAACCACTGAATGAGAAATTGCAGGCCACATTTTATAGGCTAGATTACTAAATGCAGTAAAATCTAGTGGTCACATATTTAAGTCATCGATCTCATAATGTATGCTTTGCAGTTTTATTTTTTAGTATAATTTATAAGTAATGTAATAGTTAAAGGAAGTTATTTATGTAGTGAGGTCTCTGATAGAAGACATATTGTTTTATTAAATGTGTAATAAACTTTGTTGATGCGTCTTAGAGAACAATTAAAATGTATAAAAATCAGAAATAAATGCATCAGTTTGTTTAATCCTCATGATCCAGCTTTGACACTGTATTTAGTGAAATGAGAACTAACTGGTTCAGAAGGTAGTATGTCCTTTTCACCGTAAGAGTTAGAAAATAGCCATTTTATAAGATGAGGAATGATTGTAATTGGAATGAATGGTTCATGATGACATTTGAGAAGAAATTTTTAACAGGCTTTTGAAAGACACCTATCTGATCTGAAACAGACATTTAAAAGTTTTTTGTGTGGTCTTTATCCACCATATTGTGAAAATCTTGGTAGTACTGACAGTTACTTCAGTGACATTAAAACTGAGCAGCGTTAATTATATGTGCTGCTTCAGGTGTTCAGAAGTGCCTTCTTGTGTGTGTGTAGGAATAGTATGTGTTCTCAAGGTAAGAATTGAGGAAAGGTAAAAAGCAGCTTGCCTTTAAGTACGTAAAAAGCCAGGTTTGCACTCTGAGCTCTCCCATCTTGGATTATTTGACAATATTAACTCCCGCTTCCCTACTCTGCAATATACTGTATCTGACACAGGCCAAAAATACTTCAGGCATTTCTAAAGCTACTCTTCACTTTTAGTAGGAATATGCGAGACATGGAGAAACTATTCTGAGGCAGTTTATGTTGACTTGAATAATCTTTAAAGGAAGCTTCTCCTAGACCATAATTGAAAATGCCTCATTTGTTTAGTCCACTGGAGCAGTGCACCATCCACTGTAGAAATGTAAGGGGGAGGGCTTCTGAAAGAGCCTCTGGGAACGAAGGACCTGCAGGGCCAGTTCTGTCAGGTCAGCATTCGGGAAGAACGGATCTAGAAACTGATCTCCTTAAGACTGCCGTGCTCTGGACCCTTAGGAAGTGTGTATCCTAACTTAAAGAGAATTATTGCAGAGGAACAATAATCAATACTTGTAATACAGTGTGAGAAATGCTATTACAGAAACATGAGCCAGATACTGTGCTAGCAGAAAGACAGGAATGAGAGGATCAATTCTTGATGGAGGTGGAGATCATGCAAAAGGAAAAGTTAGGGAAAGTTCAACGGGGAGATGAAGAGATTTGAGGAGTAGGGGTCTGAAGGGAAAGGGTGTGAGAGAGTTGTGGAAGAACTTTCAGGCCAGGGAATAAAGCATCAATCACTGAGATAGGAATAGAAGAGGTAGAGCTGGTTGGACATAATTGGACAACACACACAGAAAGTAAAAAGTTATGATTTTCTCATGTTAAAGTTGAATTATCTCTAGAACATCTAAGAATGTCCAGTAGCCTGCTGATAGATATGGATCTCAGGAGAGAGATCTGAGCCAAAGGGGACGTTTAAGGCTTTAGTGTACAGAGGTCAGAGTTGGGCCATTAGCAGGGATTAGACGACTCAGGAAAAGTATAGCATGGTAACAGAAGGTGGCCAAGAACATCAGCTTTGAGGCAGGAAGGTCAAATACCTACTGCCTATGAATGTCATTTTCTTCTTTGCCTACAGCAGGCATGACTAGATCGCTATCCTTATTTCTTCACAAGTCCAATTTTCATTGTGATTGCTTCTTTGGGTTTTTTTAGAAGCCTTTGGTTTGATTTCCGAATGTTGAGAGATTTTCCAGTTATCTTTTAGTTATTGATTTCTAGGTAATTACATTCTGATCAGAAGACATATTTTGTATGATTTCATCCCTTTGACATTTATTAAGATTTGCCTTGCGGTCCAGCCTAAGATCTAGTTTGGTGAATGTCTCATGTGTATTTGCAAAAAATATGTATTCTGCCCTTGTTGGGTGCAGAGTTCTGTAAAAGTCATTTATGTTGAATGGTTAATCGTGTTTTCAGATTTTCTCTATCCTATTTTCCAGTTGATTTTAGCCAAAGGCTGAGGAAGAAATATTCTTATTTCTATATCCTTCTATTTTTTTCTTGCTCTTCATGAAGTGCTGAGATATATTAAAATATCCAAGTATGATTATGGATTTATCTAGTTCTACTTTTAGTTCTGTCAAGTTTTGTTTCCTGTTTATTCCCCAGCCTCCTCCTTGCCAGGTCACCACCATAGGTTTGCTGTATTCCTCCACAAAGGGTCACAGTTCACTCAGGAAGCTTTCTAAATATACTTTCTCTGCAGGCACTGTCCCCTTCTACTTGCATAGGTCCTTACAAGCCTAGTGGTGGCCATGGCTTCCTATTATTGCTAGTCCCAGGATACTGCACTATCCTTGCCCCATCTTCACAAATGGTTGGGCCCTGATTGCTAAATGGATATGTGTGGGAAAAACATTTCAGTCAGTAGGAAAATCCAGTGCAAAAGCCTGAAATGAGTATGAGTCTGACATGTTGAAGGAATAGTGAGGAGGCCAGTGTGGCTGGAGTAGAATAAGTCAGGAGGACACTTGTAGGAGATGAGGTAAGAGGAAATGGCGGAGTGAGATCAAAATAGCCTTTTGGACCATTGCAAAGATGAGGATTGAGCAAGGACTTGTATTACTTGACTCCTATTTTATTATGATCACTGTGGCTGCTCTGTTGAGAATAAACTGCAGGGTGCAAGGGTTGAGGCAGGAGATGTGTTAGGTGAGAGAAAAGTTAAGAGTGGCTGCAAGATTTCTGGTTTGAGCCCCTGGAAGGAGTAAGTTGCCATTTGCAGAACTGGGGAATACTGTGCGTAGAGCATATTTTGGTGTAAAGATCAGAAGCTCAATTTTGAATATGTTAGGTTTAACATATGTTAGGCATCTCAGTGTCTGTTGGTATCCATGTTTGGAGTTCAGTGGCCTGGGTTAGCGATACAAATTTGGGAGCCAGGAACATATTAGTTGCATTGAAAGATGTAAGACTGGGTGAGCTCTTCAAGGAGAGGTGGTAGGTGGAATAGAAAAGAGGCTAGAACTGGGCCTCTGCACGCAGTGTTAGGAAGTTGAGGAGAAGAGGCAGAGCAAGCGAGGAAGACTTGGGGTCATGGTGAGGTAGAAAGGAAAGAGAGGAGGTGATGGGGCTAGGAGATGGGGGGAGAGGGAGAAAGTGGTAGAATCCCCTATGGTGTAAGTCTTGAAAGGAGGCAGAGCTCCGACTCTACCCCGGAAATCACAGTGGTCAGCTCTTCCTCCTGCCTGCCTCCTGCAGCCAGGCTGTGGGTAGTAACCTTGGCTCCGCCAGTTAACTGCCCTGCCCAGGACTCTTGAGTCATGAGGGAATTATGCAGAGGCTGTATGAACAGTTTACCTGTGGCGGTGTCCTTATTGTTAGAAGATGTATCTGAAGACTAGATTACAGATGAAGAATCATGATTTCTGTAACTTAAGATAGTGTTTTTCCAACTTTCCTACAGGTTTAAAAATTACCAAAATGAAATGGGGGAAAAAGTTGTCCTCTGGTCATGATATCCCAGGTGTGGATCTAGTGGTACAAGGGACAGTGTCTCAGTGAGCTTTTCCTAAGGTGTGGTTTTGTGTGACTTCTGTTTCTCCTTTGCCTTCTCTACCATGCTGTGGACTAGTAACTGAGTCGTGGTCTCTTCAGTAACCCATGGCTCCTGTGAGCTATTTCCTATAACTGCTGTAACAAA
The DNA here is from genome assembly GCF_022837055.1 of Prionailurus viverrinus. Classification (NCBI taxonomy): domain Eukaryota; kingdom Metazoa; phylum Chordata; class Mammalia; order Carnivora; family Felidae; genus Prionailurus; species Prionailurus viverrinus. The sequence continues at coordinate 28,709,595 of NC_062561.1, forward strand.
CTCCAGTGCCTTTAAAAAAAATTATTTAAATTCAAGTTAGTTAACATACCGTGTAGTATTGGTTTCAGGAGTAGAACCCAGTGATTCATAACCCAGTGCTCATCCCAACAAGTGCCCTCCTTAATGCCCATCACCCCAACCCACTTCCTCTCCAGCAGCCCTCAGTTTGTTCTCTGCATTTAAGAGTCTTTTATGGTTTGCCTCCCTCTGTTTTTATATTATTTTTCCTTTCTTTCCACATATGAGTGAAATCATATGGTGTTTGTCTTTCTCTGACTAATTTCACTTAGCATAATACCCTCTAGTTCCATCCATGTAATTGCAAATGGCAAGATTTCATTCTTTTTGATTGCCAAGTAATACTCCATATATGTACCATATCGTCTTTATCCATTCATCCATCAATGGACATTTGGGCTCTTTCCGTACTTTGGCAATTGTTGATAGTGCTGCTATAAACATTGGGGTGCATGTGCTCCTTCGAGACAGCATATCTGTATCCCTTGGATAAATACTTAGTAGTACAATTGCTCGGTCGTAGGGTAGTTCCATTTTTAATTTTTTGAGGAACCTCCATACTGTTTTCCAGAGTGTCTTCCCCAGTTTGCATTGCCATCAACAGTGGAGAAGTGTTCCCCTTTTTCTGCATCCTCGTCAACATCTGTTGTTTCCTAAATTGTTAATTTTAGCCATTCTGACAAGTGTCAGGTGGTACCTCATTGTGGTTGCAATGCCTTTTTACTATGCTAATTTGAGGTGGGGTTTCTGCTGTAGCAGTTATATGAAATAACTCCAGGAATCACAGGTTGCTTAGAGCCAAGATTAAATGAAGTAACATAAATAATGTGTCTATAACAATATTTGCCAAATAGCCAGTATTCAGTAAGTATTAGCTGATGTCTAGACTAATTCACAGGAAAATTCCTTTGATTTACACTCTAAATATACACATATTCTGTACGAGAAGGTACACCTGAGTTTTACATGTTGTTCCTACTTTTCTCTCAACTTTTCACTTAGCTATAATACATTTATTCATCTATAAAATCTTTTTTAGTTTTTTTACAGAGTTGCCAATTTCCTCATTTGTAAAGCCTGTGTCTCATATGGTTATTCTGGGAATGAATAAAGTATTTAGCAGATAGTAATCATTCAACAAATGTTGGCAGTTTTTGTTATTATGATGATTTTAGGCCTTAGTCTCTGGGACACCTAACTAGCTCACAACTGGCAATGTTGGAACTTGTGTTTTGCACAGCTACTTTTCCTAAGTATCATTGAGCCCTTTACAAAGGAAGTACCAGGTGCAGATGGGATCAGTATGTCTATTTTGCTGTTGGAGAGAGCAAAGCAGAGATTGTTTGGTTTAGTCCTGCACTTTAGAAGATCAGCCAGAGCCACAAATTAATGCTACTTAAAATTAGAACCATGTAGAATCTACTGAGAACTTTTGCTTGTTTTGTGCTGGTTTCATGTAGAAATTCTTGGCATATAGGCTGGGGCTTTCCTAGAAATATTGAATTTTTGGATTATGTTGCTGGGGAACATGTTTATAGAAAAAATAGGAACCTATAAAGATGTAATAAGTTTGTAATTTGTATTAAAGATGCCACCTTTTGGATGCTTTGGATGATCTTAAAATGCATTCTTCTGTATTGTTGACTTTATTAGTGTTGCTATTAGAAAATAATAAATTGATAAATTCTGTAGTACCTCACCTTTTTTGCTAATGTAGCATTTAAAATCTGAATTTCCCCAGTGCTTCACTTCTCCATTATATAACTTACACTTTGGATACAAGTTTTAGAGCATAGTGGCTGACATAGGTGTGTCCATGAAGCCTAACACAGGCAGACATGTGCATTTCTATAAAGTCCTCAGGGCAGTCATTGTTGGGAAAGGCATAGTGTGTTGTTTTATTGTCTCTTGTAAAGGTGTGTTTCCTTTTTCTCTTTTTAGGTGATACAGTTAATATTGGAGATGTATCCTACAAGTTGAAAACTCCTAAGAGCCCAGAACTTGTGCCACAGAATTACAGTAAGAAATACTCATTTATTTATGAGTGAATGCCTTTTAACTTTTCATTATGGGAATTTTCAAAGATATCCAAAACTGGAGAGAAGAGTATAAACGTGATGTACTTATCATTCAATTTTAACGTTTATCAGTGTATGCCAGTCTTTTTAACTGACTCCTCTAGTCTTTGTTCTGGGGTATTTAAAACTTATCCCAGACAGACATCCTATCACTCACCCCTGAATATTTCAGTAAAACATTTATTTTTCACATACTTTTCTTTCTTTTTTCAATTGGGATCAAATTTACATATAATAAAATGCACGGATCTTAAGTATTCATTTTGGTTAGTTTTGGCAATTTTATAAACTTGCATAACCACCAAGATTACTTGCATTACCTCTGAATATTCTTTTGTACCCCTTCCCCTCTGATCTGCCCCGGAAGCCAATGGTCTTTTTTCCTACCATGATGGATTAGTTTTGCCTGCTCTTTAGCTTTATGTAAATAGAATCATATAGTATAGTTTTCCTATGTGTGTATTTGGCTTCTTTCCATCAAGGTAATGATTTTAAATCCATCCATGGTCCTGTACTGATCAGTTTGTTCTTAATTGCTGAGTAGTGTCCTGTTGTATAAATAACAGCATAATTTATCTGTTCTGTCGATAGGCATTTGGGGGTTTCCATTTTTAGATTGTTGCAAATAAGGTTCTATGAACATTCCTGTACAAGTCCTGTAGTCATGACTTTTCACTTCTCTTGAATAAATAATGAGGAGTTGGGTGGATGTGTCATTGGGTGGATGGCTGTTTCGCTTCATGAGATACTGCCAAACTGTTCTCCAAGGTACTTGTGCTGTTTTAGCCTTTGACCGACGGTGATGTTCTGTATCCTTGCCGACATTAGTATTTCTAATCTTTTTGATTTTACTCATTATACTAGGTGTGAAATAATAACTAATCATGGTTTTCGTTTTGTAACAGCTTTACTGAGATACAATTAATATACCATAAAATTTACATTTTTCAAAAACTTACCTTCTTAAAATGTACAACTCAGTGGTTTTTAATGTATTCACAGAGTTGTGCAACCATGCCACTCTTTAGCTTTTGAACATTTTCATCACACCAAAGAGAAACCTCGTACCATTAACTCCTTGTTTCCTTCTCCAACAACTTCATACACCCCCCACCCCCCCCATCCTTCAGCAACCGCTACTATATTTTCTGTATCTATAGATTTGCCTACTCTGAACATTTCATATAAATGAGATCATACAATATGTGGCCTGTGTCTGGCTTTCTTCACTTACAATGTTTTCAAGGTTCATCCACGTTGTGGCCTGTATCAGTACCTGATTCCTTTTATGGCTAAATAATATTCCATTGTGTGGCTATACCACATTTTGTTTATCCAGTCATTGGTTGACATTTGGTTTTTCTCTACTTTTAGGTTGCTATGAATAATACCGTTACGGACATTCATATAAGTTTTTTGACAGACACGGGTTTTCAGTTTTCTTGGGTATATATTTAGGAGTGGAATTGCTAGGTCAGATGGTAGCTCTCTGTTTAACATTTTGAGGAATTATCAAACTGCCCTCCACAGAGGCTGCCCCATTTTACGTTCACACCTGCAGTGTCCGGGGGTTCCAGTTTCTCCGCATCTTCACCAGCATTTATTATTACCTGTTTTTATTATGGGAAGTGGTATCTTGTTGTTTTGATGTGCGTCTCCCTAATGCCTCACAGGCAATTTTTTGCTCAAAATCATGCCGCTTCTTTTCTCACAATTCCTTAAATGAATCCTAATACTTTCGGAACAAAGATCATTCCTTACCTTTCATGATATAGTCTCAGCCTCGTCTCCTATGACTCCCCTTCCTTATTTTATGTTCCAGTCATTGGACACAAAACGGCTATTTTTTTTTGGTTCACTTTTCAGATTCTTCCACTAGACTATGTGCTCCTTGAGGGAGAATGTCTCACTTTCATCTGACATAAGTTTCCAATGACTCTGCCTCCTGAATGGCTCTGCAGACTGTCCTCTCCTCTTTGCCTCACTTTTCTTTTACTGCATTTTTTCTTTTTTTTGAGTTATTTTCTCAGTGGTCACTCCAGGGATCACAATTACCAATTTAGCTTAAAACAAACTTGTTCCTATTAATAACTTAATTTCAGTTGTGTGCAAAAACTTTTTCTAATGTAGCTCTTTTCCCTTCTACTTCCTTTTTGCTGTTATCATACAAAATAAGTCTTTAAAATTTTTTTTAATGTTTATTTTTGAGAGAGAGAGAAAGAGAAAGAGAGAAAGAGAGAGAGAGAGAGAATGGGGGAGGGGCAGAGAGAGAAGGAGACGCAGAATCTGAAGCAGGCTCCAGGCTCTGAGCTTTCACTACAGAGCCCCATATGGGGCTTGAACTCACAAACTGCGAGATCATGACCTGAGCTGAAGTCGGATGCTTAACCAACTGAGCCACCCAGGCACCCCCAAAATATATATTTATACATTAAAATCTATCATCACAATTTTATAATTATCACTATATGAATTTGTCTCAAGTCAAGAGAAGAAAGGAATTACAAATAAAAATATGTTCATGCTGTCTTTATATTTACATATTTACTAGTATTCTTTGTTTCTTTGTGTGCATTTGAGTTACCATCTAGTGTAGTTTCATTTCAGCTTGAAGGAGGGACTCACTTTAGTATTGCTTGTAGGGTAGAGCTGCTAGTGATAAATTCTCTCAGTTTTTGTTATCTGGAAATTTATTAATTTTACCTTTGTTGTTTGATGAATTCTTGATTGACACTTTTTTTTTTCCCCCAGCATGTTCAGTATGTCATCCTACTGCCTCTGGCCTCCATAGTTTCTTTTTTTATTTACTTAAAAAAAATTGTTTTTTTCAACGTTTTTTATTTATTTTTAGGACAGAGAGGGACAGAGCATGAATGGGGGAGGGGCAGAGAGAGGGAGACACAGAATCGGAAACAGGCTCCAGGCTCTGAGCCATCAGCCCAGAGCCCGATGCGGGGCTCGAACTCACGGACCACGAGATCGTGACCTGGCTGAAGTCGGACGCTTAACCGACTGCGCCACCCAGGCGCCCCCCCCAAAATTTTTTTTAATGTTTATTCATTTTTCAAAGACAGAGAGAGATAGAGCGCAACCAGGGGTGGGGCGGAGAGAGAGGGGGACACACAATCTGAAGCAGGCTCCAGGCTCTGAGTTGTCAGCACAGAGCCTGTCGCAAGGCTTGAACTCACCAACTGTGAGATCATGACCTGAGCTGAAGTTGGATGCTGAACCGACTGAGCCATCCAGGTGCCCCAGGCCTCCATTGTTTCTTTTTTTATTTTTTTTATTTAAAAAAATTTTTTTTTTTTCAACGTTTATTTATTTTTGGGACAGAGAGAGACAGAGCATGAACGGGGGAGGGGCAGAGAGAGAGGGAGACACAGAATCGGAAACAGGCTCCAGGCTCCGAGCCATCAGCCCAGAGCCCGACGCGGGGCTCGAACTCACGGACCGCGAGATCGTGACCTGGCTGAAGTCGGACGCTTAACCGACTGCGCCACCCAGGCGCCCCTCCATTGTTTCTGATGAGAAATCAGTTATTGATTTTACCAAGAATCCCTTCTGATGATGAGCCACTTCTCTGTGCTCTCATACAGCCCATTTATCTTTTGATGGTTTGACTATGATGTGTCTAAGTGTGGTCTCTTTGAGTTTGCCCTATTTGGAGTTTGTTGAGCTTCTTGGATATGCATAGTAATGTTTTCCATTAATTTGGGGGAGTTCTTTGTAATCATTCTTCATTATTATTTCTTCCCTCCTCTCTGTCTTTCTGGGACTCACATGATGTGTGTGTTAATATACTCGAAGGTGTACTATAGCTTTCTGAGGGTCTGTTAATTTTTCTTTATCCTTTTTTCTTTCTGTTTCTTGGGCTGGATAATCTCAATTGACTTACTCAAGTTTGCTGATTATTCCGCCTGCTTACATCTGTTGTTGAGCCTCTTTGGTGATTATTTTTCATTTCACTTGTAGTTTTTAACTTCAGAATTTCTCTTTGAATTTTTTATAATTTGTATTTATTGATATTTTCTAGTGAGTATTGTCATACTTTAAATTTTTAGACATGATTTCTTTTTGTTCTTTGAACATGTTTGTCATAGCTAATTTAAAGTGTTTGTCTACTAAATTCAGTATCTGGCTTCCTCAAAGATTTTTTTTTTTTGATTGCTTTTTTCCTCTGTATATGCTATACTTTCCTGTTTCTTTGTGTTTCTTATCATATTTCTTTTGAAAAGTAGAGCTGTTAACTAGTATAATTGGACGACTCTGGAAATCAGATGCCCCCTTCCCTAGGCTTTGGTTTTGCTCCTGTTTGTTTAATGACTTTTGTAGACTATTTTTCTGAAGTCTATATTCTTTGCCATATGTAGCCATTGAAGTTTTTACTCAGTTAGCTTAATGGCCAGCCAGTGATGGAAGAGAGATTTCTTAAATGCCTCAAAGAAATCAGTTCTCTTAGCCTTTGACCAGGGTCTCTTGTGTGTATGTTGGACATGATTTCAGGGCTTCACAGGCAGCTTACAAGTTTGCTTGTGTCTTCCAGCTTGTGCAAATCTTCAATGTCAGCTGAAGGTGAGCAATTAGGCCCTTCTCAGAACTTTCCCAGACATGTGCATGGCCTTCTAGATTCCTAGTTGTACACTGTATGCCTTGGACATCTTACTCCCAGTTTTTCCTTTTAAGTTTTTTGTTTGTTTGTTTGGTCATCCTCTTGTTAGCACCAACTAGTTTTGGTGCCTCCAACTATGATGTTAAACAGTTGTTGATTTTTTGTTGTTATTTGCACACTGGGAGCTCCAAGTGGGTCACATGAAGTCAAATTCTAACAAATGGGAGCTTTTCGGCAAGCTGTTAGATAAGTCAAGTAGGGATAGTTTTCTGGGAGTGGGACTCCTAGGAAGCTGCAACCCTGTTCTGTTCCCTCCAGTGGTTGCCAGGCTGCTCGTTTTCACCAGCATTGTAGGCAGTTGTTTTTCAAGGTTTCCAGAGAGCTGGGGAGAGAGATGGGGAAAGGGCAAGTTAAAATACCACAGAACTTACTGTTCGTACTAAGGGTCACCTGTTTTTCTTGGATAAATGATCGCCAGATTGTTAGAAGTCTTGTTAATTTCTAGAGTTCTAAAAAAAAATTGATTTTGACAGCTTTTTGCAGTGTTGCCATTGTTTTTTTAGAGGAGTGGATTTTCAGAGGTCCTTACTCTGCTATTCCAGGAGTGCATGTTCTCTCACTCTGGTTGTAATTTGCATGTTGCTGATGAGTAATGGTGTTCAAGATATTTTCCTGTAATTAATGGTTATTTGCATATCTTTCATGAACTATCTTAAAATATTTTGCCTATTGAAAGAAACTGAGTTCACCTTCTTATTGTTGATTTGTAACAGTTATTTATATACAAGTCCTTTGTCATGCTTACATATTATGAATACTTGTTTTTGGTCCCTGCCTTGCCTAATCGTTTTCTCAGTGGTATCATTTAGTTGGCAGAAGTTTTGATTACATACAGTTTATCTTTTATTGTGGTTAATGCTTATTATGTCTTAGAAATCTTTGTCTACTTCAAAGTTGTGAAGATAAGTCTGTTGTTGTTTTTTTTCCCTAAGAACTTTAGAGCTCTGTTTTATTTGAAAGGGATAGGTCCATTTCATCTCAGTTTTAAAATTTATTGGCAATTTTTTCATAATGTAGCCTTTATTCTTTAAATATCTGTAGAATCTGCATTGCTATTCCCTTTTTTATTCCTAATATTGGAAATGAGGGTTTTTTTTTCTTTCTCTTTAATCACCCTAAGGGGTTTATCAGTGATATTAACTTTCAAAAAAATAGCTTTTTGTTGATTTTTCTCTGTTGTTTGTCCATTTGTTATTTCACTGATTTACACTCTTTAATACTTCCTTACTTTTATTTACTTTGGTTCCTATTCTTTGTCCAACTATTTAAGATAGAGGGTCAGATCCCCCCCCGCTTTTTTCCCCTAAGTTAGATCTCCAAAGCTATAATTTTCCATCAAAATAGTGCTTTTGCTCTACCTCATAAAAGTTGATATGTTAAGGTTTCATTATTATTTCTCTCAAGATATTACTAAAAAATCACAAATTTTTTCTTTGGTTAGAGTTATTTAGAAGTGTGTTTGCTTCATTTTCAGTATTTGGTTTGTTTTTCTTTACCTTACAGTTATTGATTTCTAATTTAATACTATTATGGTCAGAGAATATTCTCAGTTCTTTGAAATTGAAATTATTGAGACTTATGATCAGCATATGGCCTCTTTGAGTGAGCATTTCATGTAAACTTTGAAAAGAATTGATGTTCTGCTGATATTGGCTGTTGTAGTCTATAAATACAGATTTGGTCAATGTTGACAATATTGTTCAAGTCCTTTATGTTTTTATTGATTTTATCTACCTCTTCAGTCAATAAAGTGGTGTTAAACTGTCTGTTATGATTGTAGATTTGTCTGTTTTCCCCTTTATCCTACTCATTTGTATTTTGTATATTTTGAACATCTATAATAGGTATGTACATATTTATAATTGTTATGTCTTCTTTATGAATGGTCCTTTTTATTATGCAATGCTGTCTTTTTCTGGTAACACTGTTTTTCTTAAAGTTTATTTTGTCTGATAATAATGTGAACAATACCATCCTTCTTGTGCTGTTTGTATGGTATGTTCTTTTTCATTCTTTTACTTTCAGCTAGTTGTGCTTTTATATTTCAAGTGTGTCTTTTGAACAGCTTATTCATCCATTCTGACAAGCTCTTTCTTTGAATTGGAATGTTCAGCCCATTTACATTTAATATAATTATTGATTTAGGTGTGTTTAAGTCTACCATCTTGATGTTTTTTTGCTCTTTGTCCTGTTTGTGATACATCTTTTCTTGTCTTCTTTTTAGGGATAATATATCCATTTTGTCTCTTTCATAGGCTATCTCGTTATGCCTCTTTTTCTAGAGTAGCTCTGTCCAGTAGAATTTTCTGTAGTGATGGATATGCTTTATATTTGTGCTGTCCAATATAGCAGGCACTAGCCACATGTGGTTAACCATTCAAAATGTGATCAGTGCAATCAAGGAAAATAATTTTAGATTTTATTTCATTTTAGTTAATTTAAACTCAAATTTAAATAGCAACATGTGACTAATGGGTACTCTATTGAACAGAGATGCTCTAGAGATTATAATATGCATCTACAACTTACCATAGTCTACTTTCAAATAATACATCTATTTTAGGAACAATGTGATAACTTTTCAACACTGTGCTTTCATTTACTTCTCATACCTTTGGTAGTCTCATTTTCATATATTTTAATTTCGTTAAAATTAAATATGCTAAAACACTATGATATTATTTTTTTACTTTAGGCAATCAATGGAATTTTAAAGAAATTGAATATATATATGTAAAATGGAGATGGTTTTTAAAGTTTTTAATATTTATTCATATTTTGATGCTTTATGCTTCTTTTCATTTCGTTTTGCAGATTCAGACATCTCTCTGAAGGCATTTCCCTTCAGCCGGAAGAGTTTCTTTACCACTTCTTTTAGTAGATTTGTGATATGAATTCTCTCCTCTGTTGTCTTTTTTTAAAATTTTTTAATTTTTTTTTTTTTTTTAGTGTAAGCTCCATACCCAACATGGGGCTCAAAAACTCATGACCTGAGATCAAGAGTCTACTCTGCTCTACTGACTGAGCCAGCCAGGTGCCCTGTATCTCTATAGTCTATCTTAAAATGTGTTTATTTTACTTTCATTTTCAAAGGATTTTTTTTTTTTTTTTTTTTTTTGCCGGATACAGAATGCCAGGTTTTTGTTTTGTTTTGTTTTTTATATCTTCTGGTTTCTGTTGTTTCCAACAAAACACCAGCTGTCATTTTTGTTGGGCTCCTATTTGCAATTTGTCCTTTTTCTCTATCTGCGTTTAAATTTTCTTAACCAAAAATTTGGCTTTGATGTACTTAGCTGTGGTGTTCTTTGAATTTAACTTCTTTGTGTTTTTCTGAGCTCCTTGAATCTCTGGGTTAATAACTTTAATCAATTTTGGAAAATTCTTGGCCATAATTAAGTTAATTGATTTTCTTTTCAGCTTTGTATGATCTTGTGTTAGTCCCTTTTGATGATTCATTCATTTCTGTTAATACATTTTTCATTTCTATGTCCATTTAACTCTTCTTTATATTTTCCATCTCTTATGCTGGAATACACTCATGTTTTCCTCCTTTTCCACAAGTATTTTAACATATTTTTTAGGGTCTAATAATTCTAGCACCTAGACTATTTTTAGAACTGTTTTTATTGATTTTTGACCATGGATCACATTTTCTTCTCTGTCTCATAATATTTTATTGTATGCCAGATATTGTGTATAAAGGAACAGTAGAGATTGAAGTAAATGATATTTACCCCAGAAAAGGGCATGTCTCTTCATCTGCTAAGCCCCATGTAGGGAGTTGGAGGTGTGGTGGAGGTGGGGGGTGGGAGCATGGGAGGAGGGAGTGTGAGGTGAGTTGGTCTAATATGTGCTTGACTTGGGACTGGCCTTTGTTTTAGCTTAGTTGCATTCCATTTATCTCTACCTTTAAAGGTTTTGAGAAAGACATCAGGACTTTCTTTATAGCAATGTTCAGGATGTGAATTCTGGTGAGATTCCAGAACTTTCTTTATGGTTTATAGCTGAATCTCCAGCTCAGATCAGCCATGGCTGATCTCTCTTAGCTTTATAGCTGCATCTTTGGATTGCTGGGGAGTTTCGTCATTGAGTCCTGTATTCTGCTTTCTCCAACACAGATCTCCTTTATCCTGTTGCCCTGCCTCCAGCCTCCAGAGGACATGTCAGTGAAGGCCAGGAGTGCCCCAACAGGATTTATCTCAGCTCTTCTGCCCTAATGCCTTGAGTGTGACTGCTCCCTAATACCGTATAAGGCCATGAAGTGCCTTGGAGGGATTTCTGTTGCTCCCACTCCCAGCCTTCAATGGGTTGTTGCCTTGCACTAAGAAAAGGTCCAGCATGCTTCAGGAAGAATCCTCTCAGTTCTTGCCCTGCGCCTGGTTTTTAGTGTGCACTCCTGTGTACTCAGTGAGGGCCAGTGGGAAAGAGTTGGTGGGTAGGTGTAGACTCTCTCTGTGGCTAAGGCTTCTCAGGAGACTAGTTCATCATGTCAGCTTGTGTGAGGCCATTGTAAGTTTTAAAATTCAGTTTTAAAGGTCAGCTTGCTTATCCTGATACACCTATGGCAGATTCTTCCTTCTCCTGCCAGTCTACTAGGGGGAAAATTAGCTCTGGGTCTCTTCTCTTCTTGAAAGTACTCATTACTTTCTAGAATTTGGTTCATTCAGGTTTCTTTGTATTCTTAGCTGTATGATGGGTTTTAAGAAACTGTGATTTGGGGGGCCCCCAGGGTGGCTCTGTCGGTTAAGCATCCAACTTTGGCTCAGGTTGTGATCTCGTTGTTCATGAGTTCAAGCCCTGATTCATGCTCTCTGCTGTCAGCACAGCATCTTCCTCAGGTCCTCTGTCCCCCCCCTCTCTCTATGCCTCTCTTGCATGCAGTCTCTCTCAAAAATAAATACACATAAAAAATTATTAAAAAAAAAAAAGAAACTGTGAGTTTTACAGATCAACTGCCTTGTTCTGGTTGTTAGGTTGAAAGTAAAATTCTGTCACAATTCTCTTCATCCTAACTAGAAGTGGTAGTCAGGAACATTTATTTTTAATATTTATTATTTAATGATTATACCTAATCATATTATTATACTTGATAGGTTTTCTGGGGGTAGGACTAGGGACTTAAATCTTGAACAAGTTGTTATGTTTACCCAGAGAAAAATTAACAAAATAGATTTAAAACACCTTACATGATACTGGTATGTGATAATTGAAGAAAACACTCATTTTTTCCCCCTGATTCCTGGATCTTATCTTATTATGAATGTAGCTAACTTTTATAATTAACTTTTAAAATGAGGAATAACATCCACTCTTGATAGATGATAGGAAGACTGATACATAGTTTGGGTTCTATATGGAAACATCTATTTGAGAGGGGGAGGATTAGGTTTAAAATTTTGTCTGTACTGTTTCCTAGATAAGAATTTCTTTCCTTCTTTTTCTTTTCTTTCTTTCTTTCTTTTTTTTTTTTTTAGATGTGTGAATTTCTGTAGTCATTTAACTGCTCCAGATTTCCTTGACATTATGGGAACGATCATTTCAACCTTATGGATATACTGTAAGGATTGAATGAAATAGCTTATGTGACATGCATGGCATCGTGCCTGGCACATGGTGCTCAATAACTATATGAGTCCCTGACACAACCATTTCCTCAGTCTCCTGATTGTGTTCCTTCTCATTTCCCCATTATCCCATGTCTGTAACACAGTTGTGTATGGTTATTACTAAAGGCTGCTATGATTCTGCTTAAGAGATATGCTAAAAATATTTTCATCGTCATTTATAGTCTTACCCTTAAAAAAAATCAATCTGGAATGCATCTTCTCTAGATTTGATTTTGAATTTGCTCCTACTTAGGTTGTTTCCAGAATCACACATGGTGGTGGTAGGCTCTTCAAAAAAGCTTCAATATTCTTTTAAAGGCAAACACTTCATGTGTTTACAGTGTGGAAAGAATGTTGGCCTTTCAAGTCTCACCTAGACAGGAAGCATCGTCATTGCCTGACAGCTCTCAGCAGGGGATAGCACTATCCTTCTCTTCTTTTAACTTAAACTAAGATGCCATAGTCTCCCTCCTATTGGGGGTCTGCTAAAATATTTTATTGAAGCCCAAATGCTAAGTTATTTGGGGGATCTTCTTATTAAGTAAGAGAATGTATAATAAGAATATACTAGCTTTAAGGATTCAAGGGATCTTAGTAATAATATCAATTTTAAGACTTATATGCTTTGAATGCATGTATTTTCATATTTTGCAAATGACTGGGGGGCAATACAGCAGTGGCTGACTCAAATCAAGTTCCAAGTATAAACGATATCTGTTTTTAAATATAGCAAAACTATAAATTGCCACCAAAAACCCCAGAAAAGCAAACAAAGAAAAACCCTCAACATTTTCTGGCTTTATATACTTATGATTTTTATTGCTGTTTTCATACATCTCTTATGTAGTCAAAATTTTTCATTTCTTTTGTGTTTAGTTATTAGTAGCTTTCCCTTTGAAATTTATCAGAAGAGAATTTATATTGAAAACTGTTGGATGGTGTGTAGGCTCCAACTTTCATTTTCTGTGCTTGCTATCCATTCATCATTGTTCCCACCATATTCATAATACAAGTATCCTTAGATATATTATTGTTTGTATTTCAAAATGACGGTAGCACGTTTTACCCACTAGGAAATACTAACGTTGTCTCTACTAGTCTTTTGTATGAGCAACGGTACCCATATGTAAGGAAAAGACTATTTGGAGTTTGTTTAACTTGAAGTAGGAGAAATGGCTGAGCTAATAAGTCAACCCAAATCTTACATACCCACGTAAGCATTACACGTTGCTACATATTTATTAGGTTAGATATATTTATTTATTAATGAAACATGTTTTTGTGCATCTACTTACTATATTAGGTTCAAATATCATATTCTTTGAAATATTTCTCCCTCTCTCAGACTATTTCCAAGATGGGAAACTTATAATTCTTTGACTTCACTCTTGCTATTACATGACTGATTAGAGATTATGGGTTTTTGGCTATGAGAGAACGTTGATAGGTTTTTTTTTTTTTACCTCTTTTGGAGTTACTTTTTATTTTTATTTTTATTTATATATTTTTTTAACATTTATTTTTTGAGAGTCAGAGAGAGACAGAGCACAAGCAGGGCAGGTGCAGAGAGAGGGAGACACAGAATTGGAAGCAGGCTCCAGGCTCTGAGCTGTCAGCACAGAGCCCGACGCGGGGCTTGAATCCACAAAGTGGATCATGACCCAAGCCAAAGTCGGTCGCTTAACTGACTGAGCCACCCAGGTGCCCCTCTTTTGGAGTTACTTTTTAAAATATTTTGGGGCACCTGGGTGACTCAGTGAAGCATCTTACTCTTGATTTTGGTTCAGGTCATGAACTTGCGGCTTGTGAGTCTACGCCCTGTATCAGGCTCCACGCTGATAGTGCAGAACCTGCTTGGGATCCTCTCTCTCTCCTTCTGTCTCTGCCCCTCCCCTTCTCTCTCTCTCTCTCTCTTTCTCAAAATAAATAAATAAACTTCAAAAAATATTTAAAAATATTTTGACAAAACAGATGAACATAGGGGAAGGGAAGGAAAAATAAGTGAAAACAGAAAGGGAGGAAACCATAAGTTCCTCTTAAATACAGAGAACAAACTGAGGATTGCTGGAGGGGAGGTTGGGGGGGGTGGGCTAAATGGGTGATGGGCATTAAGGAGGGTACTTGTGATGAGCACTGGGTGTTATCTGTAAGTGATGAATCACTAAGTTCTATACCTGAAATCAATATTACACTATATGTTAACTAACTTTGATTTAAATAAAAATCAATAAGTAAATAATATTTTAAAATATTTTCAAAACAGTGTTTTGTTGAAGTTTGATACCCTCTTACTTTCCTATCCATATTTATGCTTCATTTCAGCTCTTCGTGTTTGGGTATTCAATATTTTGTTAAGGAAAGGAACTTTAGCAATTATTATCCTCTCTAAAACTCATTTCATAACCAGGAAAATAGGACCACAAGAAAGAGGTCAGAAGACTAATTAATTAATTAGTAGCAAAGCCCAGATTCCCTGACTTCCGTTTGGTTTTCCTTTTATAGTTTGGCACAGTATCTCTGGCTACTTTTCTTTAGAGTAAGTCCTGTAATGAAAAGAAGAATGGTATGTTAGATAATTCTTTTGGAATTTAAGAGTGTGAAAAATATTGAAAAAATTGAAATCGCCGAGACATGGCAGTCATATTTTATTTCTTTTTCAGAGTTATTCAGAGCACTGAAAATCAACTGTTGTCTTTTAGTAGTGAAGACATAAAAATCACAATGTTGGACCATGAACCCTGATATTCATATATAACATCTATTTGATAGAAGTAGTAGAAATCCTGTTAGCTGGCAGAGATGCAATAGACTGAGAATATTCTTAAGTGGAAATCTAAAATTCAATTTATGTATTTAAAATGTTTATTTATTTTTGAGAGAGCATGAGTGGGGAAGGGGTAGAGAAAGAGGGGACGGAAGATCCGAGCAGGCTCTGTGCTGATAGCAGTGAGCCCAATGTGGGGGTCGAACTCAGGAACCCGGAGATCATGACCTGAGCCGAAGTCAGACCCTCAACCAACTGAGCCACCCAGGCGCCCCTAAAATTTGGTTTAAAACTATGTGAAAACAGCATTACTTACGAAAGCAAAATTTCTTAATTCCTTGGCCATCTGATTGAGCTGACAAATATATTTTGTAGTCTGTTGTCTGCTTCTCATTGAACTATTTCTGTCTTCACAGTGTTGGGCACAGCAGGGTGTCTTTCTAGCTGTAGCATCTAGCCCAGTCCAGTGCCTGGCACAAAGCAGACAAAGGAGTTGTACTGTTCTTCAGTTGTTTTATTATCTAGGTCTTGTCACCTCCTGCCTTGACCATTATAACTCCCACTTATCATCTTAGTCTCTAGTCTCTTCCCTGCAAGTGCTGAAGTGGATAATTGAAGATTTTTGCTTTTTTTGTCTGAAAAGTGAATCTCAAGGCTTAGATGAAATTGTCAGCTGTTGAAAAGGGGTTCCTTCATGTTTTTGTTCTTGAAGTTAAACTATATTGAGTCAAGCTGGTATTTCTTTTAGTGTTTGCCTTAAGAGGTGACGCTCCAGGGCGGCAGGTTTTCAATAGATGCCTTCAAAGTCGACTTCAGAGTTGTATTTCTGCTTCCTTACATAATCTTCTTGCTGCAGTCAGCGGACCAATTATATGTGAGGTCATTTAAGGTTTACTGGACACACTGAACTTTTATGCAAGCAATTAGCACCCACAAAGGTTTTCTGAAAGAAGTACAACATTGTACTCTTAAAATGATGGTTTTTGGCATAAAGTCAACAGTGTGAAAGATTTTATGGGGGAGGGGGGACATTTGTAAATAATTTTAAGAGGTTTGAGAAATTCATCAGCATGTAAATGACAGAATAGCATGGAGAATAATCTATGCCATTTTTGTGTCTGTAGATAATGTGGAATAATCATTGTGGCACTTGTCAGTTTTAATGAATGACTGACAAAGCTTACACATAAGGCCTCCAGGAAGGTGTTAACTAAGGTTCCCTTACAGAACAGAAACTTATTATACAGAACTTAGAGAGCAGAGCCTCCAGTCCTTAAGATTTGCCCTATTTTCAATAGCACAGTAATTGCCACTCATTACATGAAAATTTACTTGGAGAAAAGGATTTAATTTGAGATTTCTTTATATAAAATAGAGCCTTCAAAGGGGAGTGTCTCATCAACTTTTCAAGCTCTGTAATATGACCTGAAGTCTTCTCCAGCTTCTCTACAGCAATCTTTATTCAGTGCCTAAATTTTCTTTAATCTTCTTTCTCTTGGGCACCACACTGAAGATAACATTTCTTGATGCATTTTGTTGCTTTTTATTTTCTGTTTAATGAATGTTGTTGCTTTCTGCAACTTTCATTGCAGATGTACAATTTTTTAACTGTGTAATATATAAATAGTCTTCTTCAGGTGTATGTGGTAATACTTTAACCGTCACTTAATGACATTATTTGAATGAAAAAATGAATTCAAGTAGTAAACCCCTAGCTTAAAACTCACATTTTAGTGGATATCTAACACATGTGATAGAGGATTAATACCCTCAATAGACAAATATATCTTACAAATTGATGAGAAACACCATATCATCCAGTGGAAAATAGGCAAAGGATTTAAATAAGCATGGCACAGGAGAGGAAATCCAAAGGACCAATAAGTATATGAACATATGTTCTAACCCTGTTTAATAGTTAGAGAGATGTAAATTATGCAATAAGATATCAATTCTATGCATCACCTGGGCCAAAATTCAAAAGTATTATAATGTCAAGTAACTACAAGGTTGCAGGGAAACGGTGTTGTCGTTTGTTGTTGGTAGAAGTCTGAGTTCATATGGCTTCTTTGGAAAGTAATATTGTGGTAGCTATTACAATTAAAAATATTATATACCTTTGGATGTAGCAGTTTCTTTTTCAGGTTGTATTCATTAAAGAAAAAAATCAGTATATAAAGGATATTTGTACATAATATATATTCCAGCATTTTGGTGTTATTGATAGTGACCAAAACTAGAGGCAATGAGTGTATCAGTAGAGAATGGTTGAATGAATTATTGCTTACCCATATTATGGAATCTTCTGCAGCTGTTAAAAAAGAGTGTATTTATATCTGTGGACCTCGAGATGTCTATACCATATTAAGCAAAAATTATAGATTGCAGAGTAGTATATAAAGTATGATACTATTTTTTTTAAACAACTTAAACACCTTTTGCAGGTGTATTGTATGTCTTTCTGTATACAGAGAAAAGTGTGGAAGGCTATACTCCAGGTTTGAGTTTTATGGGGGGGCATTGGGTTAGGAGTAAGGCCAGGAATGATAGGGATCAAGAGAGATAATTTTTCTTTTTACATTTTTGGATTTTTTTTCTTTGTTATAGTAAGCATATATTGGATTATAATTTTAAAAATAGTTAATAAAACCCTCATGTTTAAAGTGAAACCTGATTAAGGAATACATCTATTATAACTGCTTTTTCTATGACCTGACTCATAAAAATAAAAAGTTCATGCTGTATGCTTAAATAACTTGGACTCATTTGACAGGACCTAGAAATTCTTGGATCTTCTGAGATGTGTTTATAACTAAAGGTTATTCCTTTGGTTTCATTTTATGTTTTTGGTTGTTGTAAGTCTTGTGATGAATATGACTAGCTACACTAAGACCAACAAAGATGTCTTCAGTGAATTATCACAGTGTAACAGTATCTTATGGATAAGAACTTTATAAGAAGCTGAGTTGCAAATTGAATTTTGGGGTTAAATTGTGATCTATTGATTAGTCAAAATATTCTAATATATGTTATGTATCATATTACAACTTATTCTGTGTATCACGGTTATTCTCTGCTTCCCGTTTGGCTGTTATTACTTTGCAATGTGGTTTTTCAAAAGAAATATAATTTTTTGTTCCTATTACAAAAATAAAACATCATCAATACAGAGAACCTGGGATACTGAGAAATGAAAGGATAAAACTGAAATCATTTATAAGAACATTGTTGACATTTCAATGTGTTATTCTAGTCTTTTAAAAATAATATTAGTAAGTATAATTTACATACAATAAATTTCACATAGTTAAATGTGCAGTTTCACAAGTTTTGACATAAGTATGTAACCATGAGACATCACTGTAGTCAAAATATTGATCAAATAAATTCATCACCCCCAAAGTATACCTGTGCCTCTTTAGAATATCCCCTGGTTCCTCCTTTTTCTGGGAATGACTCATCTGCTTTGTAGATATATTCAGATTTCCTAGAATTTTATATAAATAGAATTCTGTAATATATACTCAATTTTTGTCTAATTTCTATCACTTCGCATCATTATTTTGAGATTCATGTTGCGTGTGTCAATAGTTTATAACTTTTTATTGCTGCTTAGTATTTCATTGTATGGAAATAATTGCAGTTTGTTCATTCATTCATCTGTTGATGGACATCAGTGTTATTATTTTGAAGCTCTTGAAACAAAGCTGCACTGAGCATTCATGTATAAGTCTTTATATGGCCATAGTACTTCTTTTTTTCTTGTGTAAATACCTAGGAGTAGAATGGCTGATGTTTAACTTTTCAAGAAACTACCATTCTGTTTTCCAAAGTAGTTGTGTCATTTTCTATTTCTTCCAGCGATGTGTGAGAGTTCCAGTTCTTCCACATTCTTGCTAGCTCTTGGTATGGTCAGTCTTTTTAATTTCAGCCATTCTGATAGGTATGTAATGGTATCTCATAGTGATTTTAATTTGCATTTCCTAGTGACTACAGATGTTTAACACTTATTTATGTGCTTACTTGCCATCTGTATATCTTTGGTGAAGTGTCTGTTTAAATTTTTGCCCACTTTTTTATTAGGGTGTTTGTGTTCTTTTGAGATTTGAGATTTCTTCATACATTCTGGGTAAAAGAAATTTATGAGATATAAGATGTACAAGTATTTTCTTTCAGTCAGTGACTTGTCTTTTAATTTTTTTTAATTGTATCTTTTGAAGAGCAGGTGTTTTAAATTTTAGTGAAGTCCAATTTATCAGTTTTTACCTTTATGTATTGGGGTTTTGGTATCATACCTAAGAAATCTTTGTCTAACCAAATATCATAAAGATTTTCTTCTTTTTTTTTTTTTCCCTAAATGTCTTCACAGTTGTATACATAATTTACATTTTGGTCTATTATCTATTTTAAGTTAATTTATTATATATGGTATGGGTCAAAGGTCATTTTATATAAGTATGGATCAAAGTTCATTTTTTGCATATAGATATCTAATTGTTTCAGCATCGGTTGCTTAAAAGACTATCATTGTCCCACTGAATTGCCTTTGTACCTTTGTTCGAAATCAGTTGTCCATATATATTGTGAATCCGTTTCTAAACTGTTCCATTGATCTCTTAGTGTGTCTTGACACCAAAGTCTCACTATCTTGATTAATATGGTGTTACAATAAGTCTTCAGATCAGGTAATGTTCGTCTTCCATCTTTGCTTTTTTACAAAGATCTGGGCTATTCTAGGTCCTCTGCATCTATATGATTTTAGAATCAGCTTGTCAGTTTCCACAAAAAAAGAACTGTTGGGATTGGGATTGCATTGAATCTATTAGTCATTTTGGAGACACTTGATATCTTAATAATATTGAGCTTTCCAATCCATAAAGGTGTATCTCTCCATTATTTGGATCTACTTTAATTTCTTTCAGCAGTATTTTGTTGTTTTCAGTGTACAGGTCTAGCATATATTTTGTCAGAGTCATCATTCAAGTATTTAATTTTTAATGTTATCGTAAGTGGTATTGTTTTTTAATTTCAACGTAGAAGTACAATTGATTTTGTATATTGATCTTGTATCTTGGCACCTTGCTAAACTCACTTGTTCTAGAACTTGTTTTGGTAGATTTTATCACAGTTTCCGTATAAACAATTCTGTTATATATAAATAAAGGAAATGCTACTTCTTTCTAATCTGGAAGGTGTGGTTTTTTTGTTTTTTGTTTTTGTTTTGGCCTTACTGTATTTGTTGGTACCTCCAGTAAATGTTGAATAGAAGTGGTCAGAGGAAGGAATATTATTCTCTTATTTCTCATCTTGGGAGAAAGCATTGAGCCTTTTACTCTGACATATGATAGGCATAGGTGTTTCATATTCATTGTGTATCAAGATGAGGAAGTTTTCTCCCATTTGTGCTTTGCTTAGAGATGATTTTAATTAGAAACCTATATTCTATTTTGTCATGTTTTTTCTGTGTTCTTGGACACGGTAATGTGGTTTTTCTTTTTTAGTTTGTTAATATGATGAATTATATTTGATTGATTTTTAAGTGTTAAGCTAACTTTGCACTACTGAAGTAAATCCTACTTGGTTGTATTGTGTTGTTGGTTTTACATATTATTGGTTTTAGTTTAAGAAAATTTTGTTTGGAATTTTTGCATCTGTATTTCTGAAGGATATTGATCTGCAGCTTTCTTTTCATCTTAGATCCAGCTGCTCTAACAAAGCATCATAGTTTGGGTGGCTTATAAAAAAAACCCTGAAATTTATTTCCCATAGTTATGGAGGCTGGAAGTCTGGAATCAGGGTACCAGTATGGTAGGGTTCTGGCAAGGCCCTCTCCTTGGTTGTGAACTGCTGACCTCTTATATCCACACATGGCCAAAAGCGTGGAGAGACAGAGAAAGCTTCTGTGTCTTTTCTTATAAGGGTATTAATCCCATTTATGAGGGCTTCCAATCACCTCCCAAAGGCCCCGCCTGATACTACTGATCATATTGGGAGTTAGGACTTAAACATGGGAATTCTGGAGGAGCACGAACATCTAGTCCATAATACCTTCCTTGTGATATTTTTGTCAAATTTTGGTATTCAGGCAATGATGGTCTTATAGAATGAATTGGGAAGTATTTACTTCTTTCCGTTTTCTGACTGAGTTTGTATAAAATTGCCAATTCCCTTAAATGTTTGGTAGGCTTCACCTTGAAGCTGTCTTGGCTTGGGGTTTTCTTTGTGGGAAGGTTATTCACTAATTCAATTTCTTTGTTAGATATGGTTATTGGGGTTACCTTTTCTTATGTTAGCTAAAAAAAAGCTGACTTTTTAAAGGAATTTATCTTTCAAGGGATTTGTCCATTTCATCTAAGTCTTGGAATGTATTGGCATAAACTTTTTCACAATATTCACTAATTCTCCTTTTAATATTTGTAGTATCTGTACTTCATGTCAACCCCAATCTCATATTCCTGATTTTGGAAATTTGTATCTTCTCTCTTTCCTGATTAGTCTTTCCTGATTGGTCAATTTTATTGATTTTGTCAAAGAACTTTCAGTTTCACTGATTTTTTAAAAATTATTTTGTTTTGGGGCACCTGGGTGGCTCAGTCAGTTAAAGCGTCCAACTTTGGCTCAGGTCATGATCCCACGGTCCATGGTTTGAGCCCTGCATCAGGCTCTGTGCGGACAACTCAGAACCTGGAGCTTGCTTCAGATTATGTCTCTCTCTCTCTCTCTCTCTCTCTCTCTCTCTCCCTCTCTCTGCCCCTCCCCTGCTCACGCTCTATCTCCCTCTATTTCAAATATGGATAATAAAACCTTAAAAAAATTAAAAATTATTTTGTTTTCTATTTCATTGATTTAAGTTCTGATCAGTAGAATTTCATTTCTTGGGGTTTCACTTGCTCTTCTTTTTCTAGTATCTTAAGGCAGAAGCTAAGACCATTAACTTGAAGTCCTCCTTTTTCTGTATTTTTTAATGTTTATTTTTGATAGAGAGAGACAGAACGTAAGGGAGGGGCAGAAAGGGGGAGACACAGACTCTGAAGCAGGATCCAGGCTCAGAGCTGTCAGCACAGAGCCTGGCTCAAACCCATGGACCATGAGATCATGAAAGTCAGACGCTTAACTGACTGAGCCACCCAGGCTCCCCAATCCTTCCTTTTTCTCAATACAGGCATTTAGTACTATAAAATTTCCCCTAAGTACTGCTTTAGTGGCATGCCATAAATTTTGATATATTGTGGTTTCACCTTTGTTCAGCTCAAAATGCTTGGCAATTTCCCTTTGGATTTCTTCTTTGACCCATGCACTATTTACAAGTGTGCTGTTTAGTTTCTAAATATTTGGAGATTTTCCCAAAGATCTTTTTATTATTATTTTTCTAATTTAATTTAATTTTGGTCAGAGAACATAATTTTATGAGTCGAATCTTATAAATGTACCCAATATTTTTTAAAATGACTATATTTTGGAGTGCCTTGGGCTCAATTAGTTAAGCCAATGACTTGGTTTTGGCTCAGGTCATGATCTCACAGTTCGTGAGTTCGAGCCCTGTGTTGGGCTCTGTGCTGAGAGCATGAAGCCTACTTGGGATTGATTCTCTGTCTCTTTCTCTCTGCCCTTCCTCTGCTCTCTCTCACTCTGTCTCTCAAAAATATAATAAACTTCAAAATAAAAATAAAAATGACAGTATTTTGTGGGGCACCTGGGTGGCTCAGATAGTTAAGCATCAGGCTTTAGCTCAGTCATGATCTCACAGGTCGTGGGTTTGAGCCCCTCATCGGCTTTCTGCTGTCATCACAGAGCCTGTTTCAAATCATCTATTCCCCTCTCTCTCTGCCCCTTCCCCCTGCTCTCAAAAATAAAACATTTAAAAAATGACTATTTGCATACATCATTTAAGAAAATATTCTTTGTTGCTATTTTGTGACCACTTCCACAGAAACCATGTATGATATAAATTTTCTTGTGTCAAGTATTTTCTAAAACTTGACTTTAAAAAAGTAACTTAGCTTTTTGTGTGTGGAAATAATACATTTATATGGTTCAGAAGTCAAAATAATATAAAAAACTGCACATTGAGGAATCTCAGTTTCACTCCTATTTTCATCTACGTTACTTGCCATGTTATTAGTTTTAGGGGTATCTTTCCTGTATTTTTCTATGCAAGTACAAGAAACACATGCATATATATTCTAACATCTCAACACAAAAAATAAACAACTTGACACTTAATCATTGTGTATGGATATGCTTTAATGTATTTAATGTATATTGATGTGTTTTTCTAGTTTTAAGAAAAACTGAATAACTTCTCTATGCTGAGTACTGTGCTGGCCAATATTGTACTTCTCATTTAATTTTGATTACAGCTATATTGGATCAGACTCCTCAGTCTACATTATAGATGAATGGCTTTATGTAAACTGAGGCTCTATATATATGCAGTGGTTTCCTTTGACACATTCAGAGGACCTTTTGTATTCATTTTGCTGTTCTTGCTGCTAAGCATATATAGTAGATCCTTAATAAATGTAGCTGTGTGAATGATGTAATTTCTTAGTTCAGTTAGCCTGTGTGGTAAATAACGAGGACTTAAGTTCTAAACATAACTGTATTGTGTCCCCTCCTCTCATGTTTTCTCCCTTGTCCATTATATCCAAGTACAGAATGATATATGATAGGTAGGTGACAGTTTAGTAAATGAGCATGTACTTGCAGTGAGATTCGTTGCGATTCTTTTGAAATCTCATTGTGATGAGGTAGCAGGAGTGAATGCAGGGGAGTGTGGCAGGCCTGTGTTGAGATTCTTTCTGAACTATTTTGTAGGACGACTATGGTGAATAAGATGAAATGCCATGAGAAGGTACCTGACATAAGCTCTACTAGTCAGGGATATGGTAAATACCGGGTTCATTCTCCTTTATCTCTTCGGGGTGGGCTGTATGTAGGTCCAGAAGGTAGTTTGAGTATAAACTCGGAAGCCCATTCATTACCACCGAGTCCACACTGTACAGCCTGCTATCTAGGACACACACCAGGTAGAGGACTTTGCAGGCGAGGATAAGGCTTCAATATCCTTCCATTCGTGGTTCTCACTGGCTGAGGGGTTTGACATGGTGCTTTACCTGTAATCCTCATACTAGCCGTTCTTGATAAGTATTATTACCTTTATTTTGAAAATAAGAAAAGCCCGGAAGATTCAGAATTCTTGTCCAAGGACACTGATAAAGGACAGGATGAGAAATCACAACTAGATCCGTTTGGCTTCAAAGGCTTTTTTTTTTTGTTGTGTTTTTTTTCCTCCATTATATTATGTTTCCTCTTCGGATGCTTAGGAAACACCACTAGTTTTAAAGGATTTATTATAATGGGATGAGAACTTAGCATAATTTTCTGAAATGTTAATTTTAATCTTTATATATATGACAAATTGAAGTCTGTAGAGGGAGAAAATCATAATTTGGATTACTTTAATGGACTTATTTTAAAGTCCTTGAATACGCCCGGGCAAAAATAGTACACGTTTTTTTTTAAAACAAGTATCGGCTAGGGATTGAATGAGGAATGTAGCCCAACATGAACCAGATGTTTGATTTTTACATAGAGAAGGAAATGTTAGACTATAGGATCAAGCTCTCCGGTATTATTTGAACATCAGTTTATCATTATGTGGACTCCTGGAAGGTAGCATCTTGTGCCTGAAAACAATGAAGTCAGGGATTTCTCTTGCGCACAGGGCTGTGTTTATATTAGGTTATGCGTGGCAGTTTGGCAGTTTGTTTTGCAGATGTTCGTAATGTACAGTCTTACATCTTGTTTCTATTTCTAGAATGCTTTTAAGTATGACTCATGTTTTCTTGAGGCCATCCTAAAAATACAGCTAGTTTCAAGCCTTAATGTAAAATACACCACAGACACCACACGGCACTACATAATGCGTTCTCTCAGTAGTTTAATGTAATTTTTTGACAAATTAAATATTTTCTTTGACAAAATATACTATCCTAAAATATGAGCAAGTGGAAATGGGAGGTTTTTTAGAGAAACAGCCCTCTCATAACATAATGTAAAATAAAATGAATTAGAAATTTCAATAAAAGGAGAAAAACATGGTATCATTGACATCTTCAAAAACCAAGAAATAAAATTAATGGCCAGAAAAGCAACTCCATTAAGTTCGATGGAGCCCCCATGAGGCACACACTTGTAGGGAAATTCTTGGATCTGAAGGTAGAGCCTGTTAAAAAGATTTTAGAGGGGCAATAGGACATCACGGCTATAGTGCAAACTTTCAACTTAAACACTGAGATGTAAGTCTTGGTTTATGCACATACAAACTGTGAACACCTCAAGACTACACCTCAAGAACTTTGATTTTCTTATTTGAAAAACATAGGGAATGAATATTTAATGAAGTGCTTGTATGACACTTAACTATTATCAGTCACTGTTCTAAGTGCCTAACTTAATCCTCATAATAACCTTATAAGTAGGTACATTTATTATATCTGTTATACAGATGGAGAACCTGAACACAGAGAGTTTAAATAGCTGATTAAGTTTACATAGCTGGTAAACAGCAGAGTTGGGATTTGAGCAGTCTGGCTTGATTCCGTATCTGTACACAGTATAGTCTGCTAAATCCCAGGGTTGTCATGAGATCCTGTATGAAAAGTCATTTGTATTTTTATCTGGCATATGAAATGAATGCACTAAATTATAATTATTACTGTTTATTGGGTAAAGAAAAATAAGGGAAAGGAAAAAGTCTTCTTGAAGATATGGCATTGACTGCAAGGCCAGCCACACGATTCAGAAGCTGCTTATACATATTAAGAAAATTATGTAGAATTGGAATGTGATGATGAGAGCCTTAGATATTCTGACATCTAACATCTCAGTCTACAGGTGAACTTAATCACTCTTGACTTGCCTCCCTAACAATGTCATCTTTCAGAAAATAGGGGAAACTAAGGGGAACTCTTCCTCTGGGCTTAGTTGTGACTAAATAGAAATAATGCATTTGTGGCATGCAAGCAACAGAAACCCTGGGAAAAAAAACCCACACATGTCAACCCAGGCACAGTATTTCTCAACAAGGGTGCCATTAACATACTGGGCAGATGGGACTGTCTTGGACATCATATGTAGAATCACTAAATGTCAGTAGTGCACCCAGTCATCCCTCGTCCCCCAAGGCTTTGCAACAACCAGAAGTACCCCGGACACTTCCAAATGTCTCTGGCGGGCATAGCATGATGGCAGTATTGCCACTAGTTGAGAACCACTACTGAGTGGCAAGAGGAAAGGAAGGGATTGCTGAGAATTGTCAGATGTGCCTTAGGCCAGCGGTCCTCAACACATTAGGATCACGTCAAGTGGAAGAACACCTATGAGCATCCTCGCAGTTATACTCAGTTCCCAGAATTCCCGCTTTAAATAACTCTGCCTTTCTCTCCTACTTAAGAAAGTACGTGGTATACAAACTGCTCTGTAAATACAGGCATAATTGATTCTTCTTGACTTTGCTAAAATATATATATTATTCCGAAACCTCAGCACTTCATCGACACTGACACTGACTTAGGAGAGGCAGACCTCACATTTGATTAGGAACTGGTGCCTTCAACTTTAAAAAAGCCTTGAAAATGTATACAGTTCCAAGGTCAAGGCATTCAAATGGAATGGAGCTATATAGAACTAAATGGAGACTCTGTAATTATGAATAGTTACAACAGTTATAAATAATAGACAGTGGAAGGAAGTTGAAGAGACCAACTTGGCTTTACCTTCTAGAACTTTGGAAATGTCGTATTTTAAATAGTCAAGTCCAGGTAATGGAAGGTCAGGCACATTGCCAAAGCTGAATACAAAGGAGTGACACTGAAGTGTAGAGAAGGCCTGTGGCCAAAGTAAGTGAAGATTTGTAAAAATGTAAAGAAAGAAATCCCAGAAATGTTTATGTTTTTAATTATGTATTTGATACCAGTGTGAGAAGAGATAATAGATCTGCAGGATAGGGAACATTGTGTAATTTATGATAGAGAAGTTAGAACTTAACTTTTATCTTGTGTCATCCTTAAACAGCAAGCAGACTGACTCATCTTGAAATAAGAAAGAGTAGACTATATATCACAAAGGTGGATTTAAGCCTGAAGTAGGAAAGGAAATAGTTAAGTGGACATTTGATAGTTATAAATGAGGTTGAATCTCCAATCTCGGGTGAATTGCTTCCATTGCATCATGAAACTCCTTGATAGATTCTCAGAGGTCTAGGTCTTAGAGCAATGTTTCTCAATATGTTTTTCATTATTGCTCTACTAAAGACATTACCTCCCCCGTCCCCATTGTCTTTCCCCAATCTCATGAAACGTCAGTACCACAGATATACTGTATATCTTTTACGCACGGTATCCCTTTAGTGGACATCAGACCCTTGTAATATCTAAGAATTCTTTTC
This sequence comes from Prionailurus viverrinus, assembly GCF_022837055.1. NCBI lineage: Eukaryota > Metazoa > Chordata > Mammalia > Carnivora > Felidae > Prionailurus > Prionailurus viverrinus. The sequence goes on from NC_062561.1 coordinate 28,737,181, forward strand.
AACCCCTCTTTAACTTCAGATTTTGCCCCCTTGGGGGTGATATACTCCCTATGCATGTTGTAGAGGATTCATAGAGGACAGGAGAGAAACCAAGCACCTCTGATCAGGTGTTGAGTCTCCTTATTTTTAGACATAGAGGCACTTGATTTGGGGAGGTTACAAGATGCTTTGGTGTGATCCCAGTGACATGATAAACCAAGCAGGCTGCCCCAAACCTTGTGCTTGACCGTCTCACCCTGATAAAGAAAATCAGAAATTTATCTTTATTTTTTCCAATGATTAAATGTTAGTTTTGGGGGATGGGTTAGGGGGATACTACCCTTGTAATGTGCTGTTGAAGGTTGTCGGGGAAGCATAGCTTTAGCCTTGGCAGGTGTTCTTAGTTTGAATTCTTTCATGGCCTCACTGGGTGATTAAACAAAGTGTAAAAAGTATGGAATATATTCAGTACATGTAAAAGACTTTTAGGATACGTGTGCGTGTGTGTGTGTGTGTGTGTGTGTGTGTGTGTGTGTTTATGTGTAAAACTCAACACAATAATAAAGCAAAACTGTAACCCACATCCAGTATAGGAACTAGAATATTACCAAAATCATTGAAGCTATCTGTGAGAATCTCTGATTCCATGCCCAAGTGTCCATTATTCTCAGTTTATCATTCTCTTGATTTTTTGCTTTTCAAGCACTGTTTTATTACATATGTATGTATTTCTAATGAATTCAGTTTGCTAGTTTACTGAGCGTTATCAAAAATAGCATCATATGGGATTTATTCTGTGACTTAATTTTTTCGCTCAATACTATACCTTTAAGGAATTAATATTGTTAGAAGTAGTGGTAGTTCATTCTGTTTTTGTTGTTATGTAATATTCCTTCATGTGTATTTTATCCACTTCCAGTCTCCAGTTGTATTTTTATTTTTTAAAGAATTAATAAGCTATATTTTTCTTTGTTGTATTCAGTTTGTTTTGAATAACACTCCATGATTATTCTATGTGTCTACCAATGTACAAGGGTGAGAGTTTTTCTTATGTACCTAGGAATGCACTTTCTGGGTCACTGAGTGATTTACAAATGAGCAAACACAAATTAATTGTGTTAATTCAAACATTTATAAAATGCTTAGGCAGATGAGCAGATTGACAGATTTAACAGTAGACTTAGAAGGGCATTGAATGAAGTAGTCTTCTGTTCCCAACAGTTGCACATGTAAGTCTTCAAACCTTCTAACTGTGAAGTTTGAAAGATCTCACAACCCATTGCCAACTTAAGTTATAATATAGTTTTCTTAAAATTTTCAAGACTGTGATAATCATTAATTGTCTGGGATGATTTAGTCATGCCCCTTTTAGAACAAAAGCATTGGGCTATAGAATTGTGATAATGATTCTAATTCCTTATATCACCCTTGAATATCACTTGTATTTCTTTAGTGACACTTAAATGTGACCATTCGAATGTTCTTGTAAGCTTTTAAATGTGATATCAAAGGCACCTGGGTGGCTTATTAAATTAAACCTCTGACCCTTGGTTTTGACTCAGGTAGTGATCTCCCAGTTCATTGGTTTGAGCCCTGCATCAGGCTCCTTGCTGGCAGTGTGGAGCCTGCTTGGGATTCTCTCTCTCTCCCTTCCTGTCTGACACTCGCCTGCTCATGCTCTCTTACTCCCTCTTTCTCAAAATGAGTAAATAAAATAAATAAATAACAAGTGTGATATTATATGATTCTTTGTGATATCATAAGCTTTGTCCTGTTTTAACATTGGTAACAATGGTTTTAAAGCAGTAAAGCAGTGTGAGAATTCACCAGGTCGATGTATTGATGAATATGTGTGTTGTTCATGTATATAGAGAGATAGATACACTTTAAAAAAATTTTTTTTAATGTTTATTTATTTATGAGACAGAGACAGAGCACGAACAGGGGAGGGTCAGAGAGAGGGAGACACAGAATCGGAAACAGGCTCCAGGCTCTGAGCTGTCAGCCCAGAGCCCGACGCGGGGCTCAAACTCACAGACTGCGAGATCATGACCTGAGCCGAAGCCGGACGCCCAACCGACTGAGCCACCCAGGCGCCCCTAGATACACTTTTTAAAATATAATACACTATATGCCTTGATTGCTTAGAGATTTATAAGTAGTAGTCTGATTTGCATTTCATTTCATCTTGTTTTTTCATGCTTGAAGTTTCAGACTCTCTGGCTCAATCTGTAATTCAGCATCTAAGATGGATGATGCAGAAGGATCTTTTGGGGCAAGATGTCTTTCTCATAGGACCTCCTGGGCCTCTTCGACGCTCTATTGCTATGCAGTACCTGGTAAGCAATCAATTCTTATGGATTCCTAAGGGTCTTAACTTTGATTAATTGTGTTCTAACATAAATTAAGATTAAGAATTTACAAAAATATCAAGATTATTCATTACTTGAAAAAAATTTTAATGTTGAAGGATGCTTTCTTTAATAAGGAGTGTGGAATAAGTTATTTGGGAAGCAGATGTATATTGTTCATAGCTTTAACAAAATTTTGTTGTCACTAGAAAGTTCTCAACTTCTGATAAAAAAGAAATACAAATTCAGGCAATGAGTAGCAGATAGAATCAGCAACTATGAGGTTACAAAACAAAACTTAGTTTTATATTACATTATATAATACTATATGTTGTATTACATTATTATATTATTTTGTTATATTAATTTCATATTATATATTTTATATTTATATTACTCAAGAAATATCCTTTTTTCTTTTTTAAATTTTTTAAATTTTTGTTTATTTTTTTAAAATACAATTTATCATCAAATTGGCTAATATATCGTGTGTAAAGTGTGCTCTTGGGTTTTGGGGTAGATTCCCATGATGCATCGCTTACCTACAACACCCAATGCTCATCCCAACAAGTGCCCTCCTCAATGTCCATTACCCATTTTCCCTTCTCCCCCACCCCCCCAACAACCCTCAGATTGTTCTCTGTATTTAAGGCCCACATTTTAAAAAGCCAAATAATTCTCTTGACTTTTTGTTGTTATATGGTCTTTAAGGAGAGCCTACAGTTTGTCAAATATCTCTTGTATGTTACACGCTTTTTTCCTTCACATAGATGAGAAAACAAGTTTATGAAATAACTCACTCAAGCCTTTTTCTAGCTAGTAAATGATAGAGCTAGACTTCAAGTCTTCTTTCTGACCTGTTATCCTCTTACATGTTTGTAGTTCTCTGAATACAGTTGTGAAGTGAGTTGAAATATTAAAATCTCAATCCAAATAAAAAAAAATTGTATAAGACCTTTTTCCCCAGTTTGCCTGCATTAATAGGCATTGCTGTATTGATGGGAGGAAGATTGCCATCAGGTGAAGTTGTTCTGTCTGAAGATATTTTTTAGGATGAAGGGGAGGAACTTTACTTTAAGCTTCCTCGTGTTACTTGATATTGAAGAATTGATTTCTGTGCTATTTGAAATATGCTTCATGTCCTCTTTTATTTCAGTGGTGAATTTATTTTGGTACTTCCAAAATCATGTAGGGTGAGGATGATCAAAATACAATGGACAAATCAGAACCTAACTCTTTCTAGCCCGTACCTTCCATATCTTTTATTTGCTTCTGGAATGAGCTTGTGAGGTGTAAGGGGTCATCATAGTATTATCCTCATTTTATTGATAAGTAAGGCAAAGCGGCTTGCCTAAGAATGCAAAGTCAGCTACCGAGAATCCATTCTGCCTGGTTCATTTCAAAGACCATAATATCTCACTCTGATTTTGTTTCTGGGCAAGATTCTGAAGCTTGTTAGGAGTATGGAATGAGAAGGGCTAGCACATTTTAGGTGTCTTGTGGGTTCAAAGATGCAATATAACCTGTATCTTTAAAAAAAGAAAACAGCAACAAACTTTAAATTGTGAATCAGAGCTAAGGCAGCTTAAGGATGTGGAAATACACATAAGAAAACAGTAGCCTAAGCTGCCTTGCAAACTCTTCCCTGGGTACTGTTGCTGTTAGATATAAGATCCCATGCTTAGTAATATCCAGAGTAGATGAAGTCTTTACAGGCAGAGATTTGGGGGCATAATTTGATAATTGTGTTTACTTTATATTTAATTTATATAGAAGGAGTTGTATAGATAGCTCAACAAACTCAACACACCCCTGCTGCCTCCTCGATCTGCTGCTCCTGGTGCTGTTTGAACTTGCTCATACCATTTCTGGGAAGCAGCAGCTGAGGAGACGTTGGTGTTTGTCTTGCCTGAGGAACCAGGATTATATCTTCAGTGTGGCAGTTCAGGGTGTTACTAGGTACAGTTTAACAATAAGAGGCATTGCTTTGTCAACCAATTTTGATAGGGTTTTTCAGTGATCACATTCAGCCAATCAATGAAATAGACATGAAGGTACCAATGATATGTTAAGAAACAAGAAGGAGGCGTCTGCTAAAAAGAGAAATTGTGTCTTTAGTACAAAATTGTGCTTTCAGAGGCAATTCATTCTTATTTAGAAAAATATTGTTTGGTATCAACACATCTTTACCACTATGACGTGTGTTTTCTCTATTTAAAATGTTTTCTACTTTCCATACATACTTAAATTTATAGCGCATGGGAACAGGCATATTTTATAAAACCAAAATGACAACTATGATATATTTTTATCAACATGATATGGCAGAGAAAAAAAATTCTGTTGTGTGAAATACCCTCTTTTACCATTAATGGCGTGCTCATTCAATTTTTTCCCTTATACTTCAGTAAATTAATTTGTTCTCTCTGTTTAATAAGAACATATTGTATGCCTTACTCAACTGGAGAACATCATTGTTTTTAATTCAATGTTGTAAAACCAAGGCTAATGTTAAAACCTGTTTTTTACATGGTTGTCACATGCAGGGAAAAATGACGTTAGGGATGGATAAATTATTCTAAAAGAAATGGATTCTGGATGATTTCTCCTTCAAATCAAAAATGTTTGTTTTCTATGAAAGAATTTTTTTCCCTCTCCTCCTGCTTTCATCCTTCTTCATCTTTCTCCCCCTGCATAGCTATCTATGTATGTCTTCCTTCTCTCTTCTGTTGCCTGACTACTGGTATTTACCTTATTTTCACACTTGGTAAAGTGTGATCTAATGTATCACAGACAGTTGGTAAATATTGGTTAATGGACTTAATTAATGTAGATCACCCTTTTAAAATAAGATGAACCTTACTTACTAAAATGGCTATCATTTGTAAAAAACAAAAAAAACAAACACCAACTTGGCAAGTTATTACTCGTGATATTTGAAAAGAATTCTATAGAAGATATTAAGATTTATAATATCTGATTATAATAATAATTGCTAAGGAAGTACATAATTATCAAGTAGTCAACTATGGGTGCAGTAGAGCTCTGAGGAGAGGTACATACATGTTTTGATTAATGCTCAATGTTTTGCATTTTTCTCAAAGCTAAGACTCATGATTTCATTTAAAATGCTCATCTCTAGGGCAGTGGCATTGTCAGATAACTGGCTCCCAAGAATATGTTGAGAATTTGTTTTAATTCTGGAACAATTTCACTCTCTGCTCTACAGGAGCTGACCAAACGGGAAGTTGAATACATTGCCCTATCAAGGGATACCACTGAAACTGATCTCAAACAGCGACGAGAGATCCGCGCAGGCACGGCTTTTTACATTGATCAGGCAAGTTCTTATCACACTCCAGCACATGAGTGTTTACTCCAGGGCTAGGCAAAATTGATTTTTAAAGTAGAAAGAGATTAGCTCACATAATAGTGAAAGATAGATGTACAGTGCTTTCTCTAGGCATATTTAATTTAGATTTTTGGTTTCCTTGTTCTTAGAAATGCCTTCTGGGTTTAGCACTAAATAAAAAAGTGCAGATGAAATTAGTGGTTCTAAAATGTTACCTAAAGAACAAGATGCTGATTTCTTAATTTTTAATTGTTTCCTACTACTTGCACATAGAAATTTGAATTTTTAAGAAAGAATTGAGATTTTAATATAGGAAGTTCTCTAGCACATTTATAACAGTATTCTCATTCTAAAAGTCAAGGAGTTAAATGTATACTAAACATAATGAAACTAAATATATACTTTCAGGAACTATAGCTTTGTTTGAGGGAGGGTTTCTTAGGTACAGATTACCAACTATAATAATATTTTATGAATATTATAATGAAGCTTATTATACATTTCTTCAAATACATAGCTTAAAATATTAAATATTGTTATCCATTAGGAATACCTGATAGAAAAAAGGACAGAGACCTTATATAAGCAACTCATAGAGGAAAGATTTCAAATGTCCAATGTATTCATGACAAGATGCTTCTTGTTTACAAAAATAAAAATTGAAATATTAATGAGCTGCTTTTTTTCTTTCAATTCTCATATTGGCAAAGATTAAAGAATTTGCTAATGTCCATTATTGATGAGGAAGAAGGAAGGAGGAACAGCATTGCTGTTGGTGCAATTTTGAAAGAAAATTTGGCAATACCTATTAAAAGAAAAGAAATTAAATATATCTGGACCCAGAAGTTACGTTTCTGGCAATTTTATCTTCTTCCAAATGTTATTCACATAAAGTATACATAGTTATATGCAATGGTATTTACGATAGCATTGTTCAGTATCATAAAACTGTAAGTGAAAACTGTAATAATGTATATTTAGGAAACTAGTTAAACTAAGTTAAATAAATAATGGCAAGTAGAATTCTTTATAGCCATTAAAAAGAATGAGATGAATCTATGTGAATCTATATAGATTACTATATGTAGTAATAGGAAAGAAGTCCAGGATAAAGCATAAAAAATAAAGTTGCAAGACAACATAGATAATATGATTGTATTTATGGTAAAAAGAAAAAGAAATATATAAATGTGTATGTGTTGGAAATTTCTAGGAGGATGCACAAGAATCAATTAAAAGAGCTGACTTCTGTGGAAATGTGACAGCATCTCGGGTGGGGCAAGGAAGGAATTTTCGTAGTTCTTTAAATTTGAAGCTTCCTCATGAGCACACTATTACTTTATAATTAAAAGAGTATACGTTTGACCTTTGAGCAATGAAGCAGTTAGGGGTGATGACCTCTGCGTAGTCAAAAATCTGCATATAACTTTTAGCTCCCCCAAACTTAACTATTTACTAATAACTTATTGTTGACCAGAAGACTTACCAATAACTAAGTCAATTAATGTATTTTGTATAAGTATTATATACTGTATTATTAAAATAATGTAAGAAAAAAATAAAATGCTATTAAGAACATCATAAAGAAAACACATTTATAGTACTGTACTATGTTGACAAAAATCTGCATATAAATAAACCCATCCGGTTCAGACGCGTTATTCAAGGACCACGTGTAACTATAAAACAAAACAAAACAGAACACAGAGTGAAAGAATTTTTGGACACCAGAATATTCATATTGTCTCATAGATTACATATTAATTAGAAAAGAAAAAATGTGCTTAAAATGGAGAGATTTCATGTCACCACATGAAACGATGGTGATCACATTTAGCATCCTGTAGTGAGAAAATCTGAGAAGTTCATGTTTCCCATTAAAAAGCAATCCTTTGTAGATGAAGTGCACAAGTATATTTTAAAGAACTCTGTTTTGTTCACATAATGCCAAGGTTCACTTTATACGTAGTTTCTAATTACTCATGGGAAAAGATGTACCTTGACAATGCCTGCTTCTTTTCTGAACCCCGTGAGGCCAAGAGTAAGGAACTGGGGAGAGAGCTTAGAAAACAAGACTACAGCCTAAATAGTGCAGAGGAGATTGGGATAGATTTAATGACACCGAAAGAATTGGCTTTGTTTGGTAGAGTATAGATTTTAAAACATACTTTTTGAATGAATTTTATATCTGGATTGATTATTGCAATGCAAATAGTGAGGAAGAGAAAGTGGACTTTTATATGCTTATTATTTTAAAGGCACTTTAAGACTTTGTATTTCTTGAAGCATAAAGTAAATTATTTAGATAACACTGTGTAATATACTCTCCCTGCTGTTCTAAAAAGCATATTTTTAGGTGACATCTATTTTACAGTTTATAAAATATTTAAAGTGCTATTATAAATGTATGGTAGTATTTTTTCTTTGTTTTCTTGGCAAATCCTTCTTGTTATGATGAAAATCAGTTGTTCAGGATGTAATGCATTGACACCTTCAGAGCCTGTGATCATGGTATAGGAACATCGGTCCTTTTCCTGTTACTTCAGACTTGAGACTGTATCTGGTTTCCATATTTTTTCTTTTGTCTCTTAATAATCTTTATTCTTTGTTCATAATCAGATCTTAACAGTTCCTTGCTTACACCTGTGCAGTCTCATCACACTCAGAATAAAATCCAATCCCTTTAATATGCCTACGGTATTCTACAGGACTTAATCTTGTCTACCTCAGCTCCTTTCCCTCTTTCCCTTGCTTTCTAGGCTCCTGCTTACATGGTCTTGTTCTCTTAAAAATAGATTGAATGCTTTCCAGCTTCAGAACCTTTGTACTTAATGTTCCCTCTGCCTAGTATGATCTCCCAGATTTGTATATTCCTGCTTCCTCATCATTCAGATTGTAAATTCTCAGAACATTTAACTAATCACTGATGATGCCCACCCCATTGCCATATATATAGCCCTATATATCACATATTACACAATGTGATCTTCTGAGTATCCATCACTATTTGAATTTACCTAATTATTTCTTTGTTTCCATGTTTATTGTCATATTCCCCACTAGAATGTAACTTTCTTGCTTAACGCTGACATCTAAAAACTGTCTGGAATATAATTGACACTTATATTTAATGACAGATTTCTCCTTTGGATAATCAATGTTGTTAAATTTTCAAGTAAATTAAAAATTAAATTTTTAAGTAAATTTTTTTAAGTAAATAGGTTCTGGATAAGACCAGGATGCTCACCAGTGGAAAAATATTTGTCTTTTTGACGCCTGTTTGGAGTCCTCAGAATGAATAATTCCCATCTGAATTCTAGATGAAGTTGCCAATTGATTACCAGCTAGTCATATATTTGTTAGACTGAAAGGTCTTTATTTAGAAATTTCTTTTATTTATTTAATATTGTTAACCATAGTCATAGAACAGTAAGAATAATAAATATTCTTAAATTGATGTCTGGGATCAAAGGAAAGGCAGTATCTTCATTCATCAGTAGGTGATGGCTCCAACTTAGGTGGCCAACCTAGTTGGGAAAAATACCTGTGGCCATCAGGTGGGTGCTGGGAGAGGTTTGGATTTTTCAGTGTGGTCGATGTATGCACATATGACTGATGTTCAAGTAATTACTAATTGACATTTCAGCCAGAAACCTTGCCAAAACCTCCGATTCCAATTGAGGGTCATGACTATCAACCTAATCACTTATTTTCCTGCAGGATTAAAGATGATTGATGATAAAGTAAGAGGTTAAACTGAACTGCTACTCTTGAAGGTTGGAATTAGGTTAATAATTCTATAGTAGGGAATTTGTATTATTTTTTTCCGATGATATAAAAAATGTGGGGCATGTGGGCACCTCAGTCGTTTAAGCCTCCGACTCTTGATTTCAGCTCAGGTCGTGATCTGACGGTTTGTGTCTTTGAGCCCCACGTGGGACTCTGCTCTGACAGTATGGAGCCTGCTTGGAATTCTCTTCCTTCTTCTCTCTTTCTGCTCCTCCCCTGCTCGCTCTCTCTCTCTCTCTCTCTCAAAATAAATAAATAAATAAATAAATAAATAAATAAATAAATATTAAATAAATATTAAAAATGCTTTTTGTAGCTATATGTGTGTGTTTACATATATGTATAGTATTAATAAATATTTATCAAAATGACTCCTATGTGTCAGGCACTATCTAGGGACAGTGAGCAAAAGAAACAAATTCCTGTCATTATGGAGCTTATGATTCAGTGGGGGAAACAAAAACATAGTAAAGAAGGATGGTATGATAAGGTAAATGCTAAAGGGCATTAGGAGGAATATAAAAATTACTTTTTAGGGGCGCCTGGGTGGCTCAGTCAGTTGAGTGTCTGACTTGATTTGGGCTCAGGTCATTATCCTAGGGTCATAGGATTGAGCCTCCTGTCGGGCTCTGTGCTGAGTGTGGAGCCTGCTTAAAATTCTGTCTCTCTCTCTCTCTCTCTCTCTCTCTCTCTCTCTCTCTTTCTCTCTCTTTCTCCCCCTCCCCCTCCCCCTCTCCCTCCCTCTCTCCTCTTCTTTCCCCCTCTCCCCCTTCCCCTCTCCTCCTCTTTCCCTCTCTCCCCCTGTCCCCCTCTCTTTCCCTCTCTCTCTTTTCCCCATCTCTGCAGCTTGTGTGCTCTCTGTCTCTAAAATAAAATAGTAATAATAAAAAATAAAGTTACTTTTTATCTTCCCCTTCAAGACTGACAGTGTAAACATTTTTTCTTTTTTTTAATTTTTTTAACGTTTATTCAATTTTTGAGAGAGAGAGAACTGTGAGCGAAGGAGGGGCAGAGAGAGAGGGAGACACAGAATCTGAAGAAGGTTCCAGGCTCTGAGCTGTCAGCACAGAGCCCGAAGCAGGGCTTGAACTCATGAACCGCGAGATCATCACCTGAGCCGAAGTCAGCTGCTTAACCAACTGAGACACCCAGGCCCCCCAGTGTAAATATTTTCTATATTATTTTCTGTAATGCCTATATGCATATCTATTTAATCAAGTACAATAATTTTTACAAAAAATGTATACCATGTATATAAAATTTTATAGTCCGCTTTTTTAAAAACCTGATATTTTATAAGGAGCATCTTCTTATGACATTAGATATTCCTCAAAGGTATAATTTTTGGTGTCCATACAGTATTTCATCAAATAGGTATGCTATTATTTATTGAACATTCTCATTTTATCCACATTCCCATTGTTGGTAATTTGGGTTCTTTCTAAGTTTTCACTCTTCTAAATAACACTTTGGTAAATATCATTGTACTTATATCTTGTAATCACTGATTATTTTTTAGGCTTGAATTTTAGAAGTGTAATTACTAATCAAAAGGTCTAGACATTTTCAAGAATATTCAAGAATAATATATGTTGCCCAGTTGCTTTCCAGGAAGTATGTTCATGGTTTCTTGTCAGTGTTGGGTCTTTCTTTATATGTACTTTGCCAAATTGATAGGTTTTAATTTGCATTAAAAATTACTAAGTAGGCTGAATCTTTTATATGTTTTTTTGGCTATTGCTTCTGTAAAACATCAGTGAATTGAGTGGATTTGGGAAAGGAGAAAGGGACTGATGAAATAACTTACAGTCTGTGGAGAAAATGTTGAAATTTACACTATGCTTGTCTATGTAGATATTTGCCAAAACGTATCCACTTGTTGATGTAAAGATAATTTAAATATTTTTTATATAGTTGCCCTGCAAAGCAGATTATAGATTAAGCTTCTTAAAAAGAATTGGTTAGAGAACAAATAACAAAATATATGACTGGTATTTTGACACCCATGCAGAAATAAGGAGACTAAAAAATATTTTGTTACCATATTAACTTTCCTTTGCCTCAGAAGATGAAATAGCCTGAAACAAACCCCTAAATCACTGATATTCTAACTCTTTAAAATTCTATTACTGTATTTTTTTTCTTACCTTAGTTGTTGACATTCTTTTTATTAATTCTGTGTATTGCCATGTGACTCCAAAGAGCTGGAGTGGAAGACTTTAAGTCAATAGAAGATTGCTTGCATTACCGAAGTGTGAGCCAATACAAATTAAGCTACAAATAAATTACATTTAAACTTTAATGTCTGGCTGGGAGGAGACACTCAAGATAATCTGGGGAGTAGAAAGGCAGGATGGGAAGTTCAAATGATTTTCTGTAGCTTTTTCTAAGCCAGGAACCCTTTTCACATTAGAATCTTGTTAATTTGTTTGACACGAAACTGCAGTTCCATAATGTGTGATATATGTGTTTCACGTTAAGCATAAGAATGCATTTTAAATAATTATATAATATTAAATTTTTTTTTTTTTTTTTTTTTTTTTGAGAGAGAGAGGGCAAGGAGTGCGTGCTCACATGAACAAGGGAGGGGCCGAAAGAGGGAGACAGAGGATCTGGATCAGGCTCCATACAGCAGAGAGCCTGATATGGGGCTCAAATTCACGGAACCACAAGATCATGACCTGAGCTGAAGTCGGATGTTTAACCGATTGAGCCACCCAGGCGCCCCAACAATCATATAATATTTTAATGTAGTCTCTTCTGTTTTGGCTTATTCTAGAGTCTCCCTTATTTAATACAAAAAAATTAGGGTTAACCTTTTTATAACACACTGCCTAAACATTGTAGGTCATTGAAAGCAATTCCTAATAAATTGAGTAACAGTGCTATTGATCAGAAAATAAGATTTCTATTTTGTGAAAATGCATTTTACTTATTTTAGCAAATGGGGAAAAACATTTACTTGTCAACTTAATCCTATTTGTGGATGCTGAAGCCACTTTCCCCACGTAATCACTGTTAAAATTACAAAGTTGTATTTCAGAAGTTCATTGATAAATGAAGTATTCCAAATAAAATATTTATTTAGTATTCCAAATACATATTTATTTCAAATAAGCTATCTGGAATTTGGAAGGCATCACCTACAGAAACAAGGCTATTGAGAGTGGCCGAACTCTGTTACTTGCACTAGGCCCTTTGTAACCATATGGTTATAATATGTTCTAATTGTCACTTGGATTGTTGGAAAAGGTCTCCCTATGTTCTGGCCTCTGTGTTAGAACTCAGGCCTCTGCTTCTTACCGTGTTGCCATCTTGCTCAGGCCAATTTTTATGTACTTATACGATGTTAACTGCTTGGCAGATTTGTATAATTCATTAAAAAGATCAAGGCACATAATATAACGCTGTAGGTTAACTATAATGGAATTTAAAATAAAATATAAAAATCAAGGCATAAAAACAACTTTTACTGAAACCTCTGTGCTTCATGTGGCTGCGTCTAATCCTCAAAACATCCTTAGGAGGGAGGTGACTTCCCCGTTTCTAAGTAAAGCAACCGAGTCTTGGAGGGCCATGGTCACACAACTGATAAATAGCAGAGGTGGGATTTGAACCAGGATCTGTCCAATTCCAAAGTTTAGGTTCTTTTGTACCATATACTGTTTCCCTGAAAGAACAATGATGATGATACTGCTAATGGCCACAATGACTACAAGGATTATAGTATTGCTAGTAATAACAGCTAATCATTTTGTAAAGCTTTACTGTGAGCCAGAGGTTATGGTCAGTCTTCCCCATAATCTGTGAAATAAGCACCATAAATAGTGTAACTTTAGAAAGAAGTGGAGGCTCAGAGAGGTAAAGGACTAACCTAAATTACCCACAGCCTGTAAGTGGTAGAGCAGTGAAAAACCAATTTGATCCTATTCTGATACTTTAAAATAAAGAACTTAAAATGTAAGTGTTTTCGTTTTTCGTTGGCTTCATCAGTGCTGTTACACTGTAGCCATTCTGAGTCATTTGGAACCCTTTGGAGTCTATTTTCATTGAATTATGTTTATATTAATAATAATTTCTATTTATAGATTCGATCGCTTTAAATTTCTTTTTCCAGTACTGCTTTCTTTCATAAATAGTGACATTGTGCCGTACCCCTTGAGGATATTCTCATTTAGTAAATGAGGACACAGACCTCCAGACTAATTGTTTGCCTGAGGTCTTGTATCAAATCAGAAGCAAATCTAGAACAGGGGCTTAGACATTTTTTGATTTTTAGGTCATACAGCATCTTTTATCTTGAAACCCTTCATGCCTATGTGTTGGGTTGTTTAAAGCTGTGATATAAGATGGTTTGTCCAGAAGGATTCTTGCTGCATTTTTCTGGTTTCTCTTTGAGGAAATTAGGTCTCTGGAGGTTCTATAGCTTGAAGGGCAGGAAAGGATTCTTATGGTTGATGTATTTTCTACTTTGAGTAACTATCACAAGTATTCATTCTACATAAAATATGTATGCATTGCTCCCTTTTTTTTTTAGATTTCAAGAGAAAAAGTATACCACAATTATTTTATTTAAAAATCTGTATAGAAAAATTTTGAAATATGTAGCCTAAATCTCTCCTGCTGATAGTTAAACTTGTTCTGTTCTCTTCTTATAACAAGTGTGGGCATGGATAACTATTATCCTTCATATAAAAATTCTTCCTAAACTTACATAACAGCATCTTTTAACTGAGCCATTACATTTTTATTCCATAAACACTAAAAGCCCTCTGTGAGCCACTTTTGCTCCAGCCTGACATAAAAGGCAGGGTTCTCACCCCCTGAGGACCCGAGAATCTTGCTAGGGAGATGAAACAGGCATATGGGAGAACTAAGAAAACTTCAGCATGTGGTTCCTCACATATGTGCTGAGCAAACAGAGGGCAAAGAGGGCACCAGTGTAAGGAGGGTAAGATGTTTGGATCTTTCTTGGGCACAAAATTTGTAAAATCTTTTTTTTTCTCATGCATCTCCAATTAAGTTTGAGACTGACAGCAGGGTACAATATGTACTATTACTTAATGGATTTACTATGTAGCTGTTTTTAACATTCTTCACCGATGTGATGAGATTGTATTAATAAAGTTTGACAGTACTTATTAAAGTATTTTCATCATTCTATAGACTATTTTAAGGAAGACTACAGGAAGAAAGATGATACTGAATTAGTAACTAGCATAATTTCTATAAATTCAGTGATTCAGATTTTGTTACTAAAAAGCATCTTCATAAGGTTTTCTCCTTTTAGCCAGTGTTCTTGCCTACATTAAAAATTTTTCATTTGCATATATATACTGGGTCTATAACCATGTAAATACAGGGCAAGTTGAGAAGAAAGTTAAAAATCTTGGGTGCTTCTTTGCATGATAAGTTTTTTCTTTTTTTTTTTTTGTAAAAAAAACCCCACTCTTACACATTTATATTCCTCTTCTTTTTTTTTTTTTTTTTAATTTTTTTTTTCAACGTTTATTTATTTTTGGGACAGAGAGAGACAGAGCATTAACGAGGGAGGGGCACAGAGAGAGAGACACAGAATCGGAAACAGGCTCCAGGCTCTGAGCCATCAGCCCAGAGCCCTACGCGGGGCTCGAAATCACGGACCACGAGATCGTGACCTGGCTGAAGTCGGACGCTTAACCGACTGCGCCACCCAGGCGCCCCTATATTCCTCATCTTATAGTCCTATCTCCTATAGTCCTATAGTAGCCATTCTCATTGCCACTTAAATTGTGTGTAAAATAAGTAAATAATTTAACATTGAGTTAATAAGAAAAAAGCTTAGGAGGATTTTTAAAAATAATATTCTTAATAATGTTGAGGTAAGTTGTGCAATCATAGTTCTTAGTGTTGAAATAGAATTTACAGATTGCATGATTCAGTCTCTCACTTCCAGCAGGTAAAATACCATCATCTTTAGGACAACTGAGAATTAGAGATACTGAGATATGGTGCCTGTTCCAATTGGCTCTTTTAGTAAAGCGAACAGGAAGTGAATGAAGGCTCCTGTTGGGATGGTGGATTGTGGATGGGAAGGGTGATGGATGCATGAGATATTTAGAGGTTACACTTACATTGTTTGAGACATGAGAAGTAATGAATTCTGTATGGCAGAAGAATCAATGAAATTTTAATTGAAAAAGACATCAGGAAAAAGGCCTGATTTAGGAAAGAAGTCATGATTTGATTCAGCATGTTGAGTTGAACACCTGTATGGAGATGTTAAAAACAATATTTGGAAATGGGAGTGTAGAGCTCAGGAGGAAGGTTAGGATCTCACAGTATATTTCTCAAGAATAAGGAAATAAGGAAAATGAAACAACTGTTACCTGTTGTTGTTGCTGTTTAGTTGATGTAGCACATAAGATAGCACCTGCCATATAATGGGTACTAGATGAGTGAATGAGGATTTGTGGGAGTAGGCTAGGTCTTTGCCAATGAAGTAACAAGTGAGAAAAGAGGAGGGGAAAAAGTTAAGGGTAGAGTCTTGGGAAATGCTTGCTTTTTTTCTTTTCTTTTCTTTTCTTTTCTTTTCTTTCTTCTTTTTTTTTTTTTTTTTTTTTTTTTTTTTAAGAGAGCAGGAGTCAGAGGAAGGGCTGGGGAAAGGCAGAGGGGAAAACCTACTTAATAAATGTTTAAGGCAGAAGATGAAGCATAAGATAAGATCAAGGGAAGAGGGTTGGAAAAAGAACATGAATATCAAGAAAATACCTGATTTTTGGCTGTTTGATTTTCGATATGCTTGCAAGTGAACAGTTTGAGTAAAATAAGGGTAATGGAGGCTTATTAGAGGCAGTGTGTATGTGGACTGTTTTTCAAGGGGCTTGAAGATGAAGAGAGGATCTTAGGTATCAGGAGACTGTAGGTTTTATTCAAGTACAGACATGTTGGTAGAAGAGAAAGAATTTGAAAATGCAATTAAGAGGTCATATAGTTGGTGGAAGATTTTGGAGGAGGTGGGAGGGGCTGCCACTAAGCTCAAGGTAGGTAGAGCTAGTCTTAGAGCCAGGGTGGGGGGTGGAGGGCGGGAGGAGTGATTGTCAAGAACAGAAATCAGAGTAGAGTAGAAAGATGAGGACACAGGGGCTGTGTGATGGAGGGAAGAAAAGTCATGGAATCTCAGTTCAGATGACTTTAATCATCATGGGAAAGTACTGGACAAAATCATGTGAAGGAGTTGAAAAAGACTGGCAGCTTGGCTTGGCAATAACTTTTATAGGATGTGAAGGAAATTCTTTCTAAATAGTAGTGAGGATTTAGCTGAGGTTGACCAATGTGAATTTGTAGTGGCCTCTCCTCACATTGTATCAGAGATTTGTAATAGAGCTAATGGAAGGAACAAATGTTCCATCTCTAGAACGTTGTGATTGTCTTCCCCAAATCATCCTATGGACTTATGAATTAAGGACTTTTAAAATAAGGTTCTTAAAAGAAGAAGCATATTTACTTGGGGTTTAGTAATTAGGTAAGAAATTGCATAGTTCTCTTATTCTCTTTCTTTTATTCCTTAGTCCCAGACAGGGGATTATAGCCTTTTCAATATATGACACATTGTGGACCTTTCTGTAGGTTAGTAAAGATAGGGCTAACTCATTATTTTTGATAGCTGTGTAGTAGTCCATCCTATTGATTTATTAAGGTATATTTTGCCAATCCTCTAGTGTGGCATTTGGGGGTTTTTTTGCAATTATAAAATTGTTTTCATGTATCACTGTATATTTTCCTGACTATTCTCTTAAGATAAAGTCCTTGAAATAGAATTGCTGGATTAATGAACATAGCCATTTACATTTTTAAAAATATTGTGCCAAATTATTCTTCATAAGGTTGTCATTTTGTACATAGACCAACCACAAATGAGAATGCCAGTTTCCTCTTAACCTTACCAACACTGGGTATTATCATTCTTAAATCTTTGCCAGTTTGAAGTTCTAAAAAGATCTTGTTTTTCCCTGTAGCTCCTTGTTAACCAATGAAATTGAAAATATTTTATTATGGTGTTCATTGGTATTTTATAGCAGTACTATTCATTTCTTAATCTGAAAAAATCTTTTTATATTAAACATCTACTTGGCCTTTGTTATATATGTTGCAAACATTTCTTCTAAGTTTTCAGTCTGTGTTTTAATTTTTTTGTTTACTATATGTAAAAATTTTAATGTAATAATTTTGTCTTTTCTTATTGGCATCTGCTTTTGAATTAGCAGAAAGAATTTCTGTGCTTTAAGATTACTTAAAAAGTCACATGTTTTCATGTAGTAATTATGTGGTTTTACATTTACCATTAAATTTTTTAACTCATTTGGATTCCTTTTCCAAATTCCTAATTTTCACTATTTTGAAATGCCATTTTTCTCATATATTAAAATCTTTAAGAATTTTTGTTAACTAGGTTTTAAATATGGAAAAGGTAGTCCATGTGATCAGGGCAAAAAAAAAATGCACATGGTACACAGGATTCATATGAAAGAATCTCTCACCCCTTATTCTCCTTTCCCAGTGGTTCTTGTTCACACATTAAATTTCTACATATACTACATCATACCACTTTATTCTATTTTGTTCATTTGCCTATGTATTCATTTTTTTCATCTATTTTTTAAATTAAGGTCTCTCCTTTATTCTTTTACAGACCTTCCTGGCAGTGTTTCTAATGAATTATTAAGGGGAAGTTAGAGACATTTAGAAGGCACTGTCAGAAACTGGATCCTTGCCTGATTCGTTTTTCTTACATTAATATTTAGTTGGGGAAAGAAAGAACTTAGGCAATTTTTTGTAAGTAAAATAAAAAACAATTTTGTTAGTGAAACAAACAAAAAAAAAGAAGCTTAAACTAGAGTTTGTTACATTTTCAAAACAATTTATCAAGAAGTGTCAGTTACTGATTGCATCACATAGGGATCATAGTACAATAATGGGTTATGTTGAACTACCTCTTTCTCTAGGTAAATTTAGGCAAAAGACTAGTTCACTGCTACTCGGTTCCAGAGATTTCTTTGATTTGACAATGTACTGCCACTAGGATTTGTAGTAGTAGTCATGGCACTTCTGACTCCAAACGTATGGGTTTTCTGCACCAAGCAGTTCTCCAATTCCCTGCAGACACCAACTGGGTATCCCATAATTTAATTCCATTCGGACACTAACTACCTGGAGTTAAACACAGACCCCACAAGTTAGGGGTCAGTCCAAGACTGGCCCCATTTCAAGATGCCAGTCACAAGTTTGAGTCATCCATACTTCTGACTGTCGGGCTGTATGTAAGTGATTCTCACAACCCCCTCCTCCAGTTTAATAATTTGCTAGAATGGCTCATAGGACTGAGGGAAACACTTCTATTTACTGGTTTGTTATAAAGGACATAGTAAAGGATAGAAATGAATAGCCAGATGAAGAAGTGCATTAGGTGGAGACAGGAAGGGTCCTAAGCGTAAGAGCTTCTGTCCCTGTGGCATTTGCAGTGTGCCACCCCCTGAATGTGGATGTGTTCACCAACCTGGAAGCTCTCCAAATCTTACTGTGTAGTGCTTTTAAGGGGGTTCCAATACATAGACATGAGTCATTAAATAAATCAGTGGCCATTAGTGATTAATTAAATCTTGCCTCTCTCTGGGGCTGGGGCCTAAAGTTCCAGCTCAAACTGTATGGTAGGTTTTTCGGGCAACCAGCCCCAACCCTAAAGCTATTTAGGGGCCATTCAAGATATGTCTTATTTGCATAAACTCAGGTGTGTTTGAAAGAGGTTTATTTTGAATAAAAAAAGACTCCTCTCACCCCTATCACTCAGTAAATTCCAAGGGTTTTAGGAGCCTGCAGCAGGAACTGGGGATGAAGACCAAATATATATTTCTTATTATATCACAATATCACAATTGATTTGAAAAATAATATGAATTTGGGGAAATGTGATTGTAGTTACCTCTAGAAGTCTTTAGGGCACGCTGCAGAGTCACATAAACTTTGAGTTGAATGGAATCTCTTGTGTGTGTATAAATGTATTGTGCAGATTTTGTTTTTCTAAATAGGCACACAACAAATTCCAAGGCCTAGTAAAACTAAACTCCGAAGTTATAATCATCTGCGTTTGCATTATTCATTGACCTCTTCTTCATCGACTCCGTTTCTCCATCACTTAAGGATAGGTTAAAATTTTAGCATTACCATTTTCAAGCTGTATAACCTGTCTTCAGTTGAACAACTGGGTAAGATATTGTGTACTTTGATTTTTTTTAATGTTTATTTTTGAGAGAGAGAGAGAGAGAGGGAGACAGAGCGTGAGCAGGGGAGGGGTAGATAGAGAGGGAGACACAGAACCCAAACTCAGAGTCAGAGGCAGGGTCCAGCCTCTGAACTGTCAACACAGAATCCAGTGGGGGGCTCAAACTCACAAACACTCAGATCTTGACCTGAGCTGAAGTCCAACGCTTATCCGACTGAGCCACCCTGGCACCCTGATATTGTGTACTTAAGAGGACTGTCATGAAGATTAAATTAAATAACATAAATGGAAGAACTTGATACATACATGCCAGTTATTACTCTGTAGAGACCCTACCACTTTCCCTTTCAGTAGTTGGATCAAACTGTCTCCAACATCAAGTACCAACTTCTTCAGTTTTATTTCAGTAATTACGCACTCTCTTTTCTGTCTTTCTCTACCAGCTCTTCCTCATCACCATTTGAATGTGTTCAATTTCTTGCTTCATTAAAAAAAAAAAAAAAGGCTACCATCATCCACACTGTCCCCAGCTGGCAGCAGCCGGCCTCTCCCTTCTTTTCATGGCCATTTTGTAGAATGTTGCTCAACTTGGGCTTGTCTTAGGTTTCCTCATGAGTTGATTGAGATCGTGCATTTTTAGTAAGGATACTGTAGAAGTGATGTTGTATCCCTCTCAGGGCATTATGTTAAAACTTTAGTACGTGAAATTGATACATCTCTTTAGTGGTAATGTTAATTTTGATCACTTGGTTAAGGTGGTAACTACCAGCTTCCTCCACTGTTGCATTATTTTTCCCTTTGTCTCTTTGAGTCTCTACAAATATTCCATTTCTCGTCATACTTTTACCCACTAATTTTACCATCCATTGATGATTCTTGTTTCCAGTAGTTACTGTTATGGGGATTTTCTATCAGTTTTTAATAGTAGAGGTTCTTAACTTGCGGTTTCCATGGTATATATATTTTGTATACATATACATACATATTTCGCTCATGCATTTTACTCGGAGAAGAGATACAGCATTTGTCAGGTTTCCAAGAGGTCTTTAAATAGTATTTTCTTTTTTCATCTATCACTACTTTCTCAACTTTATGGTCACAGCACTTATATCCATTAGAGCAGATGAAAGGAATTCCTTATGTATTTGGCTTCTGTTTCTGGTCTTTCACTGGTAGCTTATTCCACATCTCTCTGAAAAGATTCTGTACATAAGTAACCAAAATATACCTGAGGTGAATAAAAGCAGTAATTGTTGTTGTCTTATGTTGTCTAGACTTTGTCTTCCCTGGCCCACAATTGGGAAACCATTAAATTTTGGTACCTATATTTCTAGTTTTATGTCAGAGAACATGTATTTTCATCTTTATGAAGTTTTTAAAAGTCAGATACAGAATTTAGCCTGTCTTGTAACAAAGGTTGATAAAACTTTTTAAAAGAATATTGCCACAGGTTGTGATAGCTTAATTGTAATTGTTTCTCTTTTATTACAAGTTATACTTTCTTGGAGTAAATAGATTCTCGTGAAAGAAAGCTTAATTGAGACCTTAGCTGAAACATGAATTTTTATAAGAAGTAGTTTATGTTTTTATTTTTAATTCCAAAAACATTTCTATGGTTTTGTCTTTTATACAGCTGGCAAAAATGAGTTTCTTATATTTTTGTTTTTTAGGAAATACTATATCACTTATATGCATGCATTTTTTTTTTTAAATAAAGGTATTACCACAAGATGGCTAGTTTGGCAGAAAAGAATTAAAATATATGTGATAATTATAATTCTGAAGGATTATGCATGAATTTATGTTATTTAATGGGATGATCATGTTGAGTCTAATGTAGTTTTCATAAAAGTTTATATTGAAAAAATTTTTTTAATGTTTATTTATTTTTGAGAGACAGAGACAGAGCACAAGCAGGGGAGGGGCAGAGAGAGGGAGACACAGAATCCGAAGCAGGCTCCAGGCTCCAAGCTGTCAGCACAGGGCCCAATGCGGGGCTTGAACTCACAAACCGTGAGATCATGACCTGAGCCGAAGTCGGTGCTTAACCAACAGAGCCAGCCAGGTGCCCCTAAAAGTTTATATTTTTAAACAATACATAAATATCTGAAATAAACTAAATTCTACAATACAGTGTAAAATTCAACATTTTGTTGCAACAATGCTTGATTAAACAATGTCTGTTTTCTTTTCCACACTTGGAAAGTCAATGCTTTGCTGTTTGAGAAATTTCTTAGGAAATTTCTGGGGGAGCTTGGACTTAGTAGGGAGGAGATCTGAGAGGTAAGGGGGAGCCTGAAGTAGAGAGGTGGTAGAAGGGGTGAGTTCAAGAAATATTAAAGAAGATAAATCATCAAGGACATGGTGATAAATTGAATACAGGAGGTAAGATAGAAATCAAAGATCCTGGCATGGGTAATGGTCTTCCTACCTTAAGTAGAAAGTATGAGAGGAAGAGCAGATTTGGGGGAAAAGATGATGTGCTCAGTGTTGCACAGGGGAGGCTGAGGTGAGCTTGTGGTTGGAGACATCCATGTGATGGGGGGACTGTGGTCGAGCTTGGAGGAGCTCAAGATTAAAGAATCATCTGCATAAAGGTGATTGGAACTTTGTTACTGAGTGAGATTACTCAGGCCAGACCTCATAGAGTAAGAAGAGTTGTGGGTTAAAGATGTGATTCTTGGATTACCTACATGGAATGGACAGGCGGAAAAAGAGAAACAGTTTTGTAAGAGAATGCAGTGGCATGGATGCCGAGGAAGGAGACTTTGAAGGAGAGAGTGAGAACATACATTTAGCACATTAATCCTCTGCCTGTTGTTGAATGAGCAGGAGAAATGTCATTGAGGTTTTCTTCCTCTTTTTCTTAAATCAGATTTTCAAGGGTTTTGACCCAAAAGTAGTTTTTTTCTATTTTGTTCAGGATTTATCAATTAAAGAAAGATATTTTTTTCACATCTTTAGTACATTTTTGTATTATAGTTTTCCTGTCTCTTACCATTTGGGACCCACTTGATTTCCTATTTTTCTCTATTACTAATTTTTTTAACTTTACATGGAAGACTTACAGGACTATGGTTATAACCAGTCTGATGTAAAACCTGACTCTTTCTGGTTTGGTAAGTTTGTAATGTTGTCAGCTTTGAACATTACACTAAAGCTGAATTCATTTTGTTGGTGACTCTGTTTAAAAGCTCACAATCCCCGTGAGTGCTCACCTAGCTTATTTGATCCTCATCAGAAGTTTATGGGATAGATACCCCAGATTGTAATCTTCATTTCTTTGTTCTAGTTAAGGAACTCATTTTCTTGTTTAATTATGTGACTGATTCAAAGACAGCTCCTAGTTGTCTATTTCACCAGGCATATGTATAAAATGTTGCAGCTGAAAGAAAACTCAGAGATCATTTCTTCTCATCTCTCCATTTTATAACTAGTGAAACAGGCCTAAAGAGAGAATCACTTGCCTAAGATTACATGGGCAGATAAAGCAAAATCAAGGTCTGGAACCCAGCTTTCCTGATTTCCTGGTCCCTATAATAACGACCACAAGTGTAATTTGCATTACAAGTAAAATTAGGCCATGCTCTGGAATTTTCAATATGCTCATGTTGCCTTTTGTTTCTTGGAAATAGTGTGCGGTTCGTGCAGCCACAGAAGGCAGAACTCTTGTTTTGGAAGGCTTGGAAAAGGCGGAGAGGAATGTTCTGCCTGTTTTGAACAACTTGCTGGAAAACAGGGAGATGCAGCTTGAAGATGGACGCTTCCTAATGTCTGCAGAGCGTTACGACAAACTTCTCCAAGTAAGAAAAGAAAACTCTGGCTCCCTTATCTTGGCTATTGAGCTATGGATGGTGCTGTTTGTTGTATAAGACATGATTGTATCAGAGTGAGGACAGTGTTCAGGTGGCTCGTGTCTGTGGTGAATTGCTGCAGTTAACGGTCATGAGGTTGCAGTTTCACAAGGTTCTTCGGTTTGCAGATCATATTAGACGACCTCTCAGATTTTTAGTTTGGTTTTTTTTTGCCCATGTAATAACTATTTTTTCTTTTTTCCCTCTCCTTTAAATTCTGTCTTCTCTTTTTCCCTCCTTTCCTATCTTCCTTTTCTGTCCTTCAACAACTATGTACTGAAAGTCTAATGGCTTCTAGACAGTGCTGGGAAGACAGAACTGAATAAAGTGTAGTTCTTGCCCTCCAGAAGCTCAACCTCCAGGAGATATTGCCAGAATTGAATATGATATTTAAAAGATACCTAGATGATCCAAGCTATCCATATCTGATGCCTAGATAATTGTAAGAGCCTCTTAAAAAGCCCCAATTTCATTCTGGCTGCCCCACAGCAGTCAGTGATCACTTTAAAACATGGGACGGATTAGGTCAGACCTCTCTGTTCTAAACACTCTCCTCGCTATGAAAAAAGTTTTACAATGGAGAATAGGGTCTTGTCTGATCTGGGCTCTTAGTGCCTCTTTGGGCTTATCACCTGCTATCCTTTTTTATTCCACTCCAGCTGATAGTATTCTCTTTACTAAAACTTAAACCTGCTGGGTACGCATTCTCCTAGTGCTTTGCAAGTCACTTTGCTCTTCCAGAATGGTTTTTCTCCAGATATCTGCCTGGCTCACTTCTATACTCCTTCAAGCCTTTGCTCAAATGTTACATTATTGATGAAGTCTGCTCTCACCTCCTATTTGACATTGCATTGTCCTCTCTGCCCCCATGCTCCCTGACCCTGCTCTATTCATTGCCTTAGTCTTCTGACATCCTACATGATTTACTGACTTGCAATGTTTTAGTTCATTCACTGCCTCCCTCCACTAGATTGCAACTTTCACTAGGGCAGGGCTTTTTGTCACTGATGCTATTTCAAGCTCTTAGAACAATGCCTGGCACTTGGTGGGTGCTCAATAACTATTTGTTGAATGAATGGATGGATAAGTGCAATACTTTAAATGCTGTGATGCCAGTTGATACAAAAAGAAAAACAATAAGAGAGTGTGGGGCCCTTTAGAGGCTTTGGAGAAGGGCTTCACGTGACGTCACAAAAGGACAAAAAAGGGCTCATAGAGCCCTTGCTCTAACCGAGAGCTCTGCCTCTGTATTCCATGACTTAGAGTCTCTCTGACACCTGTGCTGTCATGTGTGACATATATAAGTATGCTAATTTTATTGCCCCAAGTTGGCTACAGATTGCTGAAGAGCAGAATCTGTGTCTTATGTTTCTTCTAGATACAGCTAATACAAGCCCAGGACACACTAGGCACTAAATAATACGTGTTGACACCAGAGGGTCTGATTGACCTGATGCTCCAAGGCTAGCAGGACCAGAAATATCTCTTTCTGATTTCCACTGTGCAAGTCTGTTTTCTCAGAAATCTGTCTTGCTATCCTTTTAGCACTGTTTCTTTACTGTTTATGGGAGTTTCTAGATGCTATTTTCATTGTGCGGTATAGTTGTCTTGTTTTGGACCTCTATCTGAAGATGGCATCATGCTAATATAATTAGAAGGGGATAATTGAGGATTTAATTGGTAAGAAAAGTTAAATTTATTCATTCACTCATATTGTTATAGTTAATTTACTAAAAGACGATTCTTTATTTAAATTTATTTTAAATTTTAATTAATCTTTTACAAATAAAATGACTTCAAATAAATATATTAATTTATATTTATTGCTTTTAGAGTAGGTAGATATTGGTGTATGCAAGACATTTTCTCTTTAGATACTTTCTAATATAAAAGAACTATTATTTGCCCCTGTATAGTTATTTGCTATTTTTTTTTAGTTATTTCCCATTTTTAATAGATTTTTTAAAAAATATTTATTTTTGAGAGAGGGAGAGAGTACAGGAGAAAGCAGGGGAGGGGCAGAGAGATAGAGAATCTCAAGCAGGCTCTGCACTGTCAGTGCAGAGCCCGATGGGGAGGCTCAAGTTCACAAACCATAACATCATGACCTGAGCCGAAATCAAGAGTCAGACACTTACATGTGCCCCATTATGTGCCATTTTTAGTAAATGATTTAGAGTTTAGTAAATGATTTCATATTCAGAAATGGATTTTTTTTTAAGTATAGAAGTTACTTCACAATAAAAGTTTGATATATTCTTTGTGTGAGAATTTTTGCAGAGTTATTGAACATTTTACTTTATGAAAGAATTGGAGATACGGGGTCAGGAGGGTTTTAGTGTACAAGGAGTGCTTGTTATTATTGAGAAGGATGTATTACACTGTTTTTCCCAATGTAAATATCAGTATAAATACATAGTTTTAATTCATAATTGTCATTTCTATATTTATAGAATCTGTCTCATAGGAATGTCATAGAATATAGGCAAGATCCCTTCACAGAACATCACCACCGTAACACAATTTCTATGATAAAAGGATTTCAACACCATTTAAGTCCCACTTATTTCTAGCTAGATTCAATGTACTAAATTTGAATGTTTCAAAATGTTAATGGTTTCATAGAGGTGTTTGTAGTAGAATTTTGTTGTTATGGAAACGGATATAATCAGTCTGTATAAATTTCATTTATATCCAGATTATTATTTTTGGGTAAGTGGAAAATAAAAATATTTAGCTCTCTGAAGATTACACTCTTAGCTTTTCAGATGGTCTAGATCCAGACTCTTGTTTTCTAGCACATGTGACATAGTATCACTGTTAGTCCTGTTAATTAAGTGTGGGGTCATAGGTTTGGTTATGTTTTTAAATTACTTCATGCAATCAAAAAACATTTGTCCTATTATGTTTAAGAGGTAATAAGTCCTCTCATGAGCCTGGATCCAGCATGAGGTGGTAATGAACAGAAGTCAATGCACACATGCATAATGGTAGAAGCTTGCATAGGATAGAGCAGAGGGGTACAAAAATGGTTCTGATGGAGGGAGAGGTTAGAAAGAGGCCCATTTTAGTGACGATGTTCTTTGTGCTGAGCTTTAAATGATGCTCGTATTTCTGCTGTGCGAAGTGGAAAGGCGTTCCAAGCAAGTGGGGCAGTGTTGGTGAAGCAGCATGGTGTGTCTGGAGAGCCACCATTGTGACATGGACTGGAGCACAGGGTTGGGGAAGGCAGGCTAGGGGGTGGCTATGCAGTGGTTGATGAGACTAGGAGATTCGGACATGAATCCGGCCAGGAAGGGCCTTGAGTGTCCGTTAAGAGTTTCTACACTGTCATATGGGCTGCATCCCCCCACCCCCCGAAGATATACTGGAAACTGAGGACTTGTCTCTCTGAATGAACATGTACATGTTCTTATAAACTTTATAAGTTCCAACAGCTGAGGACAGTGAAGAGCCATCGATAGGGTCAGGCAGAGAGGGAAGACATGACATCTAACCGGTGCCTACTGTGGACCAGTTGCTTTCAAACGGCCATAGTAATGCTGGTGATATTATTCCCACTTTATGGATGACAAAGCTGAGCGTCAGAGGGTATAATAACATGCTCTTGGTCACTTCACTAGAGTTTATGCTGAGTGCTAGAGCCAACATTTATCACTCCAAACCCTGTGCTATTTCCATTCTCAACTCCAAAATATGCTAGTTGCTGGACGATGGGGAGTTACAGAATTCCTTTGAACATCAGTTTGCTCATCCATAAAAAGGAATTGAGTGTTTATTTGCATTCTGGTAAAAGTTAAATGAGTAAAATTCTTTGAAAGTACTTACCGTGTAGTGAGTTTTTAGCACATGTTGGTTGTTATTATTAATATGCCTTGGCAGAAATGTACCCATACATGTAGTTGTGTATTTGAGGTCCACGGGGCAGTCTCTTCTCTGCCAGTAAGCAGTAAGTCTGTCTAGGACTACCTTTTTACATTCTCTGGTCTGAACCAGTATATTTTCTGACTCTCCTCACTCAGTTTCTCTGTGTTAATGACTACAGCTTGGAGGTCTGACCCACATTTTTCTTTGTTCCTTGATGTGTTAGCTACTTGTCTGTTCCACACCAGTTTTCATGTCATGAGCCTTCCCTGGCACTTTTCTCCTGATTTGACTTTGCTTCCTTCCTTGATGGTTTGGTCTTGAGGTTGTTCTCAAATACACTTTACTCAGCAGTCAGGGCCTAAATTCCGCAGCCGGGCAACTCTTGCAGTTGTAATCTGCATCGTTGGTGCTGTGAGTTTTGATCTCTTTCTTTTAGGATCATACCAAAACAGAGTTGGATGCCTGGAAGCTTGTTCGAGTTAGTGAAAACTTCCGAGTCATTGCCTTGGGTTTGCCAGTGCCTAAGTACTCTGGGAATCCCTTAGACCCCCCACTCCGTTCTCGATTTCAGGCCAGAGATATTTATTATCTACCCTTTAAGGTAAGTACGAACAAGAATAATTTATTTTTTAAACATTTTATCTATTTGTATTTGGTTACTATAAAAATGTTACTAGGTTTATATGTCCCTCTCAGTAGTTAATGGAGAGAAAAGGATATGGGGTAAAGAAAATCTCTGGAAATTCAGAAGAAAAATTATTGGGGCATTACTTATGTGATGGGCTTAAAAAGGCTAATTTTTAGAAAATGATGCGTATCAAACAATGCTTTTTTTGCTATTACTTACATAGTGTCTGCTTAATTAAAAGTATGAAGTGTGTCCATAAAATTTGCATTTAATTTGTTACATTCCTTATTGATTTGGTATGTTTCTGTGTTATTTTAGGACCAACTTGAACTGTTATATTCAGTTGGAGCCAATGTTTCTGCTGAGAAGTAAGTATTTCTGCTACACACACACACACACACACACACACACACACACGCACACACTTTTATATAAATATCTGGACACTTAACATTGAATTTGTTTATTTGTTTTGCACATTGATTAATTCATCCATTCAACAACTATGCTCTGAAGAATTTTTTAGTAACTGTGGTAAGTGCTGATGATAAAGTTAATAAGACATGATCTTTGGAGACAAGAAACTCAAGATCTAGTAGAGTTTAAAGACATGAGCATACATTAGTTTAGCATTATATAGTAAGGGCCATGATTTCAAAAAGGCATTGGCATTTGAGAAGCGTCCTAAAGAATGAGTAGGCTTTTGCCATATAAAGAATGGAATTAACGAATCCTAAGAAATTATTTTTAAAGCATGGGATATGAGAATGTATGTCTTGTTCTTGTGGCTATAAAAAACTCTTGGTGGCTGGGGTTCAGGTTTGGATTGAGAAGGGAGGGAGGTGAGGCTGGCAGGATAAATTTGGGCCAGGTTGTGAAAAACCTCACATGTTGTGATAGATTTAAGAAATATATCTGTGTATCTAGTCAGCCTCTGAGTTTTAAACAGAATATGAAGCTGTTGTTTCTTAAGAATTTAATAGTAAGCATCAGGGTGCCTGGATGGCTCAGTCAGTTAAGCGTCTGACTGGCTCAAGTCATGATCTCACAGTTTGGTATGAGCCCCATGTTAGGGGCTGTGTTGACAACTCAGAGCCTGGAGCCTGCTTTGGATTTTGTGTCTCCCTCTCTCTCTGCTCTTCCCCTGCTCATGCTCTGTCTCTCTCTCCTTCAAAAATAAGTAAGCATTAAAAAAATTTTTTTAAAAAGAATTTAATAGTAAATGTCATTTTATATCAATTAAGATGCCTCAGCTATTTTATGTTTAACAAGTGAATGCATTTTATGCATTAAAACTATTAGAATAGCATTTAACATTACTTAATTTTTTCCCCTAGAATCTCTCAGCTCTTGTCCTTTGCCACCACTCTCTGTTCCCAAGAATCTTCTACTCTCGGACTTCCAGATTTTCCTTTAGATAGTTTACCAGCTGCAGTTCAAATCCTGGTATGTATAAAATAAATTAATGACTCGTATACCCAAATGTGGCAAAGAGAACTTAAAAGTTAATCCTTGGGGATTCATCATTTCAGTTTGCCTTGTCATATTCCTCTATAAATATTACAAGACCTGAGATTCGCTGACCCATGCTGTGCAGTATACTGTACGGAGACCAGCAATGTGTTGTGAGCCCTTACTGAGCTCATAGCCTAGGAGGGAGGTAGGTAGACATGCAGTTCAGGTAAAAACTCCACAGAGAGAAGGATGACTCAGCCTGGAGAGGCCTGAGGAGCCTGCAGAGGCGGCCTGCAGCCTGAGGCAGGGAGCTGGGACTTTCGCACTCAGGCACCAGCAGTCGTTGGTCAGTGGGTCATCACAAGGGACACAAATTTCCAGGCATTAGCTGCTCTCTTGGCTGTGAGCAAAGCTGGCTTTGGGAGTTCAAAAGTAGTCTTCTTTAAAAGCCCTGCAGCAGCTAGCTGTTGAAAGGGAAAGGTGGGAAGCTTAGAAAAGATAAAAACAGATCCGAGGTGTTTGGTAGAGCGTAAACATTGTCCACTACAGTTTAACAAAGGTCGTGACAGTCGTGTCAGGATTGTTGGAAATGCCCTCCAGGCAGAGGGAACAGCATGCACAGAGGTGTTGAATCACAAACGGGCTTGGTATGTTTGAAGAATGATAAGTTGTATCGTTAGAGCAAGCGTGTAGGGTGAAGAGAGAGGTGAGAACTTTATTGTGAAGTGTTTTGCATGGTGAGTGAAGTTGTCTGGATTTCATGGTGTGGAAGAAGTGGCCTGTTAGATATTACTAAGTAGGTGAAGCGTGGAGTAATCAGTTCTATGGTGGAGGAAGATACCTCTGTGGGCAGGGAGGAGGGACGGGGAAAGCCTGGTTGCATACGGACCTAATAGGAAACTGTTGTAACAGTCAGTGAGAGACTGTGCTAAGGAGAGTGTAATCCCAGGTAGTGGATACTGCCGAGACAAGAGACTTATTTTTAAACTTTTGTTCCTATTCATTTAGGTTTCCTGAGACTCAGTGAGTTAGGTTTCACAGGTATTGTTTGCACTGTCCTCTGTGTTTAGAACAGCTTTTCTCTTCCTTTTTACCACATCTTCTGCTTTTTGTTCTTTTTGTTTTTGCTTGGAACATTTTACTTTGATAGTTCTCAAATCTAAAAATAAAAGTTCAAAAACAGTAAAATGAACATCCATAACCCCTTCAAGTAGAATCACCAATTTTTAACATATTGCCACATTTGTTTGCTCTCTCTTTTCCGAACCATTTGAAAGTAAATTATGATCAGTATTTTTATATACTTTAGTATGCAACTTGGAAGAAGTCGTAAGACGTTCTTCCACATAACCAGAACCATTATCACACCCTTCAGTATGTTGACAGAAATGCTATAATATCATCTACAGGACAACCTATGCTGAAATTTCTCTAATTGTCCATGTTGGGAAAGCAGTTTAACTTGGAGAAAACTTTTGAGAATAATAAACACTTTCTAACTTTGTAGTTATAACTGTGAAACTAAGTAAATGTGGATGTGATTAACTCAGATTAGGAATGGGGGCACCTGGGTGGCTCAGTCGGTTATGCATCCGACTTCAGCTCAGGTCATGATCTCACTGCTTGTGGGTTCAAGCCCCGTGTCAGGCTCTGTGCTGACAGCTCAGAGCCTGGAGCCTGCTTCAGATTCTGTCTCCCTTTCTCTCTTCCCCTCCCCACCCATACACTCTCTCTCTTTCAAAACTAAATAAACATGAAAAAACAAGGAATACAAGTAAAGAGCATACTTTGGGATGAATAGGGTAGGGAGACGTGTTCAGACATGTAGTTTCAGGCATGTTGAATGGAGGTCAATGGGATATCTAAAGGGTCACATTTGGGCAATTGAGAATTCGAGTCTAGAGCTCAGGACCAGATACTGAGACATGGGAGCCATTAACAGATAGATGGTAGCTGAAAGATGGGGGTGGGTAGGCTTACCCAGTGAAAGGGTGTGGAACAGGAAAAGAAGAGGGAGTAATGAATATTTTTTGTGGACTTGTGGAAAATATGAGAAACCTCTTGGTTATTTTTTATAATCATATATACATTTTGGATATGTCATATATGTCAAATATGCATTTCAGATAAATTTTTTGTGATTATTTTGGATGTTCTTCATCCCTGTGTATTTTTGCTCCTATATAGGATTCCTTTCCTATGATGTCAATCAAACATGCAATCCAGTGGCTTTATCCATACACTATCTTGCTAGGACATGAAGGGAAAATGGCTGTGGAAGGTGTTTTAAAAGTAAGTATCTGCTTCACTTTTCTTTCTTTTTCCATTTCTCTTCTTGTCCCTTCTCTTCCCTTCTTCCATTTCTCTCTTCCTCCTCCTTCCTTCTTTTTCTCTTTCTGACTTTCCCATGCCTTCCCTTACTTTTCCTTCCCTTTTTCTTCTAGACTTGGAGCCACTGGCATGCGAGTGACAGGGAAGCAAGTACAGAGGTGGCTACTGTGGTTGGGATACTGGTTGTATTGAACAAATGAGTAAATCAGTTGAGGAAATGAGTGAATAAATTGAGGATTATAAGAGCTATGTTTCTTACCATTGGGAAAGGAATTTATAAGCATAGAAAGGGAGAAGAAAAGAAAGACCCCTGAGGTGTTAGATTGGAATTGGAGGAATCAGTATGAACTCATGTGTTTTTTTTAAATATTTTAATATATATAAGCAGAGTAATAGATATAGATACTGTGTATGTATGAGTATACAGACACATATTTTCTAGCTCTCTCCCCTTAAGAGGGCCTGAAAACTATGACATTCCAGTGGCAATGATCATACCAAGTGCCAAGACATTGGTTTCTAAATACCACACTTCCTAAAAGGAATCAGGATTCCTAGAAAGTAGTGCTGGTTCAAGGCTCAGCACAGGGAAAGTTCATGATGAACCTGGATCATCTTATTGTGCGCAAAAGTAAGGAAATGTTTAACAAATGATGTTAACATACCAAAGTGACAGAGGAGCCAGTTTGAGGTGGCCCCCATTGGCCAAAATGTGGGACAATTTTAGCATGAAAATAAACAAAGATAGCAATTGATTATAAACCATTGAACAAAATGGGAATCCCTGAGTTCATGTTGATACAAATGAGTAAATAAAGGGGGAGAAGAAAAATTTCTTCTTAATATAGAACACCTATGAATAAATGCAGAAAAGTCACCATTTGGCAGCCACCAGTGTGGAAGTTGATTTAGGTAGGAGTCATCAAAGGTTTTAAAACTGGTGGGTGGAGGGTCTATGAAGAATAGGATATTGATGTAATCTAAGAATATCTCCTACCAAAATACTTGACTACAAAACAAAAAAATGGCATTTTTATAGTAAATACCAACTTGACCAGGTAGGACAAATCGACATTATGTGTCTCTTGACTGTTGAGCTGAGAAGGGCTCAGCCTCATTTCAGGATATTCTGGATAAGAATTTATTGCATGAATTTGGCCATGAGAAAGTATTGTATAGACCTAGGTTGAGGGCCCTCTTACATAATGAGAGGCCTTTATTCTTTAGCATTGTCCCGTTCATAAAAGAAAAAGAAAAACTGAAAGACTGCTTTAGATTGAAAGAGACTAAAGAGATATGACATGTGATCCTGTGTTGGATCCTGGACCAGATAGGAAACATGACATTGTTAGCACATTTGGTTAAAGTTGATATGGTCTGTGGATTGAATGACAGTGTTCTATTAAAATGATTTCCTGATTTGGAAGCTTATGTGGTGAATATGTTGGCCACAATTCTTGTTTTAGCAAAT
Source organism: Prionailurus viverrinus (assembly GCF_022837055.1). NCBI lineage: Eukaryota > Metazoa > Chordata > Mammalia > Carnivora > Felidae > Prionailurus > Prionailurus viverrinus. The sequence continues at coordinate 28,770,516 of NC_062561.1, forward strand.
ATGAACTAGAATATTCAGGGATGATGGAGCATCATATCTGTGGCTTGCCCTTAAATGGTTCAGAAAAAGACCAATTATAATGGGTGTGTTAGGGATGCTGGCGGCAAGAGGGAGGTAATAAATATGCTAAAATGGTAATCTTTGAAAAATCTGAGTGAAGGCAAAATAGAAGTTCTTTCTACAACTGTCCTGTAACTTTCCTGTAAGTTTGAAATTATTTCAAGATAAAAAATTTTACAAAGTGAATATCCATTATAACTCATTTCAAAATAAAAAAAATTAAACAAATATAACACTTAAAATTTATCTGCCTGTAACTTAAATTATTAACTTGAAAAGTAAGGACTTTATATAAAACTATGGAAATTGCATGTAGACCTGTCATTTAAATTAATGAAGTTCTTATTTTTGTCAGAGTGGTTCATAATATATGGAGTTGACTTTCTTTCAAAATACAGATGCCATAATTTCCTCATTGTATAGTTAATGGTAGTGTTTTCTAAAGGGCCAATCATAATATATATCTTATGACTATATATTTAAATGGGTTTAACTCCTGGCAGGAATTTATTGACTTACCCAAATTCCTTTTTACAACAGACAGTTTTTGTTTTTCTTTTGCAGTTTGGCTCAAAGAGCAGATTTCTAAGGAGTAGGTAGAATGTGAACACTAAGCTGTTGGCTCTGTGTATAGGCCTTTCATTTCCTGGAGGCCAGGAGTTTACAACCTTACGCAAATGGAGTGGTATTTGTTTCTCCCTTATTCCAATATCTACAAGGGGAGTACAGAAAGAGGTATTCTTTATGCAGCTACTAATAGTGAGAAGAACTTGGAAGTAGATGCTAGGTACTTCAGCAGGTGTTTCCCACATACCAGCTAGCCAAAGAAACATTATTTTCATTTATTGGTGATGTCAATAATGATAACAATAATAGTAACAATAAAAAAATAAAACTAATGAAAAGTTCTTCCCCATAGATGCTGAGAAGTATCATTGGGGATAGAATCTAAATGAAAAGCATAAAGAAGCAAGGAGAAAATATAACCATATAGTTCACTTTAAGTTTATTCTAGACATTGACAAAAAGAACTAGAATTCATCTTTGATTTAATCAACATCTGAACTAAGTTGGCATTGGTCATTGAATAGAGCACCTAGTGTTGATGAAAAAGGCTGTGATTCCAGATGTGCTCCCTCATTGCCCCTCAGCACAATTCCCAATGCCTGGAGAACAATGGTAGGTAGATAGGGATGAAGAAGATGTCATGGGAATGTCTGATAAAATGAAGCAAAGTAAACTTTTTCATGACAGAGCTGAGAGAAGATATTCAGTGCCTAGAAAAGTCAGTTATGAACCAAGGCCTTTATTTTTATAAAGAAGCCACTTTGATGTGTTTCTGAGCTCTTATTTAAAAAACTAGTCACACAAATTAGACTTCCAGTGATGATAGTGGAGTAGGAAGATCCTAAGCCCACTTTGTCCCACAGATACAACTAGATAACACCCACATTCGTGTAAGTAACCCAGAAAACAACCCAAAGACTGGGAGAACACACTATCCACAGTTAAATGAAGAGAAGAGAGCACATTGAAGTGAATAGGAAGGGTGAAGATGTGGTCGGGAGCTAAATGGCGGGACTGTTTGTGGAGCAGAGGGATGTCTTGGGCACAAAAGAGGGGAAAAGAGCAGACCCTCACACCAGGCATCCCAGGCATGGGAGACCAGCAAAGGGAAGATGAATCTCCATAACATTTGGCTTTGAAAACTAGAGGGGCTGAATTTTGCAAGTTCTTATAATTAGCAGGGCTTACCATGTGGAACTTTGAAAATCTGTGGGCTCAGCTCTGGGAGGGTGATAGGAATCTAAGTCCCCACCATTGTAGAAACAGCATGACAAATAGCCCCACAGAGATACAGCATAGAAACAGCAGTTTGGAAAATGCTGGGGTATATGGGAGGATTTGTTTGCCAATTTCAGAGCACATGCTGGAGGGGTAGGGATCTTTGGGAGACTTCCTCAAGAACAAAAGAGCTGGCAAATACCATTTTCTTCCCCCACCCTCCCAGCCTAGATACATGGCCATCTTTAAGAACCAGCACAGCACCAACATGCCCTGCCTAACTTGCTAAGAGTGCACCCAGGTCCTGCATTCTGTGGACACAACCCCTGCAGTGCATCCTTGGCCAGAGCACATCCAAAGTGGTGCCACAGGATGGCAGTGTGCAAGCAGTCCCAACTGTGAGCACCACTCCAAAGTGACTCTTGCCCCAGAGAGAGGAGAAGATAATTGCACACACTAGTCCAACTGCAGTCCCAGTCATGGTCTGGAGGCAGACATCTGGTTGATTGCGGACTCTGCCCACCGACAAAAGCTTCTCAAGGGACAACACAGGGAAAGCACTCTGCAGTTTGGCGCCACTGCATCTCTGGCAAATCCCTGGTCTGACTCAAATCAAGGCCAAGGCAGCCTCAGGCTGGCTCACTAACAACACAGGGATCCAACCCTGCCCACAAGGCAAAAAGACACATTGCAAATGACTGGATTGAAGGCAAAAGTGGCTCAGCCAAAACAGTAGGGTGCACACAACACACATAGGAGACACTTGAAGTGCCAGGTCTTGGTAAATAGGGGACATTGCACTGCAGAGCACTATAGATCTTCTTCATAAGGCCACTACTTTCAAGAGTAGGAGATGTAGCTGAGTTTCCTGACACATGAAAACAGACACAAAGAGTTAGACAAAATGAGTAGACAGAGGAATATGTCCCAAATGAACAAACAGGACAAAATCACAGCAAGAAAGGTAAATAAAATGAAAATAAGTAATATGCCTGATAGAGAATTTAAAGTAATGTTCATAAAGATGGTCACTGGACTTGAGAAAAGAGTGGACGACATCAGCGAGACCCTTACCAAAGAGATAGAAAACAAACAAACAAAAAACAATCAGATGAAGAACTCAATAACTGAAATTTAAAATACAGTAGGTAGAATAAATAGTAGATTAGAGAAGAAGAATGATCAGTGACCTGGAAGACAATAACACTGAACAGGAGAAAGAGAAAAGCATAATAGAAATGAAAATAGACTTAGGGAAATCAGCAACACCATCAAACATAATAACATTTGCAACATAAAGAAAGAAAGAAAGAAAGAAAGAAAGAAAGAAAGAAAGAAAGAAAGAGAAAAGGAAGAAAGAAAGGAAGAAAGAAACAAAGAAAGAGAAAGAAAGAAAAGAAAAATGAAAGAAAGGATGAAAGAAAGAAGGAAAGAAAGCAAAGGGTCAAAATTTATTTGAAGAGGGCAAGATGGCGGCTTAGGAGGACGCTGGGCTCACCGCACGTCCTGCTGATCACTTGGATTCCATCTACACCTGCCTAAATAACCCAGAAAACAACAGATGATTAGCAGAACGGAGTCGCCGGAGCCAAACGCAGACGAGAGGCCTGCGGAAGAGGGTAGGAAGGGCGGCGAGGCGGTGCGCGCTCCAAGGACTGGCGGGAGGGAGCCGGGGCGGAGGGGCGGCTCGCCGGCCAAGCAGAGCCCCCGAGTCTGGCTTGCAAAAGCGGACGGGCCTGACGGACTATGTTCCCACAACAAGCGCGACTTAGCGTCTGGGAGGTCATAAGTTAACAGCTCTGCTCGGAAAGTGGGAAGGCTGGAGGACAAAGGGAGGGAGAGCTGCTGAGCCCCCTGACAACAGAGCTCAGTTTGGTGGGGAACAAAGGCGCTCGCCAGCGCCATCTCCCCCGCCCATCCCCCAGCCAAAATCCCAAAGAGAACCAGTTCCTTCCAGGGAACTTGCTCGCTCCGCGCAAACACCCAACTCTGCGCTTCTGCGGAGCCAAACCGCCAAACCTCCGGCAGCGGATCTGACTCCCTCCCGCTGCCACAGGGCCCCTCCTGAAGTGGATCACCTAAGGAGAAGCGATCTAAGCCTGCCCCTCCTGCCCCCGTGCACCTTGCCTACCCACCCCAGCTAATACGCCAGATCCCCAGCATCACAAGCCTGGCAGGGTGCAAGTAGCCCAGACGAGCCACACCACCCCACAGTGAATCCCGCCCCTAGGAGAGGGGAAGAGAAGGCACACACCAGTCTGACTGTGGCCCCAGCGGTGGGCTGGGGGCAGACATCGGGTCTGACTGCGGCCCCACCCACCAACTCCAGTTATACACCACAGCACAGGGGAAGTGCCCTGCAGGTCCTCACCACGCCAGGGACTATCCAAAATGACCAAGCGGAAGAATTCCCCTCAGAAGAATCTCCAGGAAATAACAACAGCTAATGAGCTGATCAAAAAGGACTTAAATAACATAACAGAAAGTGAATTTAGAATAATTGTCATAAAATTAATCGCTGGGCTTGAAAACAGTATACAGGACAGCAGAGAATCTCTTGCTACAGAGATCAAGGGACTAAGGAACAGTCACGAGGAGCTGAAAAACGCTTTAAACGAAATGCATAACAAAATGGAAACCACCACAGCTCGGCTTGAAGAGGCAGAGGAGAGAATAGGTGAACTAGAAGATAAAGTTATGGAAAAAGAGGAAACTGAGAAAAAGAGAGATAAAAAAATCCAGGAGTATGAGGGGAAAATTAGAGAACTAAGTGATGCACTAAAGAGAAATAATATACGCATAATTGGTATCCCAGAGGAGGAAGAGAGAGGGAAAGGTGCTGAAGGGGTACTTGAAGAAATAATAGCTGAGAACTTCCCTGAACTGGGGAAGGAAAAAGGCATTGAAATCCAAGAGGCACAGAGAACTCCCTTCAGACGTAACTTGAATAGATCTTCTGCACGACATATCATAGTGAAACTGGCAAAATACAAGGATAAAGAGAAAATTCTGAAAGCAGCAAGGGGTAAACGTGCCCTCACATATAAAGGGAGACCTATAAGACTCGTGACTGATCTCTCTTTTGAAACTTGGCAGGCCAGAAAGAATTGGCACGAGATTTTCAGGGTGCTAGACAGAAAAAATATGCAGCCAAGAATCCTTTATCCAGCAAGTCTGTCATTTAGAATAGAAGGAGAGATAAAGGTCTTCCCGAACAAACAAAAACTGAAGGAATTTGTCACCACTAAACCAGCCCTACAAGAGATCCTAAGGGGGACCCTGTGAGACAAAGTCCCAGAGACATCACTACAAGCATAAAACATACAGACATCACAATGACTCTAAACCCGTATCTTTCTATAATAACACTGAATGTAAATGGATTAAATGCGCCAACCAAAAGACATAGGGTATCAGAATGGATAAAAAAACAAGACCCATCTATTTGCTGTCTACAAGAGACTCATTTTAGACCTGAGGACACCTTTAGATTGAGAGTGAGGGGATGGAGAACTATTTATCATGCTACTGGAAGCCAAAAAAAAGCTGGAGTAGCCATACTTATATCAGACAAACTAGACTTTAAATTAAAGGCTGTAACAAGAGATGAAGAAGGACATTATATAATAGTTACAGGGTCTATCCATCAGGAAGAGGTAACAATTATAAATGTCTATGCGCCAAACACCGGAGCCCCCAAATATATAAAACAATTACTCATAAACATAAGCAACCTTATCGATAAGAATGTGGTAATTGCAGGGGACTTTAACACCCCACTTACAGAAATGGATAGATCATCTAGACACACGGTCAATAAAGAAACAAGGGCCCTGAATGACACATTGGATCAGATGGACTTGACAGATATATTTAGAACTCTGCATCCCAAAGCAACAGAATATACTTTCTTCTCGAGTGCACATGGAACATTCTCCAAGATAGATCATATACTGGGTCACAAAACAGCCCTTCATAAGTTTACAAGAATTGAAATTATACCATGCTTACTTTCAGACCACAATGCTATGAAGCTTGAAATCAACCACAGAAAAAAGTCTGGAAAACCTCCAAAAGCATGGAGGTTAAAGAACACCCTACTAACGAATGAGTGGGTCAACCAGGCAATTAGAGAAGAAATTAAAAAATATATGGAAACAAACGAAAACGAAAATACAACAATCCAAACGCTTTGGGACGCAGCAAAGGCAGTCCTGAGAGGAAAATACATTGCCATCCAGTCCTATCTCAAGAAACAAGAAAAATCTCAAATACAAACTCTAACAGCACACCTAAAGGAACTAGAAGCAGAACAGCAAAGGCAGCCTAAACCTAGCAGAAGAAGAGAAATAATAAAGATCAGAGCAGAAATAAACAATATAGAATCTAAAAAAACTGTAGAGCAGATCAACGAAACCAAGAGTTGGTTTTTTGAAAAAATAAACAAAATTGACAAACCTCTAGCCAGGCTTCTCAAAAAGAAAAGGGAGATGACCCAAATAGATAAAATCATGAATGAAAATGGAATTATTACAACCAATCCCTCAGAGATACAAACAATTATCAGGGAATACTATGAAAACTTATATGCCAACAAATTGGACAACCTGGAAGAAATGGACAAATTCCTGAACACCCACACGCTTCCAAAACTCAATCAGGAGGAAATAGAAAGCTTGAACAGACCCATAACCAGCGAAGAAATTGAATCGGTTATCAAAAATCTCCCAACAAATAAGAGTCCAGGACCAGATGGCTTCCCAGGGGAGTTCTACCAGACGTTTAAAGCAGAGATAATACCTATCCTTCTCAAGCTATTCCAAGAAATAGAAAGGGAAGGAAAACTTCCAGACTCATTCTATGAAGCCAGTATTACTTTGATTCCTAAACCAGACAGAGACCCAGTAAAAAAAGAGAACTACAGGCCAATATCCCTGATGAATATGGATGCAAAAATTCTCAATAAGATACTAGCAAATCGAATTCAACGGCATATAAAAACAATTATTCACCATGATCAAGTGGGATTCATTCCTGGGATGCAGGGCTGGTTCAACATTCGCAAATCAATCAACGTGATACATCACATTAACAAAAAAAAAGAGAAGAACCATATGATCCTGTCAATCGATGCAGAAAAGGCCTTCGACAAAATCCAGCACCCTTTCTTAATAAAAACCCTTGAGAAAGTCGGGATAGAAGGAACATACTTAAAGATCATAAAAGCCATCTATGAAAAGCCCACAGCTAACATCATCCTCAACGGGGAAAAATTGAGAGCTTTTTCCCTGAGATCAGGAACACGACAAGGATGCCCACTCTCACCGCTGCTGTTTAACATAGTGCTGGAAGTTCTAGCATCAGCAATCAGACAACAAAAGGAAATCAAAGGCATCAAAATTGGCAAAGATGAAGTCAAGCTTTCGCTTTTTGCAGATGACATGATATTATACATGGAAAATCCGATAGACTCCACCAAAAGTCTGCTAGAACTGATACAGGAATTCAGCAAAGTTGCAGGATACAAAATCAATGTACAGAAATCAATTGCATTCTTATACACTAACAATGAAGCAACAGAAAGACAAATAAAGAAACTGATCCCATTCACAATTGCACCAAGAAGCATAAAATACCTAGGAATAAATCTAACCAAAGATGTAAAGGATCTGTATGCTGAAAATTATAGAAAGCTTATGAAGGAAATTGAAGAAGATTTAAAGAAATGGAAAGACATTCCCTGCTCATGGATTGGAAAAATAAATATTGTCAAAATGTCAATACTACCCAAAGCTATCTACACATTCAATGCAATCCCAATCAAAATTGCACCAGCATTCTTCTCGAAACTAGAACAAGCAATCCTAAAATTCATATGGAACCACAAAAGGCCCCGAATAGCCAAAGGAATTTTGAAGAAGAAGACCAAAGCAGGAGGCATCACAATCCCAGACTTTAGCCTCTACTACAAAGCTGTCATCATCAAGACAGCATGGTATTGGCACCAAAACAGACACATAGACCAATGGAATAGAATAGAAACCCCAGAACTAGACCCACAAACGTATGGCCAACTCATCTTTGACAAAGCAGGAAAGAACATCCAATGGAAAAAAGACAGCCTCTTTAACAAATGGTGCTGGGAGAACTGGACAGCAACATGCAGAAGGTTGAAACTAGACCACTTTCTCACACCATTCACAAAAATAAACTCAAAATGGATAAAGGACCTAAATGTGAGACAGGACACCATCAAAACCTTAGAGGAGAAAGCAGGAAAAGACCTCTCTGACCTCAGCCGTAGCAATCTCTTACTCGACACATCCCCAAAGGCAAGGGAATTAAAAGCAAAAGTGAATTACTGGGACCTTATGAAGATAAAAGGCTTCTGCACAGCAAAGGAAACAACCCACAAAACTAAAAGGCAACCAACGGAATGGGAAAAGATATTCGCAAATGACATATCGGACAAAGGGCTAGTATCCAAAATCTATAAAGAGCTCACCAAACTCCACACCCGAAAAACAAATAACCCAGTGAAGAAATGGGCAGAAAACATGAATAGACACTTCTCTAAAGAAGACATCCGGATGGCCAACAGGCACATGAAAAGATGTTCAGCGTCGCTCCTTATCAGGGAAATACAAATCAAAACCACACTCAGGTATCACCTCACGCCAGTCAGAGTGGCCAAAATGAACAAATCAGGAGACTATAGATGCTGGAGAGGATGTGGAGAAACGGGAACCCTCTTGCACTGTTGGTGGGAATGCAAATTGGTGCAGCCGCTCTGGAAAGCAGTGTGGAGGTTCCTCAGAAAATTAAAAATAGACCTACCCTATGACCCAGCAATAGCACTGCTAGGAATTTATCCAAGGGATACAGGAGTACTGATGCATAGGGCCACTTGTACCCCAATGTTCATAGCAGCACTCTCAACAATAGCCAAATTATGGAAAGAGCCTAAATGTCCATCAACTGATGAATGGATAAAGAAACTGTGGTTTATATACACAATGGAATATTACGTGGCAATGAGAAAAAATGAAATATGGCCTTTTGTAGCAACGTGGATGGAACTGGAGAGTGTGATGCTAAGTGAAATAAGCCATACAGAGAAAGACAGATACCATATGGTTTCACTCTTATGTGGATCCTGAGAAACTTACCAGGAACCCATGGGGGAGGGGAAGGAAAAAAAAAAAAAAAGAGGTTAGAGTGGGAGAGAGCCAAAGCATAAGAGACTGTTAAAAACCGAGAACTGAGGGTTGATGGAGGGTGGGAGGGAGGGGAGGGTGGGAGGGAGGGGAGGGTGGGTGATGGGTACTGAGGAGGGCACCTTTTGGGATGAGCACTGGGTGTTGTATGGAAACCAAGTTGTCAATAAATTAAAAAAAAAAAAAATTTATTTGAAGAAATAATAGCTGAAAACTTCTTGAATCTGTGGAAGGAAATAGAAATTCAGATCCAGGAAGCACAGAGAGCCCCCAATAATACATTAAAAAAAATTATTCACCATGATCAAGTGGGATTTATCCCTGCTATGCAAGATGGTTCAATATTTACAAATCAGTCAACATGATACCTCACATCAACAAGAGAAAGGATAAAAAACATATGATCATTTCAATAGATACAGGAAAAGCATTTGACAAAGTGTAACTTCCATTCATGAGAAAAACCCTCAACAAAATAAGCTTAGAGGGAACGTACCTGAACGTATTAAAGGCCATATCTGAAAAACCCACAGCTAACAATCATATTAAGTGGTGAAAAACTGAGAGCTTTTCTTCTAAAATCAGGAATATGACAACGATGTCCACTCTTGCCACTTTTATTCAACATAGTACTGGAAGTCCTAACCACAGCAATCAGACAAGAATCGGTAAGGAAGAAGTAAGACTTTTACTATTTGCAAATGACATATAAAGAACACCCTAACGACCCCACCAAAAAACTACTAGAACTAATAAATGAATTCAGTAAACTCACAGGATACAAAATCAATATACAGAAATCCTTTGCATGTCTTTAAGACTTAAGAGCAGAAATAGAAATTAAGAAAACAATCCCATTTATAATTGCACCCCAAATCATAAAATACCTAGGAATAAACTTAAGGAGGCAAAAGACCTGTACTCTGAAAACTATAAAACATTGATGAAAGAAATTGAAGATGACACAAATGGAAAACATTCCATGTTCATGGATTAGGAGACCAAATATTGTTGAAATGTTCATACTACTCAAGCAATCTATAGATTTAATGCAATTTCTATCAAAATATAAACAGTATTTTTCACAGAACTAGAACAAACAATCCTAAAATTTGTATGGAACCACAAATAGCCAAAGCAATCTTGAAAAAGAACAAAACTGGGATCACAATCCCAGATTTCAAGATATACTACAAGGCCATAGTAATCAAAACAGTATGCTACTGGCACAGAAATAAACACATAGATCAATAGAATAAAATAGCCCAGAAATAAACCCACAATTATATGATCAACTCGTATTTGACAAAGGAGGCAAGAATATGCAATGGGGAAAAGACAGTCTCTTCAACAAATGGTGTTGGGAAAACTGGACAGCTTGTACATGCATTTTATACATATAAATGCATAAAACATAAAACATAAAATATATTTAAAAAAATTTTTTTTTCAACGTTTATTTATTTTTGGGACAGAGAGAGACAGAGCATGAACGGGGGAGGGGCAGAGAGAGAGGGAGACACAGAATCGGAAACAGGCTCCAGGCTCTGAGCCATTAGCCCAGAGCCTGATGCGGGGCTCGAACTCACGGACCGCGAGATTGTGACTTGGCTGAAGTCGGACGCTTAACCGACTGCGCCACCCAGGCGCCCCATAAAACATATTTTTAAATGATAGCACAAAGAGACAGTTTTTCTTAGGTTTGAGGAATGGAGTAGTGAGTGTCTTAAGTACTTAGGACACCAAAAAGACTTGAATTGGGTTCCTCTGCTTAGAACATTGAGGTTGAAAATGATTTTCTTCCCCCAAATCTATTTTCTGGAGTTGTGGCATTCTGTTGAATAAGCAGCGATCTGCCCTTGCATTGAGGTTCAACTCTTTCACAATAGTGATAATGTTCTAAAACTGTGGTAGGATTTTGAGGGGTTAGTTTCTGCCTGTTTGTACTGAAAATGAATTAAGCTTTTCATATTGAACATGCTGCTAGTCTAGGGCAGAGGATTTAATTAATTTTCTATTAGTATTCTCATTTTCCATTTACTTGTTGTGTTCTTTGTGTGCATTTTTATATAACCAGCTGGTATGAGGTGTGTAAACAAGTGTTAGAACATTGATAATTGTTCTCTATGGAGAAAGAATCAATGGTCTTAGTCTTTATACTCAGTTTGACAAGTACTGAGAACCTACACCATAGAAGGCACTGTGCCAGAGACTGGAAATATCTGTGATTGTTGTCATATATTGTAATCAGTTAGGCTAATCACACAAGCCAACAGCAGAATGGTGTCCAGGAAGTTTGGTTTCATGAATTTCAGGCAACATCAACATCAGTTGATTTAAGAAATCAACCAAAATAAGTCTTATTTAACTTTAACATGCTGTCGAGAGTCTCATCATCCTTTCCTAGAAACTGGAACTTTTGATCAGCAAGAAATGGAGGCTGTGAACTTCTAGCAGTTCAGGAATTAAGTGACTTCATTACTTGTCATTGAGTAAATCTTAGGAGCGATTTGCATATCACCTTTAGTAATTGGCTTAAGTAGAATGACTTTTGTAAAAATAGGAAAAATTCTCATTAATTTTTTACCTCTACTTTTATAATACAGAGTTTCAGTTCTAATTAAGATGAATCTTCCAGATATCCAACATTAATACTAAAATAAAAAGTAAAGGGGCGCCTGGGTGGCTCAGTCGGTTGAGCGTCCAACTTAGGGCTTAGGTCATGATCTCATGCTCGTGGGTTCACGCCCTGCGTTGGGCTCTGTGCTGACAGCTAAGGGCCTGGAACCTGCTTCGGATTCTGTCTCTCTCTCTCTCTCTCTCTCTCTCTACCCCTCCTCTGTTCGTGCTCTGTCTCTCTCTGTCTCAAAAATAAATAAACATTAAAAAAAATTAATACTAAAATGAAAAGTAAATTACATGATTTTATTGTAATTTTGCAGCGCTTTGAACTCCAAGATTCAGGAAGCTCTGTGCTTCCTAAAGAGGTTGTGAGAGTGGAGAGGCTGACTGAAAGCCATTCCCCCCAAGCTTCTGTGACTGTCCGGATTGCAGAAAAAGAAGTGACCATTCAGGTAATGGATAAAGTTTATACTTTCTGAGATGTGCTAAGTTCTGCCCATTTATGATCCCCTTTTAAATCTTCTTTGGCTCTCTAGTGTCACATCTGTATATCTGTATCTGTATTTATCCATGTATCCACAGTCATGTATGTTTGTAAACTGGAAAAGTTCAGGAGAAACATAAGCGTAGTTTCTCATAAAAAACTAAAGTTGATCTCTGGGAAAATCAAATGAAGTACCGAATAAAGTCTTTTGTATTCTGAGTCCTTGATAAGAAATAGTGTTTTCAAACATATTTTAGCGGCTGTGGAACACTCTTTTCAAATAAAATCTTTCTTAACTACATGCAACAGTTAAAAGAGGAGCTGTTCTGGTTGGAGAGGTTTTAGAAAAGGGAAGGATATTTGGTCACAGGGCTCTATATGCTTGCTCTGCCTCCCTTTCTTCCAACCCTTTGAAAGCCCTGAGAACCCCAAGAGGGGATGGGAAACTATCACAAGGAAACACAGCTTGAAAAACACAGACTTAAATGAATTGTAAGTGAATGTGGGGAAGAAGAAGGCTTGCCTTCTGATGTGCCACAGCGCACTTTAATTATATAGACTTTTTATGTGCTCTAATGTGATATTATTAATACTTATTAATGTTGCTGCATTTATTCATTTATCAAGCTGAACATTGATTAATGTCTACTCTGAGCCAGGCTCTGTATTAAAAATTATTAGTGTCTACTGTGTATTAGTCACTATATTTGTCTCTTGACAAATATATAATACCATAAATACATTATGCCATTAAATCCCCCAATAATCCTGGAGGCAAGTTTTATAATCTGCATTTTATAGATTGGAAAACAGATGTAAAGAGGATAATCAATTCATTCATGGTTACTAGCTAAGAAATGTCACAGATGAGACTTCTAGACAGGATCACTTTCCACTACACTCTTCTGTCTACTTCAGATGAATGACCTCATTAAGCTGATGGTCTAAATAGAGGCAGATAAGTAAGGACTGCATTGGAATGGCTGTGGGGATATAGAGTAAGCTGTCTTCAAGTATGACATAGGAGTTTTCCAGTAGCTCAGGAGTGGAAAGGTGATAGGACACTTCAGGACACTTCAGACGTGTCCAAAGGCATGAAATGGGAGCAAGCTTTCATTGTTTGCTTCTTTTTGGTGATGGCTTTCTGACTTCATTGCCTCCAGTCCCTCCGGTCAGCCTTCTATGTTACCACCATGATGATCTTTCTTAAATGCAAATCTAATCTTGTCACTTCCAAACTTATAATTCTGTAGGGTTCCTGTTATGATGGGCCCCAAGTCCTCTGCAGAACATGGAAATCTCCTAGTGGAGTCCCCAGGAGACAAATGAGGAGGAGATAGAAAATAAAAGAAGCAGATGTGAAGGATGAGAGGGGAGATTTTAAGACCAGATACTTCCGAGTTGTAAACTAAGAGTGGAAAAGGATTTGTGGACATGGATTTTAGAAATCAGGACATCATTGGTGACTTTGGAGAGTCCCAGTAGACTGACTTGAAATTCTGTACTTAGCACTGGAATTTGGACAAAAAACTTCATTCTCAAGTAGTGACATTGTTATTATAAGTTATAAATAACCCCCAAATGACATGATTATTATGAAAATGTCTGACAGCACAGGGCTTTAATTTTAGAGGGATGATTGATTTGGAGGGTTGATGATAATGATAATCAGATCTGTGAATAAGAAAATAGTTGCTGCTCTATTGAAATATCAAAAACAGTACAGAATTGAATTGAGCAAGGGATTATTAGGGGCTTCTAAATGGCAGTTATGTTCTTTCATTTACTAATGTTTTGGGAAACACATATGCATATTATATTTACTTCTCTTTAATTATAGGTGCCAGCTGGGACCAGGCCAATAAGTCAACCTGGTGCATCAGAGCGTTTTGTACAGACTTTAAGCCATAAACAACTACTGGCTGAGATGATGCAGTCACACATGGTTAAGGACATATGTTTAATTGGAGGAAAAGTAAGAATAGCAGCAGTCTCACTGCGGATTTCTGTTTCCCAACTTTTGGTTGTTTTGACTTCTCCCTTGAATGATTGTGTTTCCATTTGTAGGGTTGTGGAAAAACGGTCATTGCTAAGAACTTTGCAGATAACTTAGGATACAACATTGAACCCATCATGCTCTATCAGGTATGATGTTCATTTTTAGTACTTGGACTATAAACATATATATTTAGACCATCAGTAGAAGTTATGGATATTCTTACTTGAGTTATGTATGACCTGTTAATTTTGGTCTACATAAATAACTGAAATAAAAATCAAATTGGAGTACAATTGTAATTACTTGCAACTTTTGAAAGTGCATTTTAGAGTGTTGAATGTGCACACCATATCAGCACCTGTGTCTGTTTTTCAAGAGAGATTCAATTTACCTGCATGTGCGCACATACACAGACTGCATTTAGTAGTAATTTGGAAATCGAAATAAAATGGGTTTTAGCAGCAATGGGAGATAATTTGGCATTCACTGAATAGAGTATTTTCTTATTGTGGAAAAATACACACAACATGAAATTTGCCATTTTAACTGTTTCTAAGTGTACAACTCAATAGCTTTAAGTATATTCACAATGTTGTGTAGCCATCACTACTATCTATTTCCAGAACTTTTTTGTTTCCTTCCTGCATCTCTTGTTCCCTTTGACCCATTTTGTCCATCGCCCTCCCTCCTCCCCTCTGGCAACCACCAGTTTGCTCTCTGTATTTATAGGTCTGTCTTGGCTTTTTTTTGTTTTGTTTTTTAGATTCCACATATAAATGAGTTCATATGGTATTTGTCTTTCTTTGTCTGACTTATTTTTAGAACATTTTGTATTCCAGATAGAAACTCTATATTCATTAAATGATAACTTCCCATCCCCCACCCCAGACTCTGGTAACCTCTATGGTACTTTCTGTCCCTATGAATTTGCCTATTCTAGGTACATCATTTAAGTAGAACCAAGCACTTTTTTGTCATTTTGTCTCTATTTTACCTGGCATGATGTTTTCAAGGTTCATTCATGTTATAGCATATATCAGAATTTCATTTCTTTTTATGGCTCAATAATATTCTGTTGTATGGATATACTAGCTTTTGTTTTTCTATCCAAATATTGGTGAACACATGGTTGTTTCTACCTTTTGATTTTTGTGAATAATGTGACTATAAACATTGGTATATAAGTATCTGTTTGAGTCCCTACTTTCAACTCTTATTATATATATACCTGGATGTTAACGTGATGTTACTGAACCATATTGTATTTCTGTGTTTAACTTTTTGAGGAGCTGCTATACTGCTTTCTGTAGCAGTGACACCAATTTACATTCCCACCAGCAGTGTGTGAAGTCGTAACTCATTGTAGTTTTGATCTGCATTTCCCTAATGACTAATGAAATTGAGCATCTTCTCATGTACTTATTGACCATTTGTATGTCTTATTTGGAGAAAAGCCTATTCAAATTCCTTGCTTGTGTTTCAATTTGGGTTGTCTTTTTGTTGTTGAGTTGTAGGAGTTCTTCATATATTCTGGATATTAACCCATTTTCTGTTATGATTTACACATGTTTTTTCCCCATTCTGTAGGTTGTCTTTTCACTCTCTTTATACTATCTGTTGATGCACAAAAATTTTAAATTTTGACGAAGTCTAATTTATCTTTTTGTTATTGTTGCCTATGCTTTTGGTGTTATATACAGTAAATCATTGCTAGGTCCAATATCATGAACTTTCTCTGTTTTATTCTAAGAGTGTTAACAGTTTTAGATCTCACATTTAGGTCTTTGATCTGTTTTGAATTAATCTTTGTATACAGTGAAAAGTAAGGGTCCAACTTCAAATCATTTACATGTGGATATCCAGTTTTCCCAGCACCATTTGTTGAAAAGACAGTCTTTTCCTCATAGGATGGTCTTAGCATCCTTGTCAAAAACCAATTCACTATATATGTGAGGGTTTATTCTGAGCTCTCTCTTCTATTTCATTGCTCTGTCTGTCCTTATGTCATTCTCATACTGTTTGGATTTCTATAGCTTTATAGTAAGTTTTGAAATAAGGAAGTGTGAGACCTCCAACTTTGTTTTCTTTTCCAGGGTTGTTTTGGATATTCAGCATTCCTTGGGTTTCTATATGAATCTTAGGATAGGTTTTTCTATTTATGAAAAAAAAATGCTATTGAGATTTTTATAGGAATTTCACAGAATATATAGATCACTTTGGGTAATATTGTCATCTTAATATTTAAGTCTTTCAATCTGTGAACATGAATGTCTTCTCATATATTTGTCTTCAATAATTTCTTTCAGCAATAATGTCTCTTATAGTTTTCAGTGTACAAGTCTTTTATCTGCTTGGTTAAATTTATTCCTAAGTATTTTTGAATAGATTGTTTTTGTGAATGTCCATGTTGCATATGGTATGATTAAAAATCAAACTTACAGCTGGTGTTTTTACACAGTAAATTTTTCTCTCGTGTATTTGTTTGTATTGATCACTCCTAAGACATTTTCATACTGCGTAATTTATCGATTCTATATGTTAGTCTTTGATTATAGTATCTTTTTACTTATGGCAGAGTTTCCATTTTTATTTTTGAACAGTTTGGGGAGTGGATGTGATATTATTTACTTACATTTTAGATTGTAGTTTGCCTTTTTAGTTTATTTTTTAGTTAATTTTGTTATTACTGACACTAAATATACTTATGTTAAAATGTTTTTATTTTTGAAAAATGATGTTTAAACTAGTTACTTATTATGACTTTGGATTATAGAAAATGTTAACAGCTCATACTTTAAATGATTCTGTTGAGAAGATTCCTTTCAATGCTGCTTTAAGGTACTTTGTGTCTATTGGTTGAATTGGCCAGAGTTTACATAAAATCTATGAAGAAGCATATGATTTCTGAAATCACTAAGAAAAATTCAGGTGAAGAGATTAAACTAGTAGTGATATCCTTGGTCATTAGATATACACATGTAGGGAAAAGAATGAATTTCTACACTCTATAGAAGGTGGCAAGTCTTGGAACTCACTGAAAATATATTTTGAAATGAGTTTTTATGATTTGATTCTAGGTCTACTGGCTTTTTAAAGACAATTAAGGAAATTGAGAGAGAGTATATCTTAAACTTAATTTATGGCAGATGCCATGAAGAA
This sequence comes from Prionailurus viverrinus, assembly GCF_022837055.1. NCBI lineage: Eukaryota > Metazoa > Chordata > Mammalia > Carnivora > Felidae > Prionailurus > Prionailurus viverrinus. The sequence goes on from NC_062561.1 coordinate 28,787,842, forward strand.
CACCCTCCCCTTTTATGAATCACTCCTCTTGGTGTCTTTGTCAGAGATCAGAAGGCAGATGGTTAACTCAGTATGCTACTTCATCTGTCTATATCCTTTCGTTAGCTCGTTAGAAGTGATCTGAGGATGATATTTTATCATCTCACCAACCTGTTAATTATCAACTTTTTAATTTCCAATGAAAATACTTTTCTACCAAGTAATTGGGAGGGGGGGAAACACCCAAATCATCGATATATTTGTAAAATAAGTTAAATTGTACTATAAATATCTTATTTTCCATTTATAGATTAAGGATAAATACAAGCACAATGTATTTCCAAGTGCCACCACTTCGAATCATATGGAGAAGAACTTTTGAGGACAATATTTCTTTTCTTTGTGACTCTAACTTAATTTGTTAATAGTATTATTTCTAGAATTATACACATGATTATTTTCTTCATGTTAAAATAAAAACACTCATTCTAATGAAAGCTGGAAATAATTTATGCCTCATCAATTTTTCCACACAGTACAGTTTCAGGTGTTTGTAGTCACTTTATGGTGATTTGGTAGTGGTAAATCATCCTAAAATTATATGTTTGAGCTGTGTGAAAATTATGGTCACCTCATTCTGCCCTTCATTAAAAGAAGAACCAAACAAGAGAGTATGTATGTATCCATCATCAGATCTCAGCTCCACTGGAAAAGTACCCAAAGTATCCTGCCATTGAGAATGTTATCTGTACATTTGAAAGCATTAGTTTAAGAGGCTGAGAACAGACTTCTTATATATTATTGGAGAATGACAGCAAATTAACAAAAATACTATTTTAATGTGGTTTGTTTACTCTGTTGTTAAGTTTGTTGATTTATGGATAAACAAAGGTAGGAAGATGCTACCATTGAGGATTGGGAAAACTGGCACAGAGATAAGCAAATAAACCACATATTCTGAAACTCCTTTTCCAATTTTGCTTTTCTGCTCATTAGTCTTTATAGGAATATCTAGAAGAAAAGTGATTTCTGAAAGCATAGACTTCAGAAAGGGATGTAGGTGAGTTTGTTTCTGTCTGTCTCCATGAACTGGATCAAAGAATCAATAGGTACTGTATTGACATTTGCAGATTTTCTAAACTGTTAATCAGTTGGTTTTCATGATAGAAACCAAGCTCCTGAGATCAAATATAAGACTCTTTGTTCGTACTTTCATATTTATTAGTAGAGCTCATTGAGCTCTCTGGGACAGAGGAACTAATTTAATAGAATTCAAGACAGGTTTGGGTTTTATAATAATACAGTCCATATTAATGAAAAATATGGAAAAAATTCTGGAAGTTTGACCCAACATAGAGAATTTAGTGGGAATAAGTAACCCAACATCTGTTTTCCTAGAAGATGTGGAGATTTCCCTGTTATTTGTACATGTATAAAGCTACACTTAATCTGTGGGTTTTGCTTTATTTTTAGACTTGACTATTTTTAGAACTGGATTTCATATGAAGAAAAAGAAAAACAGAGCCTTAACACAGATTTGTGGCAGTACATAAAGTAAGTTTTATAATAGGTTATAAAAATCTTAAATCACTTGGCTCAAGTGTTAGGTCAGATTCTTTTAAATGGTTATTCTTTTTTTAGTGTTGAAGCCAGTGATTTCGTAGTGTCAAAGAAATCCAAGTTATTATTCTTTTCCTTCACAACCAGATAAGGGCATGTTTCCAGATTTCTTTCCACATCATCATAAACAGCATCAGATCTGAGATATCTTTCTTTTGTTAAAGTACTATTTGTATAAAAGCCAAGTCAGCTCCAATAAGAAATTTAAGCACAAATAAGTTCATGGGACCTGTAATGAAAATAATCACTATCTAAAACAGATTGAGGTCTTAGAATCATTTTGATTTTTCAGTTAAGCTTTTCTTCCTAGAGCTAAACTCAAACCAAATTCTCTTCTCTATCTTTAATCTACAATTTCTACTTCTTCCTGTTCATCCAGATACAGTAGAAGTATCTTTATTTCTTTCATTCTCTCTCCTTTGTTTTCATTGCTGTGTGTCTTGGATTTATTTGCTTGCTTCTTGTCTTTGCCTTGACTTTGTACTTTTCTCTCATCAGGATTGTAAGATAGCTGTATTTATTTAAATGGTTAATGTTCAACCTTGGAGGCTGCCTTTCTGCATGATTCTGTGTAACTCATCTTGTTTTCTTGATTTCTTATTTTGCTACAATCTGTGATCCTTCCTGTCTTCTTTATATTTTTTTCTTTCCCCACATAGACTAACCTTCATAAAGCTAAGAATTTAAGTAGTTTGCTACACTCTAAGAATTTACTTACCTCAGCTCCTTTAAATTTCTTACATTATAAAAGTTATTTTCAAAGAACAATGTATGTCATCATCATCAAAATTGTTGACTTGAGCAATCCTTTTCAAGTCCCAGGCTCACCAAGGCTCCTGTCTCATGTGTTCTTCAGTTTCTCCTTGATAATGAGGTTGTCTTGTCTCCTACCTCCTTTGTGTAGAATGTGCTTTAAAATTTATTGTAGTTCATCAAAGTTTAAAATTTAGTGCAATTATAAAATTTTAATTTTTTTAAATGTTTTATTTATTTTTGAGACAGAGACAGAGGATGAGCAGGGGAGGGGCAGAGAGACAGCAAGACACAGTATCCGAAGCAGGCTCCAGGATCCGAGCTGTCAGCACAGAGCCCAACACCAGGCCCGAACCCACAAACCATAAGATCATGACCTGAGCCAAAGTCTGACGCTTAACCGACTGAGTGACCCAGGCGCCCCAATGCAGTTATAAAATTTTAAAAGTTAGCAGAATAAAACGTCCCTTCTAATTTGAAGGGACATTTTTATTAAATATGATTTCATATTTCTTGCCTATAATATCAGAGTCATGCTAGGAGGACCAATAACCATAATGTTCTTTGCTGTAATTTCATAGATAAGTTATAGTGCATAATGTTATTCATAATTATAAGATTATAAATATTATACATTGTATAATTGTATGGAATAGTTACCTCAGTAAATTTCATCAGGGTGCTACTAAGCATGTGACAATTGCACACATAGGGAATTTTGCAAATTAAATTGTAAAGCCACAAACTACAACCTTATTCCAAGTTGCTTCACAAATATACTTTATTAGAACCAAGAGAGTATAGATAACTCTCTGTAATGTATCACCATTATTGGAAAAGGTTATTCAAGTTTATACTCAACTAATTTTAAAATCATCATTGTGATTATTGCCTATGCATACTAACACTATTACATTTCTTCATTTTAAATATTAATAATGAAATGAGTGCAACTCATATATATCAAAATCATTTGTAGGCATCTGGCATAATTTTTTTCCTTACCACATTTTTAAATTTTTCACATAGTGCCTGTGCTTGATTTTTATGTAAAAATGCCACAAGCTTTGTTATCCGTATTTTGCAGCTTAAAATGAGAAGTGATATCATCTCTAATTATTTGGATGCACGCTTCACACTTCAAATACATGGGAAAGCTAGTTGTTTCATGTAGAAGTTATATAAAGAAGCAGTTTTATAGAGTGTAGCTAATTACTTAAATAAAAGCCAGTGTCATGTCACTTCAACAAGAAAAAATATTGGGGCTCCTGGGTGGCTCAGTCAGTTAAGTGTCCAACTCTTGACTTGAGCTCAGATCATGATCTCACAGTTTATGAAATCGAGCCCTGCATCGGGCGGTGTCCTGACAGGGCAGCTTCTGTCCTGGGATTCTGTCTCCCTCTCTCTCTGCCCCTCCCCTACTCACTCTCGTTGTCTCTCTCTCAAAAATAAATAAACTTAAAAAGAAAAAAATAGGAAAAAATATCCAACAAATATATAATTTAAACAATAGGTTGAATTGGAAGATGCGGGGATTATAACATGAGGATTTTGTGAACATTTATAAAAAGAAATCTGTGGCTATTATTTAGAACTGAATATATACTCTTTCCTTTTGGGAGATTTAATTCAGGATCTATTTAGAAAACAACTCATTTCTTGGGTGCCTGGGCGGCTCAGTTGGTTAAGCGTCCAACTTGGGCTCAGGTTGTAATCTCATGGTTCATGCGTTCGAGCCCCGCATCTGAGCTGTCAGCACAGAGCCTGGAGCCTGCTTTGGATTCTGTGTCTCCTTCTCTCTCTCTGCCCCTCCCCTGCTCATGCTCATGCTCTGTCTCTCTCAAAAATGAATAAACTTAAAAATAAATAAATTTAAAAAAAAAGAAAGAAAGAAAACAACTAATTTCTTTCCTCCAGTTAGTTTGAATAGAGTATTGATGCACATTCTGTTATTGTCTTCCTTTTCCTTTTATGGGCAATTAAGTTTTGTTTTGTTTTGTTTTGAATGAGAACCATACAAATGGCTGACAATACTCTATAGCAGAGTTGATAAACTTTTTTTAAAGGGCTGGATCATAAATATTTTGGTCTTTGTGGACCATGTGGACCTTGTTGAAACAATATGATTCTACTATTGTAGTGGAATAGCAGACGTTGGCAATATGTGAATGAATGAGTGTGGCTGTGATCCACCTTATCACATTTTTTTGTGTTTATTTATCTATTTTGAGAGAGAGAGAGAGAGAGAGAGAGCGCTTGCACAAATGTGTGCAAGCTGGGGAGGGACAGAGAGAGAAGGAGAAAGAATCTCAAGCAGGCCCTTAACATCAGTGAGCCCAATGTGGAGCTCAATCCCATGAACCCTGAGATCATGAGCTGAGCCTAAATCAGGAGTCTGACACTCAACCAACTGAGCCACCCAGGTGCCTGTTTTTCCTTTCTTTCTTTCTTTCTTTCTTTCTTTCTTTCTTTCTTTCTTTCTTTCTTTCTTTCTTTTATTGAGGTATAATTCACGTGCAGTAAAATTCAGTCCATTTTGACAGATACATTTGGTTGTATAACGACTACCCCAACTGAGATAATAGGACATTTCCATCAGCTCAGAAAATTCCCTTGTGCCTCTTTGTTGTCACCCCCTCCCTGCCACCTGGCAACCACTGATCTGTTTTCTATCCCTATTTTGCCTTTTCCTGAATGGTGTATAAATGGATTTAAATAGCCTTTTGAGTCTGGTTTGTTTCACTTACATAATGCATTTGAGATTCATCCACATTGTTGTATGTAGCAGTAGTTTGTTCTTTTTAATTGCTGAGAACCTTAACACATTTTTATTGGTGTTTATGTGAGTGCTTCTCTATGTTCCTGCTACAGTAGCTTTACTTCTGGTGCTCAGCCCTTTTCACCTCATTTATCAAGCCTCCTAGGCTTTCCACCTGTTTCCAGCCTGGGTTTTTCCCAATCCATCCTTCCAGCTCTGAATTTTGTTTTTTCTATTTTCCCCCTGCTTTTAGCCTTTGAATCGCTTTGTGTAGTTTGTAAGATAATATTCAAATTCTGTTGCTTAGCACAGTGCTTTTTTTTTGTTTGGTGTCCCCCCAGGCCTCTCTTAGCCAGGTTTGAGGCTTCAACCCATACAGCTAACATTCACCTTTGAACTCCAGTCATAAAGAATGATTTGTAGTCTCCTCAGCATGACTTGATGTGTTAGGCAGCCATGCTTTCTTGCACCATTCATGCTCTATGAACCTCCTTCTCCTGAGGACCAGTTGGCTTGCTCTTCAAAACTTAGCTCCTGGGGTGCCTGGGTGGCTTAGTCGGTTAAGGGTCCAACTTCGGCTCAGGTCATGACCTCATGGTGTGTGAATTTGAGCCCTGTGCCAGGCCAGGCATGGTGTTGACAGTTCAGAGCTTAGAGCCTGCTTTGGATTCTGTGTCTCCCTTTTTTTTTGCCCCTCCCCTGCTTGCTCGTTTTCTCTCTCTCTCTCTCTCTCTCTCACTCTCTCTCTCAAAAACAAACATTTAAAAAAAAAAACAAAAGAAAAAAGAGCCTTAGCTCCACTGCCACCATCTCTGTGTTTTCTGTTAAGTCCCCAGTTTGATTTATATGTACTCCTTTGTTTCACTGACCCTTAAATGTCCTTTTGGATAACACTTATGGCTCTGTCCTGTGATAATGACTGTATTTCATTAAGTCCAATGTGCCATCAATTATAAGACATGCCATTATTTTGTGTTCCAATAAGAAAGTAGTGCAGCAAATTAAGTTATCACATAAGACTATCAGCAGTTTTATTTTATTCTTAATGAAAGATCTCTTTCAGATATAATTTAGATTATCTATCCCTTGTGCATGCAGAAAAAAGAAAATACAACTGGGATGAATGGTTGAAGCATTTCTAAAACTTCTTTACCTTCAGAGTATGACTTTTTTTGGTTCAGCTGTAGATGTTCATATCATTTCACATACTATTGTCTGCATCTTGCATGCTTTGTCAACAACAGACATTTCCAGGATATTCTTCCAAGCTACTGATAGCCATTTAGGTTTCAATACTGGTACTTTCTTGATTTTAACAGAAGGTGTTGACAGAAATGTTTTAAGGCAATAGCTGTGATTCCTTTTCCCAAGTGGTCTTTAATTTGTTGACTAAACCATAAAAGGGTTATAGTTATCCCTTTTTGCTACAGAGAGATATACAAAGCCAGGTTCAGACATGGTCAGAGAATAATTAGCTGGCCAGCAGTTGTAAGATTCTGTCCACCGAAGGTGCATCCTGATTTCAGAGATGTAAAATGTATTTTGGAATTGATGGAATTTAGCTGTTTGTCTCTCCCATCCTTTGTAAACTCCCTGGAGGCAGGGACAATGTGCTGTTTAACTCTCTGTTCCCTTAATGGGCACATAGTAGATGTCGGGATGAAAAAGTGAAACTTGCAAATTCTATGTCCTCTATGAATTTTGTAACAAATTGTAAACTGAGGGAAGTTGCTCTTTCCTTTTCATAGTGATCGTTTTGTTAGAAATTGCCAAATTTTCTTGTATAAAGATTATATTATTTTGCATTCCTATCAACAATGTCAACAGACAGGGCTACCAAGCTTTTTAATGTTTTCCAATTTGATACTTAGAAATGGTATCTAAAGAGTAGTTTTAATTTGCATTTCTTATATTGTGAGAGAATTGAAAATTTTTTCTATTTTGAAGGATCATTATATCATTATATCATGTCTTTTCTTACTGAATTATCTATTCACTTTTTTTGCCTGCTTTCCTGTTGAGTTTTTGGCCTTTTTTCCCATCAGTTTTTGAGTTTATGATGTATTAGCCATTTTGCTTTTGTCTCTGATATATGCCGCACGTATTTTCTCTCAGTTTGTCAGTTGTCCTTTGGCTGTATGTATGAATAAATTATTTTGTGCCCCATAAAATTTAAAAAAAGGTTGTTTTGTAGTTAAATTTATTAATATTTTGTCTTATTATGTGTCTTATTAGATTTTGAGTCATGGTTAGAAAGTCTTGCCTTATACCCAGGTTATGGAGGAATTCGCCTGTGCCTTTCCTTTTTCAGCTTCTAGATTGAACTCTCTCCAGTCCTTGCCCAGAGCCCTTATGTTTCAGAACCAGCAAGGGAGCACTGAGTGATCATGCTGCCCTCTCTCTGACCACAGCTGGGAAAGGTCCTGCAGCTTTATAACTCATGTTATAAAATTGGGCCCACATGGGTAATCCAAGATAATCTCCCCTTCTCAAGGTCCTTAATGTAGTCAAATCTGCAAAGTTCCTTTTGTCATGCAAAGTGATGTATTCACAGGCTCCTGGACATCTTTGGGGGCATTATTCTGCCTACCACACTGACCATTTTAGAAGATCACGTCACTGAAAGCATTGCCATTCATGGTATTTGAGTTACAAATATAGCACACCTGCATCAGCCTATATTGTTTTCATATCCATAGTGGTTCTATATCTGTAGCTATAGACATCTGACTTCATCATTATGTGTTTTGGTGTAGTTGTGCCCATATATCTGTTGAAGTTATGTACTACTTTATAACAAGTCACTTTCTCCATACTGAAGTTTAGGCATTATCCAATGTTTTTATTTGAAATTAGGTGTGTAAGTACATTGTATTACCTATGATTTTTTCAGGCTTATAAAGCAAATGTTACAAAGTATTGTTTATAAAATAGGGGTATTGAGCCCAGCAGAACTGAGAACCGGTGGGCTAGACGACAGCACAGTGTTTGGCATGAAGAAGATACTCAGTTAAATATGCACCATCTTTGAGGCTTGGGAAATCTAAAAATATTTTAAGTAGAATGACTTTTATTTTTATGCATGTCAGGGATAGGTGTGATTCTTCAGACATTGTTCTCATTCTCATAAAAACATTTCAGAGCTTCTCTATTTATAGCATTCTGTAATATAGAAAAAGGGAGATTATTTAGATCGACTTCTGATTTCTGAGAATAAGTTCTTATAGGATAAAGCAGGAGACTCTATTCTGAGACAAACTCATTTTGGTTCTAGAGTTCTAATTTTCTATGTATTTCCAATGTTTTTCCAAGATAAAGTTTTGTGATAATTTAATAATCTCTTTTTGCAGCCTCTTTGAAGTGGTCAAAGTTATTTACCAAAAGTTAACTGACTAGTTACTCTAAAATATGCCAGTGAAGTGGAATTTCCTGACTTTCAAAATTAAGGATGAGAAAGGTTAAGTGCCAGAGTTTATACCTCAAATTAGCCAAAGCTTGTACAATGGTTTCTAGCTTATTAATTTTCAAGCCATTTTTTTTTTTTGCCTGCTAGATTGTACATCTTTAAAAACAATAAGCAGCAGACAATGAGGCTCACTCTGAGATAACAGGGAACTGGGCTGAGGCCCTGCATGACCATCTGTTTTTATTTGGAATGCTTTCTTTCACATTAGCCTCATTTGCTTTAACATGCTAGGATTCTTGTCACATCAGTTTGGTTTTCAGTATTGGTCTGTTTTTCCACTTGCCAGCTTTTTAAAAACAACATAATGGAATGGAGGAATTTCAAAAAATTAATGGTTGTCTTCAACTGATAGAAGTCCATCTCAAGAGTGTGTTATTTTTATAACTGAAACCTTATAAAATGTACCTTAGGCTCTCATTTTGACAGAGACAGAGTCAAAAGTTGAGGGCAGTGATGCTTACAGTGTTTTACCTTAAGCTCGCAACTAGAACTACTTGGACTGTGTAGATGACAGGATGCAGCACAAAGTTAATGTGTTGAAAAGGCTGGATATTTGCTGGTTTAACTCATAATCTTTTAAACTTGTATACTGCAAAAAGGCAAAGTGTGCCTTAATGTTTAACTGGGCAATTATAATGGTTCATCTTGAAGAACTGCTTTTGTTACACACATTTTCCATTTAAAAGACAATAGATTTTATATTTGTTTTTTTTTTAAGTATCCAAATTTGATATTCAGATCTTTTATAATTTTTTAAAACTCTGCACTGGACTCCTTTTTTTAATTGAAACCATGTACTTCTTAAATAATGGACAAAATCTTTTGTGTTATCTTAACAAATTTAGTTATCATGAGGTATTTATTAGATTTCTAAAAACGCACTAAGGAGGCCTTTGGGCATGTGCATAAAAATAAACATTACAATAAAACCAAATCCATTAGCCCAAGGAAGAAAACAAGTGACCAAGGAATCCTACCAAATAAGGAACTTTAGTCCGAAAGGTATTTCATTTACCATCATTGGTGATCCAAAAACATGAGATCCGTAAACTTGAAGAGGGAAGGAATCTCAAATTTGGGGATTCTCTGTGGAATGGCTCCAAACTTAAGGACACTGTGTAATAAAATCCAGTACTATTGGTAAGAACACATTGTTATACTTGACCCTCTGTGTTAGCCAGTACTTTGGTTTTAAATGTACTTTACAGTAATTTTGACTAGGGTCTTGAGGTAATCTTTTTTTTTTCTTTTTTTTTATTTGAGTATAATTGACACACAATGTTATATTAGTTTCAGGTGTACAACATAGTAACTCAACTTCTCTATGTGTTATGCGGTGTTCAACACAACGTGTAGCAACCTCTATCACCATACAACTCTAGTACAATATCATTGGCTGTATTCCCTGTGCTATGCCTTTTATTCTTGTCACTTATACTTTTCATAACTGGAAGCCTGTATTTCCTACTCTCATTTATGCATTTTGCCTATCCCCCCTACCCGCCTGACGAGCATCAGTTTGTTCTCTGTATACATAGGTCTAATTCTGCATTTTGTGGGTTTGTTTTGTTTGACATATGAATGAGATTATAAGGTATTTATCTTTATCAGTCTGACTTATTTCACTTAGCATAATACCATCTAGGTCCATTCATGTAATAGCAGGTGGCAAAAAATCTCATCCTTCTTTATGGCTGTGTAATAGTCTATTGTGAGCGTGTATGTGTGTGTGCATGCACACCACATCTTCTTTATCCATACATCTCTTTACCGATGGATACAGTTTGCTTCGATTTCTTGGCAACTGTAAATTATTGGCAATTGTAAATACCACAGTAAATGTAGGGGTGCATAGATCTTTTTAAAATAAGGTTATTTAGAGAGAGAGAGTACAAGCAGGGGAGGGGCAGAGAGAGAGGGAGAGAGAGGATCTCAAGAGGCTCCGTGCTGCCAGCACAGAGCCCAACACGGGACTCAAACTCACAAGCCATGAGATCATGCCCTGAGTCAAAACCAAGAGTTGGATGCTCAATCGACTGAGCCACTCAGGTGCCCCACATATATCTTTTTGAATTGGTGTTTTCATTTTCTGTGGGTAAATACCCAGTAGTGGAATTATTGGATTGTATGGTATTTCTATTTTTTAATTTTTTGAGGCACCTCTCTACTGTTTCCTACAGTGGCTGTACCAATTTCCCACATTTCTGCCAATAGTGCATGAGGGTTTCTTATTCTCCATATCCTCACCAATGCTTGTTATTTCTAGTCTTTTTTATTTTAGCCCTTCTGACAGTTATAAGGTGATATCTCCTTGTGGTTTTGATTTGCATTTCCCTGATGAGTGATGTTGAGTATCTTTTCATGTGTCTGCCATCTGTATGTCTTCTTGAAAAAATATCTGTTTGGGTCCTCTGCCCATTTTGTACTCAGATTATTTGAGGGTTTTTTGGTGTGGAATTATATCAGTTCTTTATGTGTTTTGGTTATTAACCCTTTATCAGATATATCGTTTGCAAATATCTTTAAGCATTCATTGCATTTTTTTGATTGTCCCCTTTGCTATGCAAAAGCTTTTTATCTTGGGGTGTCTGGGTGGCTCAGTCTGTTAAGCGTTGGACTGTGGCTCAGGTCATGATCTCACGGTTCATGGGTTCAGACTTCGTGTCAGGCTCTGTGCTGACAGCTCAGAGCCTGGAGCCTGCTTCAGATTATGGGTCTCCCTCCCTCTCTGCCCCTTCCCCATTCACTCTCTGTTTCTCTCTGTCCCTCTCTTTCTCTCTCTCTCTCTCTCAAAAATAAACATTAAAATACTTAATTTTAAAAAAAAGCTTTTTATTTTGATCTAATCCCAATATTTTATTTTTGCTTTTGTTTTTCTTGCCTTAGGAGACATATCTAGGAAAAATGTTGCTAGGGCCGGTGTTAGAGAAATTATTGCTTGTTTCTCTTCTAGAATTTTAATGATTTCAGGTCTCACATTTAGGTCTTTAATCCATTTTGAGTTTATTTTTGTGTACAGTATAAGAAAATGGTCCATTTTCAATTCTTTGCATGTAATTGTCCACATTTATTGAAGAGACTTTTCCCTACTGTGTATTCTTGCCTCCTTTGTCATAGATTAATTGAACCTATAGATGTGGTTTATTTCTGAGCTCTTACTCTGTTACACTGATCTGTGTGTTGTTTTTGTGCCAGTACCACACGGTTTTGATTACTACAGCTTTGTAGTATGTCCTAAAACCTGGAATTGTGATATTTCCAGCTTTGCTCTTCTTTCTTAAAATAGCTTTTGCTGACCTACCCTATGACCCAGCAATAGCACTGCTAGGAATTTACCCAAGGGATACAGGAGTACTGATGCATAGGGGCACTTGTACCCCAATGTTTATAGCAGCACTCTCAACAATAGCCAAATTATGGAAAGAGCCTAAATGTCCATCAACTGATGAATGGATAAAGAAATTGTGGTTTATATACACAATAGAGTACTACGTGGCAATGAGAAAGAATGAAATGTGGCCCTTTGTAGCAACATGGATGGAACTGGAGAGTGTTATGCTAAGTGAAATAAGCCATACAGAGAAAGACAGATACCATATGGTTTCACTCTTATGTGGATCCTGAGAAACTTAACAGGAACCCATGGGGGAGGGGAAGGAAAAAAAAAAAAAAGAGGTTAGAGTGGAAGAGAGCCAAAGCATAAGAGACTCTTAAAAACTGAGAACAAACTGAGGGTTGATGGGGGGTGGGAGGGAGAGGAGGGTAGGTGATGGGTATTGAGGAGGGCACCTTTTGGGATGAGCACTGGGTGTTGTATGGAAACCAATTTGACAATAAACTTCATATATTGAAAAAAAATAGCTTTTGCTATTTGGAGTCTTTTGTGGTTCCAAAATACAACTTTTAGTATTATTTGTTCTAGTTCTGTGAAAAATGCTGTTGGTATTTTGGTAGGGTTTGCATTAAACCTGTAGATTGCTGTGGGTAGCATGGACATTTTAGCAATATTAATTCTTTCAATCCGTGAACAGCATGGAATGTCTTTTTCCATTTGTGTTATCTTCAGTTTCTTTCACCAGTTTTCAGGGAACAGGTCTTTCACTTCCTGGTTAGGTTTATTCCTAGGGATTTTATTGTTTTTGGTGCAATGGTAAATAGGTTTTTTTCCCTTAATTTCTCTTTCTGCTAAATTGTTATTAGTGTATAGAAACACTACCAATTTCTGGGTATTAATTTTGTATCCTACAACTTTACTGAATTTACTGATCACTTCTAATAGTCTTTCGGTGGAGTCCTTAGGATTTTCTATGTATAGTATCATTTCATCTGCAAATAGTGACAGTTTAATTTCTTCTTTACTAATATGGATGCCTCTTATTTATTTTACTTGTCTGAGTATGATGGCTTCAACTTCCAGAACTATGTTAAATAAGAGTAGCAAGAGTGGACTTCCTTATCTTGTTCCGGATGTTAGAGGAAAAGTTCTCAGTTTTTCACCATTGAGTATGTTAGCTGTAGGTTTTTCATATATGGTCTTTATTATGTTGAGGTATGTTCCCTCTAAACCTACTTTTTTAAGAGTCTTTATCATGAATGGATGTTGTACTTTGTCAAATGCTTTTTCTGCATCTAATGAGATGGTCATTATTTTTATCCTTTATTTTGTTAATATGTATCATGTGAATTGATTTGCAAATATTAAACCATTCTTACATCCCTGGGATAAATTCTACTTGATCATGGTGAGTGATCCATTTAATGTTTTGTTGGATATTGGCCTGTAGTTTTCTTTTTTGTGGTATCTTTGTCTGGTTTTGGTATCAGGGTAATTTGATGTCATAGAATGTATTTAGAAACTTTCCTTCCTCTTCCTTTTTTTTTTTTTTTTTTTGAATAGTTTGAGAAGAATGGAAGAATGGGTACTAACTCTTCTTTAAATGTTTGGTAGAATTCACTTCTGTCAATCCTTATGGTCCTGGCTTTTATTTTTTGGTAGTTCTTTGATTACCAGTTCTATTTTGTTACTAGTAATTGGTCTGTTCAGATTTTCTGTTTCTTCCTCATTCATTTTTGGAAGATTATATGTCTCTAGGAATTAATCCATTTCTTCCATGTTGTCCAATTTGTTGGCATATAATTTTTCATAGTATTTTCCTATAAACTTTTGTATTTCTGTTGTGTCAGTTGTTATATCTCCTCTTTGGTTTCTGATTTTATTTATTTGGGTCCTTTCTCTTTTTCTGAATGAGTCTGGCTGAGGGTTTATCAGTTTTATCTTTTCAAAGAACCATCTCTTGGTTTCATTGATTTGATTTTTTTTTCAATTTTTATAAAATTATTTTTGGTCCCTATGCCATTTATTTCTGCTCTGATTATTTCTTTCCTTCCACTCACTATAGGTTTATTTGTTCTTCTGTTTCTAGTTCATTTAGGTGTAAAATTAGATTGAGTTTTTTCTTGTTTCTTGAGGTAAGTCTGTATTGCTGTATATTTTTTAGAACTGTTTTGGCAGTATCCCAACAATTTTGGACCATTATGTTTTCCAATCTTTATTTGTCTCCATGTATTTTTTTAAATTTCTTCATTGGCCTATTCGTTGTTTTAGTATCATTTATCCTCCATGTGTTTGTGTTTTTTCCAGTTTTTTTCTTGTGATTGATTTCTGGTTTTATACCATTGTGGTCAGAAGAGATTTCAGTCTTCTTACATTTATTAAGACTTGTTTTGTGGCCTAACATGTGATCTGTTCTGGAAAATGTCAACATGTGTTGAAAAGAATATGTCATCTGTTGTTTTTGGATGGAATGTTCTGTTGTCTCTGTTAAATTCATTTGGTCTAATGTGTCATTCAAACATAGTTTCCTCACTGATTTTCTGCCTGGGTGATCCATCTATTGATGTAAGCGGGGTGTTAGAGTCCCCTACTATTATAGTATTACCATTAATTTCTTCCTTTGTATTCAGTAATATTTGCTTGATGTGTTTAGGTGCTCCAGTGTTGGGTGCACAGTTATTTACAATTGTTGTATCCTCTTGTTGGAGTGATCCCTGTATCATTTTGTAATACCCTTTTTTTATCTCTTGTTACAGTCTGTTTTAAAAACTATTTTGTCTGGGATACCTGATACTATACTATACCTATTGCTACCCTGGCCTTTTTTTTTTCAGGTCCATTTGCATGTTAAAGGTTTTTCCATCCCTTAGCTTTCATTTTGTATGTATCTTCAGGTCTGAGATGAGTCTCCTGTAGGCAGTATATAGATGGGTCTTTTTTTTTATTAGAGCATTTCGGCCATTTATGTTAAAAAAATTTTTTTAATGTTAATCTTTGGGAGACACACACACACACACACACACACACACACACAGCGTGAGTGGGAGAGAAGCAGAGAGGGAGACACAGAATTAGAAGCAGGCTCTAGGCTTTGAGTTGTCAGCACAGAGTCTGATGCTGGGCTCGAACTCACGAACCGTGAGATCATGACCTGAGCCAAAGTCAGACGCTTAACCTACTGAGCCACCCAGACACCCCTCGGCCATTTATATTTAAAGTAATTATTGATAGGTATGTAGTTATTGCCACTGTGTTCATTGTTTTCTGGTCATTTTTGTAGTTCTTCTCTGTTCCTTTCTCCTCTTGCACTCTTTGTGATCAATGAGTTTCTGTAGTGTGGTATTTGGCTTTCTTTTTCTTTATTTTTTGTGTATCTATGATAAGTTTTGGGTTTGTGGTGTCCATGAAAGTTAACTTATAACACTCTATAGCAGTCTATGTTAAGTTGATGGT
The DNA here is from genome assembly GCF_022837055.1 of Prionailurus viverrinus. Classification (NCBI taxonomy): domain Eukaryota; kingdom Metazoa; phylum Chordata; class Mammalia; order Carnivora; family Felidae; genus Prionailurus; species Prionailurus viverrinus. The sequence continues at coordinate 28,803,205 of NC_062561.1, forward strand.
CATTTAAGTTCAAACACATACTAAAAGAAAAAACAAAAACTTTTTTATTCCCTCCTCCATGTCTCATGTATATGCTGTTATTTTTTATATATTTTTGTTCCTAATTTTCTTATATCTAATCATGGCCGTTTATTTTCCACTTAAAGAAGTTAGGGCAATCCTTAGGGCAATCTTTTAAGGGTCCTGAGGCATTTATAGTCATCAAAGATTACGGTAAGAATGAGGAGTTTGCTAGAAGTTAGTGAATTTAATGATGATGTTATATATCTATATTCTTTTTATGAGGAATATGTCAAAAAAAGAAAAGAAAGAAGGATATAACTTTGATTTGGTTTTGAAATTCACAATTTTTGTATGTGCCAGTGTATTTTGTAAACATTTTATACCTGGAAATAAAAAGGAAATATATCCTTCTAATCTTTTTTGTCTAGTTGCCTTTTTTGATTCCTAAATGCTTTGTTTTTGTGTTTTTCCTCTGTTCAAAAAATACATGTACTTAGGATCCAAACCACTTTCTGAATATGTAGAACTTTATTGCTGATTTACAAGCCAGTCTCATTGTAGAAACAGGGCTTTCTGAGGTATTTGAAATAAAAGCCACTTGACAAAACTAGAGAGATAGTGAAAACAGACAGCAAAGGGAAAGGTATTCTTTACCAGAGCTCATTTAGTGCCATTGGGGCCTTAGAATTGAAGTAGCCGGGGATTTAAGATGGTAAAAGTTGCCACATTCCTGATTTTATGTTCTGTGGACTCCTGTTAAGAGATTAACAATCTGAAGGGGGCCTTTGGCAGTTCCCAGATCCTGTGATGCTTCCTGTGGTTCCCTTAAAGTCTTTCAGAATTAGGTCGCTGCAGGCAGACACGCTCTACACAGGAGAGGAGTGATGTCCATTAACACCCTCACCCAGGTGAGAAGGTGAGCCAAGTGAGGTTGACCGCTATTTCCATCAGTCTGTCTCTTTCCTCTTGGCAAGCCTCCTTCTGTGCTGCTTCGGGCAGGAGACTCCACATTTATCCCTAATGACCCTCCCTGAATCCATCAACTCTTCCCTGTCTCCCACCTCGTGAAGAAGTGCTTGTTTCCCTGCTGCACAGTGTCTCTCCCATGGGGATCAGTTTAGAGAGAGCAGCTCTGGTTTTGCGGGGAAAGTGCCACAGGGTACACATTAAGCTGATCAAAAGAGTTGTCAAGTAATGCAGCCATGGCCCACTTCTTAGCCTGCTCCTCATCCACCCTAACCCCCACAGCCGGGTAGCAGTCTAGCATCATTTGCTTTTGCCAGGATCTACTATAGTGATGAACATCTCCAGTAGCTCCAGCCCACTATCTGTAGACCCATTGTTGAGAATTTGGCGGAAAGCGTATTTGGCATATGGAATTTTACTTCATTGGATTTTTAAGAACACATCAGTTATGTTGGTTGAATATTTGTGGGTATTTCTTTCTCTCTCTGTCTCTGTCTCTCTCTTTTGATAAAAACATTGAAGTTCTACTCTTTTCACAAGTACCAATTATATAATGCTATAGTCATCGCATTTTACATTGTATCCTCAGATCTTATTTATTTTATACCTGAAAGTTTGTACCCTTTTACCAGCCTCTCCATATTTCCTCTCAGCCCCTGACAACCAAACTACTTTTCTACCCTCTTTTTCTAAGAGTTTGACTCTTTTTAAAAGATTCTACGTGTAAGTGATACCATAGAGTATGTATTTGTCTATGTCTGATTTATTTTACTTAACATAAAGCCCTCGGGGTCCGTCCATGTTGTCACAAATGGCAGGACTTCCTGCTTTCTCATGGCTGAATAATAGTCCATTATATGTGTAAAAACATATTTTCTTTACCCATTCATCTGAGGGTGGACACTTAAGTTGTTTATCTTGGCTCTCGTGAATAATGTCACAGTGAACACAGGAGTGCAGGTATCTCCTGCACTAGGAGTGGGATTGCTGGATCACATGGTAGTTATATTTTGAATGTTTTGAGGAACCTCCATACTCTTTCCATAGTGGTTGTACATTCAATTTACATTCCCACCAACAGTGCACAAGTGTTGCCTTTTCTCCACATCTTTACCAGCATTTGTTATCTCTTACCTTTTGATAATAGCAGGTATGAGGTGATCTCATTGTGGTTTTATTTGCATTTCCAGATGATTAGTGATGCTGAGCACCTTTTCTTGTACCTGTTGGCCATTTAGAAAAATGTCTGTTCAGGTCCTCTCCCCATTTTAAAATCAAATTGTGTTTTTTTCCCCATTGAGTTGTATGAGTTCATATATTTTGGATATTAACCTCTTATCAGATACATGACTTACAAATATTTTCTTAATTCAGTAAGTTGCATTTTCATTTTGTTGGTTTTCTTTGATGTGCAGAAGCTTTTTCTTCTTAGTTTGATGCAGTCCCACTTGTTTATTTGGGGGTTTGTTGCCTTTGCTTTTGAAGTCACATTCAAAAAATCCAATACTGGGGCATCTGGGTGGTTCATTCAGTTAAGTGTCTGAGTCTTGGTTTCAGCTCAGGTCATGATCTCGCAGTTCGTAGGATTGAGCCTCATGTTGGCTGTTGGCACAGAGCCTGCTTGGGATTGTCTCTCTCCTTCTCACTCTCTGCCCCTCCCCACTCATGCTTGCTCATACTCTTTCAAAATAAATAAATAAACATTAAAAAAAATCCAAGACTGATGTCAAGGAGCTTACTATCTATATTTTCTTCTAGGAATTTTGTGGTTTCAGGTCTTAACATTCAAGTCTTCAGGCCATTTTGAGTTGATTTTTTATGTATAGTCTAAGATAGAGGTCCAGTTTCATTTTGCGTATGGCTCTACAGTTTCCCTCATACCATTTATTGAAGAGAATATCCTTTCCCGAATGTATGTTCTTGACTCCTTTGTTGTTTTTTTTTTTACCCCTTTGTTATAAATTTGTTTACCATGTATGTGTGGGTTTATTTCTGAGCTCCCTATTCTGTTCCATTGATCTATGTGTCTTTTTATGCCAGTATCATATAGTTTTTATTACTTTAGCTTGAAATGAGTAAGTGTGATGTCTCCAACTTTGTTCTTTCTCAAGACTTTTTGGCTAATCAGTGCCTTTTGTGTTGGTTCCATACACATTTTAGGATTGTTTGTTTTATTTCTGTGAAAAATGCCATTGGAATTTTGGTAGGGATTACATTGAACCTTTAGATTGCTTTAGGCTTTGGAACATTTTAACAATACTAATTCTTTCAATCCATGAGCACAGAAGATCTTTCCATTTATTTGCCTTCTTCACTTTCTTTCATTAATATTTTACAGCTTTCAATTTATTTATCTTAAAATTTATCTCTTTTGTTGAAAACATTTACATTATACTCTTTTTGTAGATATTAAACATGTGTAGGTATTTAATTAGAATATATTGCATCCCATAATCTATTCTGTAAGGAATAGGAGAAGTAAATCAGATCATGTCATTTCCCTGCTTAGAATCTGTCAATAGCTTCCTGTCATACTTAGAATAAAACAAGAATGCCTTACCCTCACTTATGAGCCCTCCATCACTGCTTTTCAGCTTTGGCTGCCTACTAGAATCACCCAAGGAACTTTGAAATCCTTCCAGGGGCGCCTGGGTGGCTCAGTCAGTAAAGTATCCAACTTCGGCTTAGGTCATGATCTCACAGTTCGTGGGTTCGAGCCCCACGTCAGGCTCTGTGCTGACAGCCCAGAGCCTGGAGCCTGCTTCAGATTCTATGTTTCCCTCTCTCTCTGCCCCTCCCCTGCTCGCACTCTGTCTCTCTTTCTTTCTCTCTCTGTCTCTCAAAAGTAAACATTAAAAACAATTAAAAAAAAAAAGAGAGAGAAAGTCTTCCAGTGTCCAGGCCCTATCATCAGACAGTCTGATGTATTTGGTTTGAATGGAACCCAGACTTCAGTATTTTTACAGAAGCTAGCTGGTAATTCTAACAGACAGTCAAGGTTGAGAACCACCGCCCATGTCTGCCTCTCCAGCCTCCTGGCTCCCTGCTGGACCCCCTGCTGATTATGTTTCACCTTCTTGCTACTTTCAGTCCCTTATATCTGTCTAGCTTCTGCTTTAGGGCCTTTGCACAGGTTGTTGCCCAGGCCTCTAACCCCTGATTTCACACGGACTCTTGTCATTCAAACTGGCAACTTAAATATGCTTTGAGAAAGCGTCCTTGACCCAACAAGTCATTTGCTATCACATTACATGATATTTTCTGTATAGCCCTGACCCACTATGTGATCTTTTTTTTCAGTTGTGTCTCCTCCCTCCCTTCCTTCCTTCTCGTCCTCTGTCCCTTTTCCTTTGTCTATTTTTGTTCTCTTCCCCCTGGAATGTAAGGACTGTTTATTGTTCCACTGTTGTATCCTCAGCACCTGGAACTGTGCCTTGCATGTAGTCAGCTGTCAATATATGACGGAAAAGATAAATAAATTTGGGGTAATTCACATCACTTTTAAGAGACCAGCTCAAATTTGACCTCTGTCAACTTTTCCTTACTAATTCCTACTCGTTTTCCTGTTACGTTTTCTTTAAATCCTAAAATAAGAATATCTTCTGTCATATAGCATTGTTTTATGACTCCTATTAGTATCCTGAACTGTTAACTTAGATTAAATTTCAATGTATTTGTATTGTTTTTTCTCCACTTGGTTCTAATTCAGCTGTTATGTATTAAATACCCACCAAATGCCAGACATCTCATTTAATTCCAAAGATATTTTACTCACGTCATCCATTTATCGCAAGGAAGTGGCAAATTTGGAATTGAAACCCAGCCTTCCTCATTCTGTACCTGCTGTTTCCATGTTGGCTGATCGGAAGGGATTTGAGTGTTGAATGAGGCCAAACCTGTTCCAGGTGTCTTTACTGAATACTGAACTGCTTGTTAGTACTTAAAACAACAAGATTTTATGATCTTGTGACTTGCTTTTAAAAACTAATTTAGTAAAAGGCAAATATTATTGCAAATATTTAAGCTAGAATTGATTGCACCTTTCTCACCGGTTCTTCTAACGGAGTCATACCCCTGTGATAAAATGCAGGAAAGTTTGCCCTACCATTTGGATAAAATGTGGTTCTCCAGTTTGTGTGTGTTGGGGTTCTACTCGGGAACATCTCTGCTTTTTACCTTTCTTTTTTGAAAGTCTTCTCATTCTCTTTTATATACTTAGTTGTCCATGAGCATTTCTGCACGAGCTTTAATAAGTTGCTCGTTCTTAAAATATTGTTATCTTTAGGTTGTGGTTTTTGCTGCGGACCATGGCATCCATTCTAGCTGTCTAAAATGGAGAGGGATTTCTCACTGGGTATCAGGTAGAGTACAAAATTTCTGGGAGAGACAGGGAGCAGTGTTTAGATTTTACCCAGATGGAGTTGACGGAGCCAGGAGAACTGCAGCCGTAGCTACCCGAGTCCCCTCTAGCTGGCTGTCACCTAATCTCATTGTTCACTGCAGTTCCTAGTTGTGCCTGTGCGAGAATGCTTTAGTTGCATAGTTAGAACTTTAGTTGCAAAACATCTAAGAAGTAATGTTTCCAGTTTTCTAGCCTCTGTAGTACAAGAAGGATAGAAGGGTATTTGATTGGGTATCTTGACTGAATACATATGATATCTTTTATACCTACAGTGACCTTGACTTATGTTTTATTTTGCAACTTTATTAAGATGTTTTTTTGTTGGGTCAGTTGTTAGTGAGACAGTGGGTTTGACCTCTGGTTAGCTTTAGTGAGAAGAATTTTGTTCTGTGTTCATAGAATAAGTCTTTGACCAGAAGAGATCATCTTGCATAGATCCCACTGGTTACAATGAAGAGAGCTATAAATTATTCAAATCAACTTTTTCCCAATGATAGCAGAGTAACTTAAAACAATCATGGTAGGCTTGTAAGGCCATCATTGTGTACATAAAGGAGGTATTTATTATACGTGTGATGGGTTAAAAATAGCTCTTTAAGAGAAGAACTTGGGGGGAGAAGCATGAAAGGGTTTATAAATAATTTTACAATATGTAAAACGAGAGGCTTCTTTGAGATCAAACATAAATGACACCAAAGAATGTTGGCAACATGCCTTGCATTCTGTTCAGTGACCATGTTTAGACTGTAAATAATGGCTTCATTTCTATTCTAGGACCTAAAAATTATTAACATTCTGTGTTTATACAGTATTTATGCACTATGCTGCCACTAATAGGTATGGACATAATTAATCCCTTATTGCAAAATTGATGGCTTACATCAGCTAGTCGTGGTGTATTCTTTTATGCAGTTAAATCCCAGATTTTCTTGGTATTTATACTCTACTGACAGGTATTTTTTGGCAGGGTATTTTTACTTACTTGAGCAAAACTTATTTGAGATAGAGCTGGAAAGCCCACAGAATTTCAGCTAGTTTCTTTTGGGGAGAAAAATCATTAATACTACTTACCCCAATCAAAAAAAATTAAATGCCCATAGTTTATAAATATATATGAATATATATAAATATATATAAATAAATATATATATATCTTTATTTAATTTTGAGAGAGACAGAGAGACAGAGCGTGAGCAGGGGAGGAACAGAGAGAGGAGACACAGAATCCCAAGCAGGTTCCAGGCTCTGAGCTGTCAGCACAGAGCCTGATGCGGGGTTCGGACCCACGAACTGCGAGATCATGTCCTGAGCCGAAGTCGGATGCTTAATCGACTGAGCCACCCAGGTGCCCCTCACAGTTTATGTTTTTGATTCAGAAATAAGAAAGTGAAGAATTATGTAATTACTGTTAACTAAAACATCTTTATTATAATCTTTTATACATGTATTCAAAGATATTTTTAAACAACAGTGTAGACTAGCTGTGTTTAGGGACATCTTGGGGTGTGGAAACATCACAGTCACCAATTTCTGACTCTTCTCAAAGAACTTGATTGAGAAGCAGCATTTGTGGAGGGTAGGTAGCCTGAGAGGTGTACAATTGCTACGTTCTTATATTATCTCTGCAATATATCCATGTACTGATCAATCCAAACTAGCCCCTTCTCTGTGGAACTTCTTTCACTGATATTTATTGTAATATTTTTGAGGACAACCCAGCTCCTCAGCTTATTAGCTGCATGTCCTTGATTGGGTGAGCTAACCTCTTCATACCTCAGTTACTTCATCTGTACGATAAAGGCAATAATTGTTCTTATCTCTTAGGGTTATAAGATTACACAAGTTAATTTATGTACAGTACTTGGCACCTAGTAAGCTCTCCATAAGTATTAGTGGCTATAATTATTGTTATTTCTATTTTTAAGTTCTTAACATGTTGTTCTTTATATGATGACCTGACCCATGGAAGAAATTTTCCTCTGTCTCATCACCAAGAATTATAGTACTGCTTCTTTTTGGTGTCAATGCTATGGTTATTAGGACTTACATAACTTTTTTTTATGTCACTTGTTTTGTGTGTGTGTTAGATATTAAAAAAATTAGATCCGCATTTTAGATTCTTCTTACAATGCATGCTTTGTGTATTATCTTTACCTTTCTTCATTTCATTTTCCCTTGTTTAGTTTTCTGTATCCACTTATTTCAGATTTTATAACATACATCATACATAGTTTTGCAAGCCAACTTTTAAACACTTTCTGAAATTCTGGGTTCATATATGTGGTGGAAACGTGTATTTTTAATCTAATTAAAGCCATATTCTATATATACTTTGAATACTACATTTGCAATAATTTAAATTTTCCATCAGAAAAATTACATATGCTTTTTACTGTAAAATTTTACTTGATTATCAATATTTGCATTTCAAGACAGGTAGCTTTGGGCTCCTGGGTGGCTTAGCTCATTAAGCATCTGACTTTGGCTCAGCTCATGATCTCACGGTTTTTGAGTTCAAGCCCTGCATTGGGCTCTGAGCTGACAGCTCAGAGCCTGGAGCCTGCTTCAGATTCTGTGTCTCCCTCTCTCTCTGCCCCTTCCCTGCTCACACTGTGTCTCCCTCTCTGAAAGAAAGAAAGAAAGAAAGAAAGAAAGAAAGAAAGAAAGAAAGAAAGAAAGAAAGAAAGAGGAAGGAAGGAAGGAAGGAAAGAAAGAAAGAAAGAAAGAAGGGAGAAAGAAAGAGAAAAAGGAAGAAAGACAGCTCAAATTCCTTTATATGCTGAAAATTTACTATAATATGTTTATATATCTTTCTGAATGATATTATGCCTTGGACAAGTAATTCTAGTCTTATTCTAGCTCCTTGACACACAGATGCTTTTGGAACTTATTCCATCTAACTAATGACTTACATCCAGGTCCCTCAAGGAAATGTCAGAAAATTAGCATATATCATTCAAAGGTGCTAAAAACCTTAAGGCATATAATTGCCTTAGGGTTCAGATCTATGTTTTATGATACATTTCATGCAGTTATGCTTCTCATTGTAATAAAACTTTTTTTTCAGTAGGGTTTTTCCCTACTGAAAAATGAAAAGAGCAAAATTATTAATAAAAAAAAAGCAAAATTTCAAGTGACCCAGAATCTTAAGAGATATACGGATGTTTTCCAGGAATCTGAATGAGAAGGTGAAGTGTTGAAGGTTAGACAATGGTAGCTCTAAAGGAACTGGATTTCATGTCCTGTTGTTTTAAAATTTTTAAGGAAATGCAGAAAGAGGAAATGGTCCGGGCTCTATGATATCATTAGTACTATTTTTATTCTGTTAAGTTCAAAAGTTTCAGGGATAAGAAAAATATATGCAAAAACTGGGATATGCATCTTTTTTTTTATTTTATTAGTGTACCTTCAAAATAATCATATGGAGCAAGCACATTTTCTTTTTTTAATTTTGGCCTTCCACTTGCTTTGGGGATGTGTGAGTAGGCAGGAAGAATAAAGAAATGATATATTTTCAACAATTTCATGACCCAGTGTATGTTAAAATAAATACAGATATTATAACAATTTCACAGTACTAAAATACAAATATTCTATGGACCGGAACACTTGAAAATGCTGTTACTCTATTTTAGAGATTAGCCTGTTGTTGAAATTAATTCATATCACTGAGCAATTCAGACTATGCTGAAAAAAAGCCTATCAATATAATTAGGTTTGATTAGGTTGAGTTGGATGAAAGTTCAGCTTTATTTTGGTGTTCTTGCACTCTTGCACAATCAAAAATAATTTCTGATTTTAACTCATATTATGGAAAGTGGGGACAATTATCTCTTTAAGGAAAAGCTGGAATCTCCCTCTTTTTTCCCAGTGCAGGCTTTTAATTATGAAAACTAGAAGCTTGTATTAAAAGGAATGTTTTCTTCTCTTTCTCAGGAGGATTTTTATTTTAATGCGAAGTCATACTAGAAGTGAAGAATGACTCTTTTTTTGCATAATAGTGTAAGAGAGTTTAGGTGGTAAAACTGAAGTGAGCTAGTCTTCCAAGAAATGCCAAGTGTTTTCCATTTTTTTACTCCTGTAAGGATTGAAGAAAGGGAGAGTATTTCTGGTCTGTAGTTGTGGCTGGCTGGCATTAGCAGCACCGAGCTCTGTTGATCTATGACTGCTCCTTATGTAGCAACAAATAATCTTGTTTTACTTCAGTCAGCGATGGCTGTCTTACTGGTAAATATTTACTCATTTGAACGAGGCAAGTTTTGGTAGGCATTGAATGAATTAACAAGATGTGAAAGTATTTTGGAATCCTCATCAAATGAAGCGGTGCTTTTTTGTAGCGTTCACAGAATGGTGATTGAGGGTATCTTGGTATGAGAGTAAGGAATTTTCTCTACTGAAATTAAAAAAAAAAAAAGTTACCAGTTGCCAGCCTCAGCCACTTAGGAGTCTGAACGTCCCATGGCAGCGTCCCATTCCTCACCTCCTTTTCCTGGGCCCACGCAAAAAGACTCAAGAGCTCAAATGGGTCAGGATACCATCTATTTGCAATATGAAGCTGGCATTTTCAAAATTAACACCCATCCATTTCTTTAAAAATATAGTATCAATGGGATGCTCTCTTCATCCCCTCTGAATACCAATAGGAACACCTGAAGGAAACAAGGCCTACTCCTTCCTTTTTTTTTCCTTCATTTTTTTTCACCTCTTAATTTATACTCTTTTGTTACACATTTTGTACGTCCTTGTATAATCTCATAATTCCTACTAGAATAAGAAAGGGGTATAAATAAATAGGATGAGACAGACTTTCACATTGAGTCAATGTTTCTATTTTAAAGCAGTTTCCCACTTGAGGGGGCATTTAAGTTACCATGTAATTAATGTTTAATTAAACATTAATAAGGTAATGTTATAAGGTGGTGAGCCCCACCTTGGATCTGCTGGATCCAGATCTTCAGGGTGAGAGGGGCTTATGCTTATGCTTATGTATTTTCCAAAATTTCCCCCAGCTATTTCTGATATATATCTTTGACTTAGAAGTACTGTGCTAAGACATGTTTTCTCTTTGTTTTATTCTCTAGAACAATACATGATGTAACTCTATACTGAATATTTTTCTGAAATAATTATTGCCAAGAATTTTTTTTAATTTACCTATTTTATATTAATTTTAGAAAGATTTATTTGTGTATTTGGTTGTTTTTCAGAATTTGATTATGAAAATGACCCACAATGATTTATTTTGATTTGTCCTCTTTTTATCCATTTTTTGTTCTTACATGGCATACCCATGGGTAGGAGTGATCTCATTCTCACTCTGAACCGTCTCAGTAAATGCTGACAATGGTGATCAATTTAGTATTGACTATTGCAACTATCACTGGCTGCATAGAATGCCATGCTCATATAATTTGCATAGAACTTAAAATTCATAGTTGAAGAATTAAATGAAGTTAATGAGCTAAGCCAAATTTTGATAAGGTGTCACAGCCAGACCTTTAGGGCTATGGGGACTTGGTGAGTTTGAATGTTACCATTCTCAAGTGCTTTTATGATTCAGTATAGGCCTATTCACACTTCCTAAGTCAGTACTTTTTTGATAGTGAGAAAACTGAAATGATGAATACTTACATTTTCATCTTGGCTTCATTGTAGATCTGTTGCCATTGTGAATATAAGCAAATGTATTAGTTTTCTGTCTTCTTGAAACTGGAGTCGGATATCAAAGAATTTACAAAAGACTTTAAGTTTCAGGATAAAATCGATTGTAAAAGTTGAAATTTTGTTTGCTATAAGTTGCACAAAAGTTATCTGAAGGTGATAACAGAAAGCAAACTATTATTTTCATCATTAATACATGTAAGAAAAAATTATTCATGTTACATGGCACCTCGAATTTTTTAAAGTAAGCAGACATTTATATGCCACTGCTATTATAGTTTGCTTAAATCTGTTACACTGCTTTAACACAAGCGCATTGCGTGTGTGCTTTAAAGACTTGATTGTGAGTGCCATGCTATTGTTTGTCAATTCCTGTACCTCATCTGACGACTGTCCTCCTCGGCTTCCTCCATTTTCAGACCTCTTTAAATACACTGAGTCATTGTGATGGGTTCCTAGCATGGTTTTTCAGGAGACTTTAACTATAAGACAATGTACATTATTGATAAGCATCGCCTCCCATTGAGTTTGTATGGCCTCTACTTCTTAAAAAGGAATCCACACATTTTGATCCCTGCAAAAATAAAGCTGATTGAATTGAATTTCATTACAGTCAAGTGGAAATGAATGCCATCTAAATGAACCAAATGAACATTTCAAGGGAGGGGGGAAATGCTTAATAAGAAGGAGAGGGGGAAGAGCCCTCACTCTTATACTATGTTATGTGGATGAGTAACAGGACCAACTTCAAATAACCAGGAGAAGCTTTTGAATATCTCGCTCTTTACTGAATTGGAGAAGACGACTTCCCAGTTAGAGTGTGGAATGTTATGTTCAGAGAGGTACCTAACTCTAAAGCTAAGTAAGCCACCAACCTTAGTTTCAAAACTAATTCTGCGTTTTCTTTGGTGGGTGGTGTCACTTGGTTCCAGGATATGACAGCACGTGATCTGCTACAGCAGAGATACACTCTTCCCAATGGAGACACTGCTTGGCGGTCCTCACCCCTTGTGAATGCCGCTCTGGAAGGAAAGCTTGTCCTCTTGGATGGCATTCACCGTGTCAATGCCGGCACACTCGCTGTATTGCAAAGGTTTGCGTGAGTCACACACATGCAGAAAAACACACCATGGAAACAGTGGGTGGGGACTCTATCAATCTTTTTTAAACTGGGTTATGTAGTGGGGCGCCTGGGTGGCGCAGTCGGTTAAGCGTCCGACTTCAGTCAGTTCACGATCTCGCGGTCCGTGAGTTCGAGCCCCGCGTCGAGCCCCGCGTCGGGCCCTGTGCTGACGGCTCAGAGCCTGGAGCCTGTTTCCGATTCTGTGTCTCCCTCTCTCTCTGCCCCTCCCCTGTTCATGCTCTGTCTGTCTCTCTCTGTCCCAAAAATAAATAAACGTTGAAAAAAAAAATTAAAAAAAAAAAAAAAATAAACTGGGTTATGTAGAGACTGAGAAACTTAATTCTGTAACCAACCAGAACAGAAGATGTTTCTGTTGTTGTAAACAGTAGCGAAACTTCAAATAATGAACATTTTGGGAAAAACCACTGTCAGAGCAGCAGTCTCTGTATAAGAGTGGGAAAAAAAAAGCTGTCAGGTAGTAATTTTGAAAGACTTCGTATATGCTGGTTGATACATGCAATAAGTTACACAGCTGAAGTTTCTACGATTTGTCAGTTACTGCTTCACTGTTTATAAACTCCTTATGAATCATAGATCTAAATTATTCGTTGGGCATGTTGGAATTTTTTTTGAGAGAGAAAGGGTAGTTCCTTATATAAAATATGTAATAGGTGTTTGATGATATTTTATATAGACTAGAAAACTCACTTTGTGGTTATAAACTTGAACATTTATGTAACTATTGTTTCCTTATTTCCCTTTAGGTGGGGAAAACATTTCTAATTAACTTCTTTAGAGTGTAATGTTAAGAGAAAACTTCATGTGTAACTTTCATGGGAAATATGTCTATCCCGTTATTTAAGAAGATGAATGATACCAACTTTTGTTTATTCTGTCTTGATTCTGTCATTTGTAGATTTTTTTTTAACTATGGCATAAGCCATTTCCCCAACTAAATATTCAAAATTTTTTGTCACATCCTGAGTCTAATTAAAAATTCCAAAAATAGGGGTGCCTGGGTGGCTCAGTTGGTTGAGTGTCTGACTCTTGATTTCGGCTCAGGTCATCATCTCCTGGATCACGAATTCAAGCCCCACATCAGGCTCTGCGCTGACACCACAGATTCTCTCTCCCCGCTCTCTCCCCACTTGCACTCTCACTCTCTCTCAAAATAAATAAATTTTATAAAACTTTCCAAAAACATTGTTAGTCCTAATTAGGTTTGAGAGCATTTGAAAATAATAATCACAACCTTTCAGTGATTTGCCATAAATATTCCATAGATTTACGTATTTTTTTTCTTCTGAACGGATAAATACAGACACAAACAAAATAATAGCCCTCTCCTTTTATTGGTTATCCCTTGCCCTTAGGCCAAGCACTTAAGAGGAGTGGCTATGAGTGCTTACTCTGTACTGGGCATTGTGCCAGGCCAGTGCTTCTCAGGTTCTCAGCCGTAAGCACCTTCCAGGGATGGGGCTTTAAAACTACTGAGGCCTGAGCTCTGCCTCCTCAAATTCATATATAATCGATCCAGGGTGAGGCCCGGAAATAGGCATTTTCAAACCCTTCCTAGGGGATTCTAATGTGCTGCCAAGATTGACAACTGTCATAGCATCTACCTTACATTAGGTGTTTACTTTTCACAGCGATACTATGAGGTTGGTATTATCGCCCTAATTTTATAAAAGAAAAATTTAGAGAGATGGAGTAGCAGTTCTCCCCCTCCCCAGGCAGCTTATAAGGTGCCGAGCTAGATTTGAACACAGATCTGACTGAGTCTGCTGTCCATGCTCCTGACCCCTGCGTTGTGCAGTCTCCCCTCTCCTTGGTGTTCACCGAGTGGAGGTCCTTGTGGGGCAAGTGTAATGCAGGCTTCAGGAGACTTCAGTGGTTGGTGCTTTTCACCCTCTGCAACATCTGGAAGGGAGTGCTCTTGGTGCTATGGATGGTCAGGTCACCATCATAGTTTCTAGATAAAGCAGCACCAGTTATTTCATTATAAAGATCTTTGATATTTTAAAATCCTATAGTTCCAAAGATAGAAATTTTTTGAAAATACTATCCCTTAAAGACTTACATTAGACTCAGAGCATGTACCACTTGCCTTGGTCATTAATATGCACCTCCTGATGGTCCTGAGTCGCTCATTCGGCTGTTTCCTTGCACCTCCTTCCTCCTTCCCCTTTCCAGCTTCTCCTCGTCGTCCTTCTCCTCCCCACTGTCCACATCTCGTAACCATGACGACTGCTCTCCAGCACAGAAACCAATAGTTTTGCCAAGTACAGCAGTACTAGCCAACTTGAAGTTTCAAAAGGCGCCGCTAACAAAATTGTTAGACTCCATTGCCCATAAGAATAGACGTGATTAAAATGTGAGCCGATTCTACCTCCTGTAACTTCAGCATTCAAAACAGATGAATTTGTTCCCTGACTTTCGCCTCTCCCATTAGGTTGATCCACGACCGGGAGCTAAGCCTGTATGATGGCTCCAGGCTGCTGAGAGAAGACAGGTATATGCGCTTAAAGGAGGAGCTACAACTGTCTGACGAGCAGCTGCGGAAGAGGTAATGTTGGGTGCACTGCCCTCGTTCTTGTGGTCAAGTGTGCCTTCTTTTTATTATCCTTCTAAACCGAGGGCCAAGCCAGGCTAACTTCGAAGAATTTAATAGTTTGTTGTCCTGGGCATGCTCATAATCTGGCATTTCTTAAAACTTGGGTTTACGACCCAAGGTATGTTCTGCCCTCTCAGCCGAACTTTCACCTAAGTGTTTGAACACTTCATAAGATCCTTAGTGCTCAGAAGGTAACCCCTATTCATTGTCCTGGTGACTCAGTTTTTGTGCGGTACTTTGTTTCCCTTCAGCAAGACAAAAACAAAACAAAAACAACACCAAAACCTCTCGTAATTTACTGGGTCCTCCTTCCCAGGAAGTGATGGGTTATTACTGAGGTAAGCCACCTGATATAGGTGTGCCCTTTGTGGCTTATTTATATATTCCCTCCTAGAAATGTCACAACCAAATGCTATGTGTGAGGCTTGCTTGGATCCTGAATCAGGAAATAAAATGGAAACAGCTATAAAAGATACTTCGGGACAATTGGGAAAGTTAAATTTGAAATATATACTATATCATATTGAATTAATATGAATTTTTTAGATATCATAATGGTATTCTGGCTATGAAGGAGAATATTCCTGTTCTTAGGAGATGCACACTGAGATATTGAAGGGATAATGTAAAAAAATGTCAGTGACTTACTTCCCGACGTTTCAGGGGGGAAAAGACATGAACGTGTGTGTACATGAACACAGCACACACACACAGAGAAAGAACAAGTGGGAATAAGAACACAAAGTGGTAAAATCTTAATAAGTGGTGAAACCTAGGTAAAGGATGTATGGGTGTTCATATCCTATTCTTTCAAATTTTCTGTGTGTTTGAAAAATTTCAAAATATTTCCTCCAACTACACACCACTTTCCTTTAGAGGAGGTTTAGCAAATATAAGTTTTCTGTCTCGTTCCATTTCCATGGATATTTTGACATAATTAGAGATTGCTACCTTGGCAAATATGTAGTGACTTAATTGAATCTTGTTTAATTTAAAGCTTCTGCTCCCCACAAAGGGCTTGCTGACATATTGAAAACGTTAAAATTTTACAAATGATAATTAAGCGTGTTTCTTATTGTGTTTATGTTTTAAGGAGAATTTTGTTCAAAAGTTTTCTTGGAAGTTTTTATAGAGAGGAAATATTAAATTCCTTACTGCTTCTGTGTAAGTTATTAAAAAATGCACTTGATTATACACAGCTATTTATGCTTCTAGGATAGACATCCTTGAACTCCTCTAGCCCAGTGAATAGTTTAGTTGAGTGTCTAGGGAGGTAAGTTTTAAACATTCCTCTCATTTCATACCTTTTGTATTTTGTATTTTCAGGGAGCTGGATCAAAACAGTGGGGCAGTAGCTCTCTGCAAGCCTGCTTGTCAGGCTCCCTTAGGACTTCAGGAACATTTGTATTTGTAGTCAAATGTCCAGGAAATGACAGCCCTGTTTCCTGAGAAGGACCCAAGTTCTCCCTGATGGTCACAAGCGGTTTTACAAATGAAAACCATTTCAGGAACAGAGTGGCCCTGTACATCATGTTGAGGTTGTGGCTCAGACTGGTCAGTAGGACTTCCTTCTCAAAGTGTCCTATCTTCATCACTATTGATTTTCATCACTCCCATGAATACAAACCAGGCTCAGTTCTATCTCAAGAGGTTTCTGCGAGTAGGTGGAAACAAGTCATAAGAGTGTTGCTTGGTTTCTGTCATTTACTTTTTATTTTTGTTTGAATTTTGTGTCATTGTTAACCATGCATGAAACTTGAGCCAGATAGTTTTTCAAGGCATCTGACGAAAAATACCAGTCCCCTCTCATTGGTCCTCAGACACTTTCCCATTTCCCACACCCCAGAGACTACTACTTCTACTCTGAGCTGTTTCTTCAAGGTACTTACCTCCATATCACTAAATAATATACTTTTTTTTTTTTGTAGTACACTTGACACACAATTTACATTAGTTTCAGGTATCCAACATAGTGATTCCACAAGTTTCCATAGTATGCTGTGTTCACCACAAGCGTGGGTAGATACTGTCTGTCCCCATACATCACTATTGCAATATCATAATGTGCTTTCATTGATACTTCTTTATCTTACAGTATTTAGAACTTCACTCAATGTCTGCATTATTATCACAGTATAAGGACTGTATATAGTCGAGTCATTTAGTAAAATACAGTTGTTTTTCCTGTCTTACATACATTTTGATTTTCCTAGAGTTAGCGATTGTATACATATGAAGAGAGGCAGATATGTAGGTAAATAATTACAATGCAGCTTTTTTTTTTTTAATTTATTTTTGAGAGAGAGAGACAGAGCAAGCAGGGGAGGGGCAGAGAGAGAGAATCCCAGGGAGGCTCTGCGCTGTCAGCATGGTGCCTAATGTGGGGCTTGAACTCACAAACTGTGAGATCATGCCCTGAGCTAAGATGCTTAACCAACTGAGCCCCCAGGTGCCTATTACAATGCAGCTTTTAAATGTTAGAACAGAGATCTCTACAATAATGCTATGGGAACACAGAGGAGGAAGTGACCCTGTTTTCCATGTATTTATCACTTTTTCATTCCAGGTATTTCCCCTCTTGTCTAAATCTCCTCTCGGCGTGTGCAGGCACATCAGGCTTTTATCAGGTTTCCATCTTTTCTTTCGTAGTGCATCCTGACTAGCCCTAATCTGGACCTGCTGTCCTTCATACTTACAGCACAAATGTCATGCTAGATCTCTGTCCACTCCCACTTGCCCATTTCCTCCGGTTTCTCCTTCTGCAACTTTCATCTGTTAGGTGTTGAACCTCTTGGGCTGAACTTTTAATTTTCTCTCTTATGTTCGGCCAGTTTGTCAGGACTTCATTGACTTTTCAGGGGCAAAATGTCTAGGAGTTGATACTTCTCTGTCTGAAATATTTCTAAGAGTTGAAATCCTAATTCCTTCCCTTATCAGTATTCCTCCTTTTTTTTGTTTTGTTTTGTTTTTTGTTTTTTTGTTTGTTTGTTTTTTGGCCTGAGAAACATGCTATTTATTTTCTTATGAACATAAACAGGTTTTCTCTATTTCATTGTTAAAGAGTCATGTTACAGAATCTTCTTCACTCTGACGGATATGGATTGTTAGTAAATTTCTTTATCTTTTCCTGGCTAAACTTGATTTAATTTTGTGGCCCATTTTTGTCTTAGTGAGAATAAATATGTTCTCTTTTAGTGTCATAATAGGTTATAATAGGGTAGGTTATAGTATGTTAATGCCGTTGACAGTATTTCTTTCAAGCCTGTGTTTATTAGGTAGGAAGAGGACAGTTTGACCAAAAAGAATACAGCATAGTATAAAGTGGGAAATTTGTACTCAGTGAGGAAATTGATTTATTTCATGAGTTGTTCCTATAAGTCATATGACCCATTATCTAGTGTGAGTTGATGTTATATGCTGTGCATATCTAACATGTTACTCTTGGCGTTAGTATTTGAACTCTACATGAGAAACTCAGCGTCTGAATCATCTATCCCTTTATTTCTCTACCTAAGCACAGACTTGAAGTTCAGTGAAATCATTATTATATCTGATAGCCTTTAAACAAACTCAGCTATGAATGCTTTGTTTCCTTGGGGGATTTTGAGATAGAGGAAAAGTCAATGTAGAATGAAGGGAAGGCAGATTTAAGAGCGTCTTTGCCTCTGGACCCAGTTTGATAAATTTCGATACCTATCTCTTTTCAGATAGGACCAATTTTCATATTTGTGTTTAGCAAGACTTCTTTAGTTACAGGTAACAAAAAACCTTAAGTTTTTGCAAATCATGTGTTCAAAGGAGAGGCAAGGATGCAGTTGGACCTCAGGAAATAACTGCAACCCAGGACTTGAATGTTGCCAGGACATTATTGCTCTGTACTTTATCTCTTTGTCTCTAACGTCAACGTCACAGCACCTGGCACATAGTAGACCACTTAGCAAATGTTTTTGGGCAAGTGAGTAAATCTTAACCTAGTATAAATTCTAGGAAACTCAAGGTAAAGGTAACTCCATTAATCCAGTTTTAGACAATCTTCTGAGCTAGCAAATGTTTCTGATACCACAGTGCCTAGTAATTAAGAGCTACTAGCAATGGGTTACTGTGCCTGTCAACTTCATAGTGTGAAACCCAGTTTCTAAAGAATTGTACTTGACTCCTTTGCTGACCTCTGTTGTATTCTAATTCTAATTCTTCATGAAGATCATATGTCTTGATCTGAATGCTCTGCAGGCATTGTCCGCAAGTAACTACATAGCTGATGTGCTCTTAAATATGGTGTAAGAAATGTTAGCAACTTTCCTTCCCTTGCTGCAAGACACCAAGAATACAGTGGACGTGGTGGTTAGAAATAGCATGATGGCCACGCACATCAGACACCATGCCTGCATTTCTCACAGGAAACAAGGACCAAAATAGAATTGCTTCCTTTGATGAGAAAAACTTCTTTGAGGAAAGGGAGAGTACAAATACTATAAGCTGCTAAATATGTCCCTTCCTGCCATCGGTCAGAGCCTAGATGAGGGGGCTGAGAGTTTCTGTGCATTACTAATAGTTTGTTTTGCCAAGAAAGGGCTTATGGTTATCTCAGGGAAGCAGTAAAGATTAGTGGCCTAGTCTCAGTTATAATTATATATAGTCTGGTGTTTTGCATTTTTATTGAATATTTTATTAGTATTAATTATGAGTGAACATCAAAAATGGTTTACAATCTCCAGTTTTTGTAGATCGGTATTGAACCATAACTGGACGTTGGGCGTAATCCTTGATAGATTAGCTTCTCTAGACCCTTTTATTTTTATTCTTGTGTTAGAAGATAGGTAGGATCTCAGCATTCTCTCCGCCTCCCCAGAAACCTCAGGATCTTTTTAGTAGCAATGTAGGCCATGTAAATTTTAAAATTCAAGATAGACCCAGGATTTTCTGCCCAAATCTTTGTGTTTGATTCTCAGCAGATTCTGATTTTGAAAAATTACTGGTTTTTTTTTTTTTTTTTTATGGTCAAGGAAAAGTTCTAAACTCTGTGTCTATAAAGAATCTAATTATTATTATATGGTGTGGTTTTGTCCTTTTGATACAGAGGATGCACCTTCTCTAACATATTCATTCATTTAGATGAGCTGTTCTGCTTTTGGGTAGAAAATCATTATTCTCAGTCCTTATCAATTACCTCCATTGTCCTTGCCATCAGAGGTCTTCAAAAAGTTTCTTGCTGTGATGGTTCTTAACAACAGTAATATATTTATTTCGTTATTTAGCATCTGCTGTCATTCAAGTACCACCCTAGACCTCGTGTGCCATAAAGATGAGCAAGAAATGTGCCCATGCAGTTTGCTACATTGCATCGGGAAAAAAAGGTGAAATATGGGCTGTAGATAGAACTACGTAGCCTGTAGGTTCAGCACTAGTCTTATAGTACAGAAAGCCAGTTACAAGATCCTCCTCTGGTTTATGATTAATGTCTTTATAAAAACCTTCTATGTCATTCTTTCAAATTCCTCAATATACACATTTGACAAAAATGTACTGTATAATTTCCTTCCAAAGATTAGACTTTACTGAAGTCTTTCTTCTTTTATTAAATGAATAGCTTTTTTGACATATAATGACATATAATAAACTGTGAATATTTATAGTGTGCAGTTTGATAATTTTTATATTTATATATACTTATGAAACTGTCATCACAGGATAATGAATACATCTGTGACCACCACCCCAGAGTATCCTCAGATCTCTTGGTAATCCCTCTCTCTTGACCCTTGTCACCCTCCTCTGCTACCCTCAGACTCTGCTTCAAGTTACTTGATTTCTCTTATATTTTCTAGAACTTTATATAAATGGGATCACACAGTATATACTCTTTTTGATCTAACTTCTTTTACTCAGCATACTTATTTTGAGATCTTTCATGTTGTTATGTATATCAATACTTCATTCCTTCTTATCGCTAAGAAGCAGTGGAAAGTGCTTTTCTCTCTAAAACTTATGTGCCCAAACATATTGACCCCAATACTTCTATTCCTGAAATCTTTTTAAAAGAGCACTTTGCTTTTCTCATCCTTAATTCTTATGAAATAGTTATTTATCTCAGTCAAGCCATATCTTTAGTTTCATTTGTTATTTGTTGTTAAATTGTAGTAAAATGAACATTAATCTTAGTTTTAACTTTTGATAGTGTTTGTTTCCTAATTCTCAACTATTTACCACATATTCAGCCTTTGTATTACACACCAGTGTCTTAAAGCACCTGAAAGTACATGGCAGATCCTTAGGAGTACTCTACTCAGCGGCTTTCAGAGGTGGAGATCCTATCATCATCAGGAAATGACTTTCCATATGACCTATTTATATGTAAGGAAGCCTTTGGGGTGACCTAGCAACAAAACGGTCCTTATCCTGTTATTCAGTAGTTTGCTGGCTGTTTTCATAGTCAGTATACACTTCTCTGCCTGATACATCAACAGTCTCGGAAACTGCCGCTCTTTAAATTGGGCCAGCTCACTTGGGTGTACCCAGCTAGAGCCAATACCAAAAAGCAAGCCACAGACAATGTATGTTCCAAGCAATGATCATCACCTATTTAAAGTCAACCCCCCTAGCTTGCTCTCATGTTGCTTGTTCTCATGTTAATTTCTCTTCTGGTACTAAACCCACAGCTCAGCTGTGGTCCCTGCTTCCTGATCTTTTGGTTGAAGGATATAAATTAGACTTCCTCTTTTGGCTTACTTGTTGGATTTTGGCTTTGTTTATTCCCTGATTTAGTATCCCTCATTATCTTGAGTAAGAAACTACATCTGCAGATTTAATTTTGTGCAGTGAAAGCACAAAAAAGCAGCTCTGTCTCTCCCACCTTCTTTTGTCCCAGCTAGGAAAGAGGAGGAGCAGGGATGAATCCAACATCTGTTGTTGGGCCACGAAGCAGGAGTTTTCTGGATTGTAGCAAACCATTTGGCAGGAGTGGAAAATGGAATAACCTTCCCTTTTAGCTTTTAGATGACAGGATTCTCTGTGTCCAGGTTCTCTTGTGTGACTAATTGCTGTCGGTCCTCAGTGATCATGCTATCCTCAGGCCTTCCGGGCACTGTTCATGCTGCTGTTCTTTCCTGTTTTCCCAGAACAACTCCTTTGGACAGATCATTCCCATGCCCTGCTTGAATATCTGTAAATAAGGATTTTTTTTTTTTTTCCCACCTGGAGAAATGAAATGATATCTGGTAGCTTTCATGAATTCCTCTAGACCTTTCTCATATGACCATTTCCAAAAAACTGCTTTTCCCTGGTTTACAAATCATGGAGTGGCCTCTAAATGTACAGATCACATGGTCAGAGAGTCCGTGGACCTACCTGTTTTATTGGGAGGACATGGTCTTATCTGAAATCTTCAGATTACTTATCTGATTCTCTCCACACATTTCCTACCTCCTGATATTCTAGCCGCCTAAGCACTTAACTATTGGTTTCTATTATAACAGTTAATGGCAATGAGTATTCCATTTCTGGAGAAATGCCAGTTATGTACCTATATTTTTGTTTTTGTGAAGATCTTGGCAGGTGTTGAGTTTCAGATCTTCTTTCACATAACAAGGATGATACTACCCTCTAAAGTTGTATTTCCACTTGGGTTTAGAGTATAGTTCATAAGAACTGACAATATCACCCCATGATTAGATCATGATAAGGGGTGTCTAGTCCCTTCTCCAAAACATACTAAGTCATTTCATAAACCAAGGCGAGTCTTATCTTCTTCCTCTGTGTGTCCTAGAATATTTACATCATCAGATTCCCTAGCAGAGATTTATAAAAGAGATCACTTTAAAAAAATCACAATATTTCCTAAAAAATGACAAAAGAGTGAATGATCTAAAAGTTGAATTTTCTCTACTTTTTGAAGACTATTCTTATTGTCAATTGCAAATTTTAAATTTAATCCAGCCCCTGTGCTGCTTAAATTTTCTGTGTTGTAAAAAGCCTTCTCATCCTGGATCATACTTCTTGGTCTTTCTACGATTTACATAGAGTGGGCTCCTTGCAAGACAGGAGATTTTGAGGGGATTTTGAATAAAGAAAAGGAAGCTGTGTAATGAATGTGAATTGGAGGGGATTTTGTTCTGAGGGACTTTGGAGAAATTTTGCTGGACATGTAACAGCATATCCCAAACGGTGGTTTGTGCAAGGCATGGAGACCATCAGTGGAAATAATCCAACATATTTTAACAGTAGGTGATTCTTTTTTGTGTTAATAATAGGTTCTTAGGATGTCCTGATTTTTTTCAAAGCTTGTTCTTTGGATAATAGCTTTGACTATATTAACAGCAACATGATGGGGTTATCACTGCCTAGGCTTTAGCTCCCATGACCTAATTTCTAATATGAATGATTATGTTTGTTTGTTTTATTCCCCCTCCCCGCCTTAGATCCATTTTTCCTGTCCACCCCTCCTTCAGAATCATCGCCTTGGCAGAACCCCCTGTCTTTGGAAGCACCACACAGCAATGGCTGGGACCAGAATTCTTAACCATGTTCTTTTTCCATTATATGAAACCACTTGCCAAAAGTGAAGAAGTTCAAGTGATTAAGGAAATGGTAAGAGTGAGGCTAGCTCTAGCCTGTGGCCTTCAACTGTTCCTTTTTTAAGGCACTCTGACACCTGCTGGAGTAGAGTTGGACATTCCTGGCTTTTTCTTCCCATTTACTCCCACATTTCCTGATATAATGGGCCTCATACTTCAGCATTTTTTTCAGAAACATATGGAAGGTCTGATAAAATACAGATTGTTGAGTGTCTAGGTCTGGGGTGGTACACGAGAACTTGGCATTTCTTAGGTGATGCCGATGCTGCTGATCTGGGGAACACACTTTGAGAACCATGGATGTAAGCTAGCTCTCCACTTTCCTCATATGGAAGCAGATTTGGATTCCTTTTCCTCTTCTAATCAGCCAAAGATGATCATTTTAAGTTCCTATACAGGGAGGCCAAATATATCTTAGTTCCTTAGATTTTAGAATATATAAAGTAATGCTGTTCCCCTCGATACTGTAATATATCCTGTACTTACCTGACCAGTTACCTGGTGGCTTGCAGTATACATAATGCATTATTTCAGTGTCTGCCTTAACCAAGTATTGTGCTTAACGCTTGTGGAACTCCAGAACTTCACTGTTCAGTGTAGCTCTAGCCACATTACAGAAATTTTAAAAGTTCAGTTTCTCAGTCATGTTTCAAGTGGTCAGTAACTATGTGGGGCTTCTGGTTACCATGTCAGACAGCATAAGTAAAGAACATTTCCATCATCATAGAAAGTCCTCCTGGGCAGTGTTGTTCTAGATCACGAATAATTAACTTTATACATGAATGCACCCATCCCTTCTGAAAGACCAGAATGAGCTGATTAATTTTAGGTCTTGTGAGCATGATGGTGAATAAGGGCATAGGCTTTCAAGTCAAATAGCTTGCTTTTAAAGTTTTTTTTCTTTTTTAATGTTTATTTTTGATAGAGAGAGACAGAGTGCAAATGAGGGAGGGGCAGAGAAGAGGGAGACATGTAATCCAGAATCTGAAGCGGGCTCCAGGCTCTGAGCTGTCAGCACAGAGCCTGATGTGGGGCTCGAACTCACAAACTGTGAGATCATGACCTAAGCCAAAGTCGGATGCTTAACCGAATGAGCGACTTAACCCAGGTGCCCCCAAACAGCTTGCTTTTAAATGCCAAATCCGCTATTTATTAGCTCCCAGATCTTGGGTAAATTACTCAACCAAAGTTGGGGATATATCACAGGATTGATTAAAAGAATAAATGAAATAAAGTATATACTGAAAAGAACTTAGAATTTTCAAGTTCCAGTCACTTAAAAATCATCAAAGGAATCCTGAGCAGTTTACTTCTGAAATGGTTGCATCATACCAGTCATTGTTCTAACATCTCTGTGATATTTGTATTTATTTTAAATGCTTATTTATTTTGAGAGAGAGAGAGAGAGAAAATGAGAGAATCTGCAGTGTTAGTGTGGAGACTGATGTGGTGATCTCACAGTATATGACCTGAGCTGAAATCAAGAGTCGGATGCTAAATTGTTACAGTTCAGGCAACAAGTGTGTGTTATTTGGGCCATTGTTCTTCACAGTTCATTGATAAACTGATTATACCCCTTAGGTGTGTGGTTTAAAAGCCCTTGAAAAAATGAACAGCTTGAGCATCCAGTCTTTGTACAAGGATACCTTATGTCACTTTGTAGATACAAGATGATGATTAAATGAGGGAGTTTGGTTTCAGTAAGAAAAAATGCTGAAATTAGAATTTAAAAAATCATGCTGAAGCTTACAAACGGGGAAATAATTATGAAAAGTTTTTTTATGGGCACATTTTATGCCAGTTTTTAATTGAGCAACTCCTTTCATCTTTTATCCTCGTGATGGAAGTGTAAATGAAGGGCAGCTTCGCCTCAGTTACCTGATGGTTAAAGAGAAAGTAGAGGTGTAAGTGTTTTCTGAGAAAATGAACAAGCAAATTTAGCTAGGAGTTAAACATGTTACCTATCATCAGAGACTTTCTAAAAATGTAATTCTAATATTGTTTGCTAACTAGCCATAATTTCTGGTTGATTGATCAGATATCCCAACTTATTCTTTCTTTCTTTTCTCAATTCTCTCATAAAATAGGTCCCAAATATACCTCAGGAAGCTTTGGACAGATTGTTATCATTTGCACACAAACTCAGAGAGACACAGGATCCCACGGTAAGTCTGGGCTTTTTCCCATAGGATTTTTCGTTGTTGACATGCTGCTGCTTTATGTTCTCAGAGTTTAATGCTTAAAAATCTATTTTTCAAGCTGGTATTTTTATCTCTTATGCTGTGCTTTGCCCTGTGCATATATTTCACTCTCTTGGTGGTTTGAACATTTGCTCCAGCCACTCGTGGCTGGTATCATACAAAAACCAGTAGCTCTAGAGGAGTGCTTGATATTCTTAGGGGTTTCACTTCTGCTACCCTGGTCTCCTGTGCTGAGTGGTCTCACCTAGTCCTTTGGCTTCAAGTACAACCTCTTATGTTAACGCCAACATATTTCTCTTCAGCTTCTAGCTTTTCTTTTCTCATTGATTCTCTGTTTCTAACTGTATTTCCGTCTTGGGATGGTATAGGGGCAGAAAACTTTCCCCTTCCTTCCTTCCTTCCTTCCTTCCTTCCTTCCTTCCTTCCTTCCAGGTTCTTTGGTCAGCCTAATAATTAAATGGACATGAGACAGATTAACAGGAGAAAACCCAATTTGATGTCATATGTACAGGAGCCCTATAAAAATATTAGACTTAAAGAAATGACCAAAGCAGGCAGCTTTTATACCTTTCGGACAAACAATAAATTTGACAAGGCAAATTGACAAATAAATTGACAAGGCAAAAAGTTTGAGCTTGGGATGGTAAATTAGTGACAAAGTAACAAAGTTTGTTTATATTGCCATCTTAGCCCTTTGTTCCCTATTTCTGGCATTAAGGATGCGCTCTACCCTCCTGGGACAGAGAGGGTGCCTTTCAGGTGGGAGGTTTATTTCCTGCTTTTGGGGGACAGAGGAGGGTCAGAGTGTCCTTCTCATACTGACTGTTTCTTAAGTAACTTTAATTCAAAATAATAAACATGTCAAAATGGCATACTTT
Source organism: Prionailurus viverrinus (assembly GCF_022837055.1). Classification (NCBI taxonomy): domain Eukaryota; kingdom Metazoa; phylum Chordata; class Mammalia; order Carnivora; family Felidae; genus Prionailurus; species Prionailurus viverrinus. The sequence continues at coordinate 28,829,623 of NC_062561.1, forward strand.
GGGGTGGCATATTATGTTCCCCCACCCTTTTTAAAATTTCTTGCCTAACGTTTATTTCAGCATTCACAGTTGAAAACATTTTTGCACTGTTACAAAAACTTCCCCCTGTCAAAAGCCCAATACACTCGGTATAATTCATGCTCTATCTGGGGTGAAATGAAAAGGTTATTCGTTTTTAATCTGAAGTCTTCAAGCAATAGTTAATATTTAAAATAGACCAAAGCAAGTTGTATATTTTCCCACAGAGGAATAAAAGGACTAATGAAAATGTTATTGGCCTTGGGCTGGAATTTTAATACCTAAGCCTGGTTATATTATGCCAATCAGAAGCACGATTGGTGACTATACATGCATTTGAATAGCAAAAAATAGAGAACTAATTCTTTAATAAATGCAGCTTGGTAAGCAAAACCTTTTAAAACACAGGGCACAGGGGGCACCTGGGTGGCTCAGCTGGTTAAGCATCCCACTCTTGATCTCAGCTCAGGTCTTGATCTCAGGGTCATGAGTTCAAGCCCCACACTGGACATGAAGCCTACTTAAAAAATACACAGGGCCCATGGGGAATAAAAATAAGGGACTTGATGCTTAAAACATTGGAAACCACTGTGTATGTTGGAAGGATCAAGGACTGTCACTAACTCTATGAATCTCGGTGTTCTCATCTGTAAAATGGGAAGTGCCATCTACTTCATAAGGATGTTGTAATGATTAAACATGAAAATGTATGTGAAGAATCCTTTTCTTGGTAGCTGCTTAATAAATGTTCATTTCTTTCACTGCTCAATGGGATACTCTGGGATTGCTGTAAATTCAACCTATCTTATACAACTGAACTGTCTTTCCCCTTTAAATCTATTCCTACTTCCTTTTTTAATCCCCCGATTTTGTTAATAATCTGTCTCCTTGCTTTCCCACTATCTCCACTTACCCTGAAAGAAAATCTCATCAATTTAGCATCATGATGTCTCATCCATTCTCTTACCTATTATCAGAATTGTCCTGGTATTTGGTTTCATAATCTTTCTGCTGGAATATCGTTATTTCCTTTTGACTGCCCTCATCACCAACAATTTGTTCCTAATATGACCCTGTGTTACTTTCCCGTGCCTGTTTAACAAATTACCATAAATGGTTTGTAACACTGGAAATTTATTTTCTCAGTGTTCCGGATGCCAAAAGTTTGGAATGCGTATTACTGAGTTGAAATCCAGGTATTAGCAACACTCCCTCAGGGGCGCAAGGGGAGAATCTGTCCCTTGCCTCTTCCAGTTCTGCTGGTGACCAGCATTCCTTGACTTGTGGCCTCGTTATCTTAACCTCTGCCTCCATCTTCACATCACCTTCTCTTTTGTGTGTCTGTGTCAGATTTTTCTCAGCCTCCCTTTTACGAGGATACGGGTGATTGCATTTAGGGGCCACCCAAATAATCCAGGATAATCTCTTCATCTCAAAGTCTTTAATGTGGTCTACAAAGTCAGCCTTGCCATGTAAAGTAAAATTCACAGGTTCCAGGGATTAGGATGTGGGTATCTTGGGGTATAGGGGGTGGGAGCATTTTCTAGCTGTCACAGGCCCCCTATTAATAACTCCTGGGACCTCATCTGTAACTCTGCTTCCTTATTTGTTCTTTTCAGCTATACCATTCTCTTTCTTGTTCCTTAAACCCACTAGTGTCTGCCTCAGGGCCCTTGCCACTCAGCATTTCCTCTGGCTAGATTGTTCTTCTCCAGATAACTGTAGCTTTGCCCCCTCCCCCTTTTGGATTTGCTCAGATGCCACCTCTTCAGAGAGGCCAACCTGAAGCACTCTGTTTAGAATCACGCTTCCCGCCCTTTTCATTCCCAGCTCTCTTTGGGCTTTCAAGTTCCTCCTGAGGCTTAACCATTTGACATAATATATGTTTCACTCACTTTTTTAAATTGTCTGTTTTCCCTGACTCAAATTTATGTTCCAGGATGACAGGGATTTTTGTTGTGGTCCCTGCTGTATCCCCAGCATCTGGAATTTGCCTACTGTGTAGTAGATGCTCAACAAATATCTATTAAGTAAATGAATGAGTGACTCTTCCTTGTTATCTCTGGAGTGGCCTTTCCTGAACTGTTAAGGGCTGAATTCTCCGCTTACAGACTGACGGACAACCCGCTAAAACATGCATGCCTGCCAAGTTCCATTTGGCTGTGTGCTGCCCTCCTCAGCCTCGCTCTCTAGAGCCTCTCTTGAAGCACCCTCAGGCCTCCCGCACTCCTCTTCTTACTGGTTCCTGAGCCCAGCACATAACCAGATGCCTCCACGTCAGGTGATGCCCGAAATGTGCTTTCTCCCTGTCTGCTCTCCCACAGGTCCTTGTTCCGTCAGGTCTCTCTCAGCCCCTCAGGCAGAACTAACTTCAGTCTGCAGTCTGTTTTCATGACACTTGACGTAGGATTCTCTTACAGACCTGTGGTGGCTCTATCTGTGTTTATTTTTATCTCCCCAACGACTGTTTGAACTCCTTGTTCATTCTTTTAGTTAAAAATTTTTTTATTACATTTATTTATTTTTGAGAGATAGAGCAAAGCGAGAGTGGGGGTGGGGGGACAGGCAGAGAGAGAGGGAGACACAGAATCTGAAGCAGGCTCCAGGCTCTGAGCTGTCAGCACAGAGCCCGACGCGGGGCTCGAACCCACAAACTGTGAGATCATGACCTGAGCCGAAGTTGGACACTTTACCGACTGAGCCACCCAGGTGCCCCAGTGTTCATTCTTTTATTCCCGTTTCCCAGCCTGGTGCCTGGCACATAAGAGACACTTAATAAATGTTTGATGAATGAATGAATGAAATGACTAATCAGCTAATTACTAATTTATTAACACATTGTCCCTAGAGTTTTCTCTCCCAGAGAATGTTACATTTTCATAAAAGAAATAATTCTTTAAGAGGAAAAAGAGAGAATTTATTTGAAAAAATTTCTGATCAGAACCTTCATATTTTTAAGCTGAATTACTGGTACTAATCATGCTAATACAAAAAACCCTTGAAGTGTGCTCTTAAACTCCATAACCATGGTAACTAAGAGAATGTGCTCATATCCTCACTTTCTTTTTTGCAAGATGACACTGCACTTAGAAATGTAATGTTATAAACGTTAAACATGTTAGGAATTTTGTAATTAAAGTGCATTCTCAATTTCTAATTGATAATGTGAGAGAAGAAATAACCAAACCCTTTATTCAACACTTAAATGGCTCAACATAAAGCTTTGTTCTGATTTTTTGGACACTGGATGTTATCATAAAGCATTTCGGTATTATCAACTGAGAAAGCTCGTGTTTTTCAAATTCATGAGAAAGTCCTTACCGATCACTGGAATGAAATGTGAAGCCTGAATTCAATGTCATTCTTGGATGAGATTAGAATATTGTATACTAGGAAGTTACTGTACTGTTTATTGGGACTCTTGTCATGAGAATGCTCGGGTTGGAGTCATTAGTCATACATTTTCCATGATGAAAATAGGAATTTTTGTGGACCCAGGTGTTAAGAATGGGAATTGCTGAATCATATTAGGCTTCTGATACTTTAAATCATACTGGCTGAAATAACCTTATCCTCCCTTCTTCCTTCTTTCTCATATCCATCAGGTGCCAAGTTCTCTGAAATAGTTGTTGATTCCTTCTCTCTACTCCTTTTTGCCAGTGACCTTACTGTAGTACCTCATCATTTTATAGACAGATCATTGAAGGAGCTTTCTGTTTCCTGTCTCAGTTCCCCCCGTCCTTCACTTACTTTGCATGCTCCTGCCAAATTAATCTTTCTAAAATCATATTACCACTTTGTGCACAAAAGAAGTCCTATTGCCTTTCAGGGTAAAGCCAAACTCCTCCAGGGGTCAGTCCCAGGTCTTTGTTACTTAGGAGCAAGTTCTCCAGCAAGACCCTGTGATAGAGCTGGGCTGGTTTCCTCACAGTCTGCACGATTTCTGTTTCTTTTGCTTTCATGCCTTTGTTCATAGCCTTTCTCCTGCCCACTTGAACAATTTAATTTTAAGCCCCTATAGCAGTTGTCAAGTGCTTCACTTGCTTTGGCATTAAATTATATGCTATTTTGAATTGCAATTCCTACTTTCTTATATTTAAATATTGCCTCCATGTCTAGAATGCAAATTTGTTGAAAACAAGGATGAACCAAATGTTTGCTTACAAATGAGTTCTTTGAAACATCGAATGTGTTTTTTAATAGAAAAAAGGGTACATTGTAAATGGTGATCTTGCTCCCAACCTAGTCCCCAGAGGACTCGTTAACCTATGTTGTAGCTGAAATACAACTCTAGTATTAGCATAACAGCATCTCATGGAGCCGTGAAATACCCAAGGGAGAGAAATCACTTCCTTTTGTTCTTCCTTGGAACATGCAGAAGTCACCTCAAGTGAAATGTGGAAACAAGCAAATAAACTGTGTCTCTGGCATTGTGGCATCCTACCACCATCCATCCTGAACCCTCTGTTCACGTCTTGGAGTCCTCTTCTGTGTTCCCTTAGGGGTCACATGTGCCCTCATTTCACCCTGGCCTGTTCTTTAAAAGTTCTTCTCTCTTCTGGTTTTCAGTGAAAACTGCTGTTTCCTAATGCTGCTGATCTAAATCCAATAATAATCTGATACATTAAATTCATACTAAAGTGTAGGTCACATCACCTTCCTGTTAGATTTTCTTCATTTTGAAGAGGCTGACTTTTAATAATAATTGGTGACATTTGTTGAGCATCCATGTGACTGACCTCTGCTAAGAGAACAATTTTCTCTTTTGTCCTTTTTCTTTCTTTTTTGTTCTTTCAAGTTTTTATTTTAATTCCAGTTGGTTAACATACAGTGTAATATTAGTTTCAGGTGTAGAATTTAGTGATTCATCACTTACATATAACATCCAGTGCCCATCAAAACCAGTGCCCTCTGTAATACTTACCTATTACTCATTTTTAACCCATCCTCCTACCCATCTCCCAGCAACTCTCAGTTTGTTCTCTATAGTTAAAAATCTATTTTATGATTTGCCTGTCTTTTTTCCCCCATGTTCATCTGTTTTGTTTCTTAAATTCCACAAATGAGTGAAATCCTATGGTATTTGTCTTTCTCTGACTGACTTATTTTGCTTAACATTATACTTTCTAGCTCCATCCACAGCATTGCAAATGGCAAGATTTCATTCTTTTTTATGGCTGAGTAATATTCCATTGAATATAAACACCACCTCTTTATCTGTTCATCAGTCAGTGGACATTTGCATTCTCTCCATACTTTGGCTAATGTTCATAATGCTGCTACAGACATTGGGGTTCATGTATCCCTTCAAATCAGTATTTTTTTATCCTTTGCATAGATATCTGGTAGTTCAATTGCTGGATCATAGAGTAGTTCTATTTTTAACTTTTTGAGGAACCTCCATACTGTTTTCCAGAGTGGCGACACCAGTTTGCATTCCCACCAACAGTGTAACAAGGTTCCCCTTTCTCCACATCCTCCCCAAGAGTTGTTTTCCTATGTTGTTAATTTTAGCCATTCTGACCAGTATGAGGTGGTATCTCATTGTAGCTTTGATTTGTATTTTCCTGATGATGAGTGATGTTGAGCATCTTTTCATGTGTCTGGTTAGCCATCTGGATGTCTTCTTTGGAAAAATGTCTATTCATGTCTTCTGCCCATTTTTTAATTGAATTGTTTTTTGGGGTGTTGAGCTTGATAAGCTCTTTATAGATTTTGGATATTAAACCCCTCTTAACAATCTTAAAGGTAAAGGCAGTATTATCGCCAACTTAAAGATAAGGAAACCGATGGGGCGCCTGGGTGGCGCAGTCGGTTAAGCGTCCGACTTCAGCCAGGTCATGATCTCGCGGTCTGTGAGTTCGAGCCCCACGTCGGGCTCTGGGCTGATGGCTCAGAGCCTGGAGCCTGTTTCCAATTCTGTGTCTCCCTCTCTCTCTGCCCCTCCCCCGTTCATGCTCTGTCTCTCTCTGTCCCAAAAATAAATAAACGTTGAAAAAAAAAAAATTAAAAAAAAAAAAAAAGATAAGGAAACCGAGACTTTAAGGTGTTAACTAACCCACCAAGCTAGTACATGGGAGGGAGCCTGATTTGTCTGATTCCAAAGCTTATGAACTTTATATTATGCTGCCCACTAAGATAATTTCAAAATCAACAACAAATATTATTGGTACTCACATGTCTTGATTTCTATACTAGCAGCTCTATTAATTTTAAAAGTGGAATTATCCTGACAGTGTAGGGAAAGGGTTTCAAACTGCAAGCTGCCGCCCAAGTGATAACACTGGTTGACATCTCTGTGATCAGCAACCTGAACTGTCCACATTTCCTTTTCTCCCTTTTGGAAACCATCGATTTACTTAAAGCTCTAAGCATTTTCAGGATATCTTAACAGTGCAGCTTTGTGTAGGCGGGCGGGGGGGGGGGGAGAACAAATAATTCATGGCACAGAAAAGCTATTTGTAAGTCAGGTGTGAACTGTATTATGTAACATCTTTCCTTCCTCCAACCTCTTCCCCCCCAACCCCCAAAATGTGTGTATACAGCACTTAGCTCAATGAAAACACTTCTGTCGAATTTAACTTATACACACTTTTTATAGATTGTTTTTTAAAAACCTATCTTTAAGGATTTAAAAAAAAATTTTTTTTTTAATTTATTTATTTTTGAGACAGAGAGCATGAACAGGGGAGGGTCAGAGAAAGAGGGAGACACAGAATCTGAAACAGGCTCCAGGCTCTGAGCTGTCAGCACAGAGCCCGACGAGGGGCTCGAACCTACAGACCGTGAGATCATGACCTGAGCCGAAGTCGGACGCTTAACCGACTGAGCCACCCAGGCGCCCCTCTTTAAGGATTTTTAAAGTGTAAATTGGCTTTTGTTTATTTTTATTTGTAATTCATTAACAGTATATATTTAAGTCTGGCCTTGTCCATCAGGAATAATGAGCTGTGCCCTGATACTCATCTAAAGGGACTTTCAGCAGGTAGAAACAAGACTGTCATCAGGCTGTCCTTGTCTTTTGATAGGCCCAGTCATTGGCAGCATCACTATCTACCAGACAGCTGTTGCGGATTTGTCGTCGGCTGTCACAGTACCCTCATGAAAATCTTCACAGTGCAGTTACTAAAGCCTGCCTTTCCAGGTAACCATATTCCCCTTTCTCACTGAATTCAAGCTCCTGGGTCTTTGCTAAAATGATTATGTAAGTTTAATTGGTAGTCAGTTCTCACAGGTCTGGAGAATGTATTGTCTGAATATGTAGCTATTTCAACCTTGTGTTCAGTTTTTAGAACATATTTTATCGTACACATAACAGCAATTTTAAGAGATAGTTTACAGATAAGAAAACGAAGTCACTTGCTCTTGTCAGAGTAGTGAAGAAGTAAAGGTGGATTTGGGATTCAAATGCTGTGTGTCTTCTGAGCTAGTGTTCTTATGCACTACAATGAGCATCTCCCAAATTAGCTTTGGAACCTTCCATGCTTGATATACTGTTCTGTTGCCTAAATTTAACAAAACTAATGTCTTTTCAGTCTATACTAATAATACTTTTATACCTGTTTGGAAATTATTATAAAATATTGGCTTAAAGAATTTTCTTACAAAATCACACTTGCATGAAATCATTTAAAAAAATTTTTTTAACAGGCACCTGGGTGGCTCAGTCAGTTAAACATTTGACTTTGGCTCAGGGCTCAGGTCATGATCTCACAGTTTGTGGGTTCGAGCCCTGCATTGGGCTCTGTGCTGACAGCTCAGAGCCTGGAGCTGCTTTGGATTCTGTCCCTCTTTCTCTCTGCCCCCCCCCCAAATAAATAATAAACATTTAAAAATTTTTAACATTTTATTTATTTTCAAGAAATAGAGAGGGACAGAATGTGAGTGGGGGAGGGGCAGAGAGAGAGGGAGACACAGAATCCAAAGCAGGCTCCAGGCTTCGAGCTGTCAGCACAGAGCCCTGCACAGGGCTCAAAACCACGATCTGTAAGATCATGACCTGAGCCGAAGTTGGGCACTCGAACCAACTGAGCCAACCAGGCACCCCTATTTTAAAATAATAATAAAAGAAAGGATTAATAACAATACCCAATAAGCCCAGAGTTTTCTTTTAGGCTCTTTTCATATAATCTGGCAATTATTTTTATGGTGGTTCTGACTATTGTCCATTCATTCCTTGATATATAAAAGGAATTAAAAGAACCTATTTTCAGCTTACGAGAATTTATAATTGCCTTCTATCAATCTTCAGTTTGGTGGACAATTTTTCTTATAGTTTAAGTAAACTTACTGCATTGCAACTTAAATTTGTTCTCTCTATTCTGTATCCAGCTAAAATAAAGCTCCTTTCCAGTGTCTTTAATTTTTTGAAAAACTAGTAATCCAAAGCATTTTACGGACCATTCCAAAGAACAGACAAACAGCAATTCACTTTTAATCTAGTATGATTTTGGTAACTGAACCAGACAAGAATAATGTATGAAAGGAAAATTACATATCACAATCATGGAATAGGTGCAAAAGTTTTAAAAGAAATGCTAACAAACTAATTCTAACTAATTACATATATACATATATACACATATATATATGGATGTGTATATATATATATAAAATCATGAGCAATTTTGAATTATCTCAAGAATGTGAAGGAAGTTTAATATTCTGTTTTTTAGTTCATTATATTAACAAATTAGAAAAAATATTATTTTAATAAATGAGTAAAAAGGATTTGATGAAACCTAACAACCAAACCTAAAAACAAACCAAAGCAAAAACACCAAATTCTTAGTAAACCAGGAATATTCTTAGTAAACCATGAAGAGAAGGAAAATTCTTCAATCTGATAAAAGGTATATACCCCAAATTTAGAGCAAACATATTTATGATAAAATACACATATTTCCTTTAGAATTAGGAATAGAACAAGAATGTCACCTATCTGTCCTTTCAGTCAGAGCATTTGCCCAAAATTATCTAATTGGCTACATAAAAAATTCAAAAGGAGCACCTGGGTGGCTCAGTTTGTTAAGCATTCGACTCTTAGTTTCAGCTCAGGTCATGATCTCATAGTTCATGGGTTCAAGACCCATGTTAGGCTCCACACTGGCAGTTTGGAGCCTGCTTGGAATTCTCTCTCTCTCTCTCTCTCTTTCTCTCTCTCTGTACTTCCCCCTCTCAATCTCTCTCTCTCTCTTTCAAAATAAAAAAAAATCAAGAGAAACTACCTATAAATCATTAGAACAAATAGAGATTAGTGAGATGACTTATAAATCCATATCAGCGACTCTTCTATATTCTACTAACAATCAGCAGAGGAAGTCTTTTTTTTTTAAATAATCCTATTCAAAATAATAGTAGAAATCTTTGAGCACCTAAGAACAAATCTAATGATATGTAATGCTTTTATGGAGGAAAGCATAAATCTTTATTGAAAGCCATAAAGACTTAAATAAAAGGGAAGCTATACCATATTCATGAAAAGGGAGATTCAGAATTATAAAGCTATTATACTCCAAACTTATATATAGTTATTATTTGGTCATATTCCACCAAGGTTATATAGAATTTGACAAGCTGATCTCAAAATTATCATGGAAATAATAACAAAGGAAGTTTTGGGGAAGATTAAGGAGTTGTACTTTATCAGATATACCAAGATCCATTATGAAGCTATATTCGTTATTACAGGATGGGATTGGTACAAGGAAAGACAAATGAACTATTAGAATAGACTATGGAGCCCAGAAGCAGACCCATGTATTTGTGGAAAGTTAGTATATATTAGAAGTAGCATTATAAATCAGTGTGGGAATGGACATACTTATCAATAAATGGTTAAAAATTAAAAATACCCATTTTATCCCTTATAAAAAAGTAAAATATGTATATATGATATAAACCCTATAAGCCAGTCTACAAGTTATGAGCCACAAACTAAGAGATGTTTGATAAAATTTATAATCACAAAAGGATTGTTATTCAGGGACTATAAAGTATCCAAATTAATGAGATGAAAGGATCAACCTTAAATGGGCAAAGGATGAATAGACATGCACAGAAGTTAATTCAGATGACCAATAAATATTTGAAAAGATGTTCAACTTTATTATTAATTGGGGAAATGAGATTTTAAAACAATAATCAGCTATCATTTCATACTTTTATAATTTTTACCTGTAAAAATTAACATTTTTTGTCAATAGAAGAAAATGGAATTCTATTAAAGCTGTTGGGATGAAAGTCTCCTCACTTTAGAGTTACCTCACATTATCTTTATACTTAAGTATATTAATACTCTATGATTTGTCAATTCTTTTTCTTGATATCACCTCAGAGAAAGACTTAAATGAATGTATAAGGAGGCATATGTAAGAATGTTCACTGCATCATTGTTTGTAACAGTGAAAAATTGGAAACAACCCATCTATCCATCAGTAGGGAATGAATATATAAATTGACATAGTCACATAATGAGATAGTACACATTAGTTAAAATGAAGTAGATCTGTCTGTAATATCAAGCAGAAAATGGGCAGTTTGCAAGAGGAAATTTGGGATATGTTGCCATGTATAAAAATGCTAAATGTGACAAAAATGCAATATAGTTTTATTCATACTAATATAGCAAAATAAAAATGTGGACAGGAGAGATACATAACACTTTCAGCGTGAGAATTACCTCCAGAGATGAAAAGAGATTAATAGACTATTTAATATCCTCTGTAACTTTCTATATACTTGCAATATTTCATAGTTAAAAAAATTCAAAAACTTAAAATTACTCACTTTTAACACTCATAAATATTTTACTGAATTAAATAGTCAACTAATTTTTCCAGTGTTATCACCTGACCACAATAAAACTCTCTTTGTCACCACCCTATGACACTTTGCAAAAAAGTAAAACAGCTATCTTGTTTATTCATTATCTGTTGACTTTAGCAAGGCTACAAACTCAAAAACCTTTTTTACTAACCTTCTATTCAAGATAGCACAATTGCAGGAAGGAAAAAAAAATTATGGGCACATGAAGTTTTTTCCTTTTTTTAGTGACCTCATTCCATATTGAAGTACTGAAAAGAAATTGAGTTTTGCAAAAAATTTTTATTTTATTTTTTTAAATATTTTTATTTATTTTTGAGACAGAGAGAGAGAGAGCATGAGCAGGGGAGGGGCAGAGAAAGAGGGAGACACAGAATCTGAAGCAGGCTCCAGGCTCTGAGCTGTCAGCACAGAGCTAGATACGGGGCTTGAACTCACAGACCGTGAGATCATGACCTGAGCTGAAGTCGGACGCTCAACCGACTGAGCCACCCAGGCACCCCCCCAAAAAATTTTTAAAAGTTGACATAATTTGGGGCACCTGGGTGGCTCAGTCAGTTAAGCATCTGACTTTAGCTCAGGTCACGATCTCATAGTTCATGAGTTCCAGCCCCACATCGGGCTCTGTGCTGACAACTCAGAGCCTGGAGCCTGCTTCAGATTCTGTGTCTCCCGCTCTCTCTGCCCTCCCCCCACTCAGGCTATGTCTGTGTCTCTCAAAAATAAAATAAATAAACATTTTTTTTAAAAAGTTGACATAATTTATATTAATGAAATCTATTATTTAGCAGATACAATCCAAAGAAATTCTCTAGTTTAAATTTGTTAAACATTAAATTTATTAAGTATTAACTTGGATTTTAAAAATCCTGTTAATTTTGGGGTGCCTGGGTGGCTCAGTCAGTTGAGTGACCAACTTCAGCTCAGGTCATGATCTCACAGCTTGTGAGTTCGAGCCCCACGTCAGGCTCTGTGCTGACAGCTCAGAGCCTGGAGCCTGTTTCAGATTCTGTGTCTCCATCTCTCTCAGCTCCTTACTCACTCACAATCTGTCTATCTCTCTCTCTCTCAAAAATAAATAAACATTAAAAAAAATCCTGTTAATTGAATTTTTAAAGTACTTTTCATTTATTTGGCGGTGCCTGGGTGGCCCAGTCAGTTAAGTGTCTGACTGTTGATTTTGGCTCAGGTTGTGAGATTGAGCCCCATGTTGGGCTCCTCACAAGCATGGAGCCTGCTTGGAATTTTCTTTCTCTCCCTCTCTCTCTGCCCCTCCCATGTTTACATTCTCTCTCTGTCTCTCAAAATAAATAAACTTAAAAAAATTTTTTTTTATTTACTTGTGTATGGCAGTTGAGTTCAGACTGGAACATTTCTTCATCTGAGGGAATGGTTCGCTAAGTGCCTTATCCTCATATCCTATAATATGTACACCAAGTTTTGGAGCTAGATGTATATTTAATTTTCTGGATAGTTGAAAACCTAAGAAGCCAAAGGAAAGAAACTTTAGAAGATTAGGAAGTTATTAGGTATTTTACATTTTAGTGGTTCTTTTATTGTGGAAGAGTTAATTAGAAGTTCCTATAACAAGGGTTCTACTCCATCCAAGTATTTTGTATTCCATTACATTATCTGCTTATAGAAAATCTTGGGCTAATGATCCTTTAGCATAGAAACTTTAGGCAGAGCTATAAGAATTAGAAATGAAGATTAACAGTCTCTGACATGGAGGTAATGAGGAAATTTTCCCAGTCACCAAAAACTCAGTTTACAGACAATATTTTTCAAGAATTCCCTGTAACATAAAATGAATGACATCTATATAAAATTTCCACTCTTTTTACATTATTAACCAATTAATTTTTAAAAAATCATTAAGCCTGATAGAACTAATCATACACAGTGTTAAATGATTATAAGGATTATCATTGATGTGTATTTTTTGTTCTGAAAAATTATTTTTCTTTCTGGAGAAACTAGTGATTTATTTCTGGCTTTACAATTGCTGTTCAGTGTTTTAAGGGTATAATTTCAAAAATCTAGATATTCTTTACATGTTTCTGTTATTCAACTTACTCTTATAAGCCTAGCAGATATGAATTATTTTTATAGGCCTTTGAAAAATGTTTGGTTCCATTTATCTTCCAAATATCTTGGCTAAATTAACTGTCTTCAAATATTTGAAATTTGCCGATAAATTTTATGTATGCTATTTCCTTTTAAGTACTTCAGATAGCTTAATTAACAAACAAAACCTTTCCAGAAAAGTAAATAACTCACAAAGATAATGAACTAACTTTATAAATAGAATGAGCCATAAGTTACTTTAAATATTCAAGTGCTGTTTATAAACTTAAGATTAAAATCACAGGTATCAATTAATTAATTACACTCTCTAAATAGAAATCACAGTCTACCGGGGTGCCTGGGTGGCTCAGTCGGTTAAGCATCCGATTTCAGCCAGGTCACGATCTCGCGGTCCGGGAGTTCGAGCCCCGCGTCGGGCTCTGGGCTGACAGCTCAGAGCCTGGAGCCTGCTTCAGATTCTGTGTCTCCCTCTCTCTCTGACCCTCCCCCGTTCATGCTCTGTCTCTGTCTCAAAAATAAATAAACATTAAAAAAAATTTTTTTTAAAAGAAATCACAGTCTACCTGATAGCCCCTGACCCCCACAGTCTTTTTCTCCCACTCTTACTACTAATAGTAATACCTCTCTTTCCTGCACTGGTAATTTGGGAACATCCCTGTCCTTACTCTAGCTTCTCATACTGTCATCCTGAGAAACCCATCTTACTCCTTAATCCAAAGATTGTATCTCACTTTCAGTTAGCCTAGGGAAACTACCTCTGTTTTTGTTTCCTAGAATGTGGTTGAACATTTCTTTAGTTTTTTGTTCAACCAAGACCCTAGAGACTGGAGACTTTCCAGTTCTATTTTTACTGATAGTAAATGAAGCTAATGACAATAATGATTTTAAAAAGGCATTATGGTGCTCCTAATAGTGATAAATACCCTTGAAAACTTTACAGCAGAGTATGGGTTTGTTTTTGTTATAGGGAAGTAGGACAGAAAGAGTGATGTTTCATTCATTCACTCACTTATTCTGTGAAAGCCCACAGAAGGAGAGGAAAAAGCAAGTAGAAAATATCAGTGAGCAATAGGAAAAGAAGCCGTTAACTAGAAAAAAGTTGAAACCTAGAAAAAATTAAGGTTGACCTAATACAACCTGACACACTTTATTTTCTTCATTTGTGGGATGAGCCAGTATCTTTTTTTTTTTACATTTATTTATTTATTTTGAGAGAGACAGAGACCGCACAAGAGGGGGAGGGGCAGGGAAAGAGGGGGAGAGAGAATCCCAAGCAGGTCCGTGCTGTCAGGACAGAGCCTGGTACAGGGCTTGAACTCAAATTGTGAGTTCATGAAAGCCGAAACCAAGAGTCTGACACTTAACGACTGAGTCATCCAGGCGCCCTGAGCCAGTGTCTTTTAAAATGTAGGTTCTAGAAGTGGGATATTTTCAACTTCCATACTACCTCTGATTATTTGGTAGTTGTATCTGGGTGTGAGGTTGAAAACAGTTCGGAAACATGTTCAAGCTCAGTAGAAAAGAGTATCACATTGGCAAGCAATGCCTGCCACTGCTATTGGAAGGGAGACGTGCATACCTTTTGCAGTTCTCTATGGGCTTTGGAGGGCAATCTAGAAATGTTTCAGTACAGGGGCAAAGGAGAATGTGTCGACGGCAGACTGTATAGATGAAAGGGGTTTGGGGGGAGAGTGATGGAGTCTCAGCTTGCAAGTGGTTATTGTCAATCACGATGGTCTGACAGGAAGTAATGGAGATGGAGCTGCAGGCCTAATGTTACCAGGCCAGACTCCAGTTTGTGGTGTAGAGGAGAGAGGAAAGGGGGGCATGGTGCCAAGATAAGGGCTCAGGAAACAAGATAAAAGCCCAGTTATTGGGTCTGAGAGAGAAGGTGAGGCCTTGGTTTTGGACACAGTCTAAGAACGGTGATGAAAGGTCAGAGGTGAGCAACAGTAAGTCCTACTTGATGCTGAACCAATGAGCTACTGACCTAGAGTTATAGAAATCCCCCTATCATAGCCTGGGACCAAAATGATGCAGTAGGTGGGAGATAGTGTCAGATATGTGGATTATATCACAGGGTCAGGAAATCTATCAGTTCTTCACACACTCATTCATTTGCCTTCTCACTCACACCAACGTCTCTTTTATTCGAGCGCACACTCAAGGCTGTGGGAACCACCACCAAGGATTTAGAGCTATGGAAAGCCTAAATTAGAAGTGTTATGTTCTTAGTATGTTTATTTGGAATATCATGGCACACAGTGGTTAGCTTATAGTAGTATAACTCAGGTAATGGGTTAAAAATGATTTCTGTGGGCTCACTTGGGATCATAAGTTCCAGATATAACTTTATTTGTGTGGCTGGGAAACTCCATTTTCATCATCCAAGCTCATGATGTTCGCACAATCTACCTGTAGATGAAGAATGCCTCTGTCACTCACCAGATTATTATTTTGACAACATTCATATAGAACAGACAAGCAGGTGTATTTTTTTTTAAATGAAGGAAAGACCAAGCTGGATAACCCTAAATTCAGTAATTTGTGTTAGAAAGTAAACATCATTAATCCGCTTCCACTAATTTGAATTTCTGATTGCCAGGTTGGAGCAGGTTAAAGCGTTATTTTATCTATTTAAGAAAATTTGATAATCCAGTTAAACAGTTAACCAAGATTTATGAGGCACACTAAATCCATTTTAAGAAGTAAATTATTTTAAGTCTCATCCTATAAAATATTGTATATAAATGAATACTGCTAATTACACATAAATTTTACTTATTAAAGGAGTTCAACAAACATACTTCATCTTCACAGGTGCTTGAAATTTATATTCCAAAATTTTTCATGGGTTTCACAGAGCAAGACTGACATTCCATAAATGGTTATATTGAGATAGAGAGGGAGGAGAGAAAGAGTTTGCGTGGGTACGTGCCAAAAGATATTTAGGAATCACAGAAACCTTTGACTTTACATTATATCCTTCCCCACCCCCTCCCCCCATCCACCAGGTTCTTACCAAGCCTTGCAAGGTCAGCATTAGAAAAAAACCTGGCAGATGCTGCAATAGAAATAAGTGCTGATAATAATCAGGAACCAGAATTGGAGGATTATCAGTGTAAGTATTAAATTTGTTTCTTAAGTGAAATAGTAATTATCAGATATTTGTATTATTGTTTTAATTTCAATAAAAAATGGTTTTGTTTTCCATCTACTTTGTTTTATGCATTGGGTTGAAGAAATGAATCTTTCCTTAAAAAAAAAAGTTGAAACCCACCTACAAGTTAGATCCTTGAATATTTCCTTTGTTTCAATGCATACCAGATACTGGTCCTTCCATCACAATTGAGACAAACCTGTTCAAGGCCCTGAGAATCCCTGCCATAAATAAACTTACGTGATTTTGTTTTACCTTTTTTTCCAGACGTATTTCACCGTAGAATCTAGAATTCTGTTTCCTTTGCACAACATTTACATTTTGAGGACCACTGGTGCCCTGCAGGATATGTTTGGGAAACTGTTCTAGTTTGATGTGGACTAAAATAATATTCAGAGTACAATTTCATGCCTTCTTATCTTTCCATTTCCACCCTTATTGTCTTTTGTGATTCTCTTCTTCTGGATAACCATTTAAGTATAATTTTAGGGAGGTTTACCCCTTCCTATAAATGTTCCCTGTTCTTCAATTAAAACACAACAAAAGGTTCTCTATGTTTTGAGGTAATTACCTGTTGTATGAAAAATCCGTGTGACCACTGTCTAATGAGGGCTTATTGTGACTCTCTTTGTAATAGATGCTTTTAATAGTTGGGGCTACACCAAGACAGGAATTTGGTGTTGAAGAAATGAGATGACTTTTTTAGAGTAAAATTATAAACTCCACATACCAATGGATCTGGGCACAGATAGGCCCAGCCACCTCAAGGAGATGGAATAACTCTGGGGCCTGGAGACTCATATGTTACTTGACTAAACCTTTTAACATATCCAAAGAAAGACCGTGTCGTTCTGACTGTAGATTCTTGTTCAGTCTTGGTACCAGGTCAGTGTCAGCAGTTCCCATCTGTGCCTTGCGTAGGGGATAAGGAACCTAAAAGACTTTTGACTCATATGGTTCCATTTATCTTTGATGTCATCTCTCCTGAGGAGAATTCATTTAATGTACTCTCCTTGTTCGAAGGACGAGGTTCACAGAATAACCTTCTGACGAGGATTTGGCTTTCCGTGTAGGTCTCCCCCTCTGAATAATATGCTGCAATGGTAACGAGTGTACCCTGTGGTCCATAGGAAAGTTGCAGTTTTCATTGTGTTGTAGTATTTTCAATTCTTATATTCTATATCAGAATTTATGTATAGATCAGAATATGTGTGTTTAATAATATTCTCCTGGGAGTTAGGTTTGTTGGCAGTTGACATGACAAAATCAGGTTTTGAGTCTACGAGACTGAGGACCTTGACAAATGGACCCAAATAATGCCATCCTGAGATTTCTTAGCAGACACAGCTAGCCACCTTTCTCCTAGGAAGTATAAGTATGACCATTCTCTGAGCGCATTTCCCTTTTCAAGCTTCAAATTTTAACAACCAATGTGAGTTGGGTGAATTACATTGTTCTAAAGCCCAAAACCAAACTGAACAGATGTGTTCCATTAACTAAACCATAGATAGTATCAGATGCTACTTGATTCTGAAATTGTATTTGTCATCTCAACATGAAAGTATGCAGTTAAGTCACTGCCACAATTCTGGTCTTTCTCTGTACGGTTTTATATTGGGTCTGTTTCAGAGACCTGATGGTAGTAAATAAACAATAGATTCTCAGCGTGACAGCTCATCGTTCTTCTCTATAGAACTTGTAAATAAAAGGGAAATGTCAAGGATCTATTGGAGAGAAAGGTCTACTTTGCTTTGGCAAACGTGTGGCACTCAGCACTTGATTAAACAGGGTGACAGTTTCATTATTTTTAGCTCAAAATAGTTCACAGCACTGCAAAACACAAATGTTGCTTTCCCCCCACCCCCTTCCCTGGTCTTTCAAAATGCTTTAGCACAAAAGAGCAGTTTTCTTATTTGAAGTGGGGCGGGGTCAGGGAGAAGACAGGTCAGTTGTTTAGGCATTGTAATTATCTGTCCGCTTGCTCCAGTATTTCCACAGGATGGAATATTATTTGGAGTCAAAGGAGTAAACGTACCCCACTCGGCAGAAAGAACATTATACTTAGTTCTATTTTTAGCTCTACCCATGTTAGCTGGGTGGCTTTAAGCAAATTACTTAATATATGTCCTTAGCTTCCTCATAATTCTTGTCTCATTGTTAAGAGAATTACATGAAATTATATGAGAAAGCATTGAAGCTTCTAGTTTGAGATCTGGACTGTAGAAGGTCCTCAATAAATTATGGCTTCTGTTGTGATCATTGATGTTACTTTAACAACTACCACTATTAATGTTATGATTGGTAACCTTGGAATATGTTAGGCAGTGAACATGTATATCTCTTTACTATAGAAATACATATGAGAGGTGTTCCGTGACTTCAAATTTATTATTTAGTTTTAAGGAGCTCATATTCTATTCCAGACCAACTATATAAAGAAAATAGAAGACAATAAAATAGTAATTATCACAGAATAACAGTGTGACACATGGGGTTCTTACTTGAAAATACAGATCTCCTGGACCATCCCGGAAAATAGTAATTTGAGAGGTCTTGGGTGGGGAGGTTGGTTAATCAATATTTTTTACTAAAACTCTAGGCAGTTCTCATTTGGAGTTTTTTCAAAGGGTAGGTTCCCAAATATTCAAAGTACTTCAGAGCTTTTGAATGTGTATTCAGCCTTGTTTATGTGATAGTCTCTGATAAAAGAAGCTTATGAAGGCGGCTTGACTGAGTTCTGGTGGGGGGAGCAGTTCTTCTGTAATTGTGTCTATATGCTGTTTGCTACATACTTTATTTTAAATAAGTTTTATTATATTTTGCAACATTTTAAACATTTTATGTAGAGCTTTGGTGTTTTATTACCACCTTCAAGCTTACTTCATTTAGATGTTAATTTAGAAGTCCTTAATGAGCCCACAAGATGTTAAAGATGCTGTATTGCGTTATGTCACGTTGGACTTGGTTTCTCTGCGGACAGTGCTACGAGTAATCCTCTATCCTGTGGGAAATGTTTAGGTGAAGTAGCTTCTGGATCTCTGAGGATTGGAGCTGTTACTGCACCGATCTATAATGCCCGGGAGAGAATGAAAGTGCCTGATGTTCTGTTCTATGACAACATTCAGGTAAGATCACTGCTTTGCGTTTATGGATAACACCTCTTACATTGTGGTAATCAACTCCACAGTGAAGCTGATATTTAATTAGTTTTATAATTTGCCAAGTTCAATTCACATGATGCAAAATTAGATGTTGAAACTTTTTTTTTTAATTTTAATGTTTATTTATTTTTAAGAGAGAGAGAGAGAGAGAGAGAGAGAGAGAGAGAGAGAGAGAGCGCGCATTAGTGGGGTAGGGACAGAGAGAGAGAGGGAGACACAAAATCCAAAGCAGGCTCCAGACTCCGAGCTGTTAGCACAGAGCCCAACGCAGGGCTCGAACCCACAAGCCATGAGATGACCTGAGCTGAAGTCGGATGCCCAACTGACTGAGCTACCCAAGTGCCCCGGAACATCTTTTACTAAGGCATTGTAAACTTTTCAATTCATTCCAAAGACACTTGAAAATTGGAAGAGTTGCTGCTGTGACGAGAATCATATGTTTCTATGTGCACATGCACTATACTCCAAGTAAGTAAAATGAATGTATCATGAAATTAAGAACAAAAGGAACTAATACTCATCCTCTCCTTTGCTTTCCTGTCAGTTAAATTATCTCAACAGTTCAAAGAGGATGTGTCCTATGTATTCTTTTTCTCATATTCCTTTCCTTTCCCTGAAAGGTCCTAATATTTTCCTATTCTTTTCCTTTTTTTTTTTTTAAGGGAGAAAGGTAGATAATTTCTCACTTGTAAACTAATCAATAATTACAGACCTTCCACTAAGCCCCCCAAATAAGTGTATACCCAGAAAGCTTTAGTGTAGACATTCACTTTAATAAGAATGTTTTCCAGAGAAAATTACCCATACTATAAAAGGAGATTTTCCAGATTTTATGTCAAGTGGTTATATATTTAAATTTTTCTCTAATAATTTGTCCCTAATCTGCATGTAAATAATAACCTTACATTATGTTAGAAGAACTTCTACTTGCTGTTTTTACTATATTAAGGAGTTAGAAAAATTAAAAGTTTTTTTGCTGCCATTTCCCATATTTGTTGTTCAGTTAGTACCATAATTTATATCCCTAGATGATATTAACAATGCAGAAGGTATCTGGGAAAATTTTTCTTCCTCAATAAAAATATTGATTAAATATTTTGAAATTTGTCAAAACTGTAATTACTATCTATGACAAAGGGAAAAGCATAACCTGAATTTATTTTGTATTTGTTCTATGGCCCACTAATAACATAGGTCTGATTTTTCTTCTGAAGCATTAATGCTCTTACACAAGCAGTAGACAAATATGCAGACAAGAAAGTTACTTTTAGGATACAGAAGGAAAAGAATCTTGCCTATCAAGAAAGACAGAAATATGGTTGTAAAGAAAATATACTATTCCCAAGCATTGATAGTAATGTACTCTGTTCATGTAGTCAAGAGGAATAAAGAAAAACGAATCAGGAAATCTTATAAGTGACAATTTGAAAAAGTCCATGGTAGCAAAGGTTGAAAAGACTTCCCAGCGTTTAAGAATGTAGAAAATTCAGTAACAGGGAGGGCCATTGTGCCCTTGAACACTGTCTGTTGCCATGGTGTTTGTGACACAGACTTTGAGGACCACAGGGCTGCTATGAACTTTACACAGTGGCCCTGAGAGATTTTCTGCAGCCTGTCTCCAAATGTACCTTTTCTTCATAAAGCATTGTGAATTAACCATTAACGAAAAATTTTAGCTGTATCAATTCAAGGAACCATGGCTTTTGATCAAATTTGCTTTTGTTGCATATGTTGCTTCCTTTTATGCTGTACTTCATTTTGAAGCAGTAATCTCCACTGTCTCTTAAATACTTAGGGGCTTCTATACCATTCTGTTCTATGCCCTGAGGTCCCTTTGCCACATTGTATTGAAATTGATTTTTTTTAAGTTTATTTATTTATTTTGAGAGAGGCAGAGACAGTGCACCTGGGGAAGGGGCAGAGAGGGAGAGGGGAAGAGAGAGAATCGCAAGCAGGCTCCACACTGCCATCATGGAGCCTGATGCAGGGCTCAAACTCACAAAACCACGAGATCATAACCTGAGCTGAAACCAAGAGTTGGACGTTGAACCCACTGAGCCACCCAGGTGCCCCTGAAATTGATTTTTTAAATATGGTCTTTATACCACTGAAGTAAAGTCTATGTTTTCTTTAGTTTGAATCTTCACCAAATATCATGTGCCCAGCACATCGGGAATGCTGAGTAAATATGTGTTGAGTGGATTAATAAAGAAAGAGTAAGATTTTGAATGTTCATAATCAGGAGTATTATTTTGTTAAATGGGTCATTAAGAAATGTTACACTTCCAGTAGTAAGGAGAAATTGGAGGAAAGGAAAATAATAGCCTCCTAAACCTAAGGAACTTTAGATCTGAAGAAATGTTTAAAATATCTACCATGTGTCAAGCCTTGTTTAAGGTATTTGGATAAAGATATTAAACTACCCACATATACGCAGCTACACATAGGTAGCTCCAGGGCCCAATTGCCTAGGTCCATCAACAGAGAAAGAAAAGAAAGGACACATGATTACTGGATAGTGTGACGAAAGTGCACACAGGTTACTATGGTAGCATCGATGAGATGATGGTCCCAGATTGAGCCACCCAAGTTCCCTGAAACTAAGGGATTTACTAAGGTATTGTAAACTTTTAAATTCTTTCCAAAGACACTTGAAAATTGGAAGAGTTGCTGCTGTGACGAGAGTCATATATTTTCATAGAAATGAAAATACATCATGGAAAATGATGTAAACCCGGAAAAGTTGAGAGACTCTCTCAGGCAGAGAGACTAACATTTGCAGAGACTTAGCTATGTGACTTAGCTATGTGTAGTTAGGAAACTACATATAATTAATTATCACTGGCACAGAGCTGAGGTTGCAAACAGAAGAGTGACAGGCGATGCGGCTGATGAGTTAGAAAAGGGTCAAGTCATTTTGGCCTTCTAGTTAAGGAATCTGGATGCTATTCGTAAGAAGTGAGGAAGCCATTGGAAGATGTTAGGCACATTTCCACTAGCTAACTTTGCATTCACTCTTTAATGTTGTCCATGTGTTGGAACCAAGACAGAGAGAGACTTGTTAGGGGGCTGTTGCAATAGTCCAGGTGCAATAGTCAGGTCCTTATGAAGGATCTGAACGAAGAGGGTGACAGTGGGGATAGAGTGGAGAGGACAAATAGCAGGGCTCTTTAGGCAGTAGGTAGAGTCATTGGAACTATGTGTGAGATGAAAGCCAAGATTCTCCCTCAGGGAGCACATAAGCCTGGTGGAAAAGTAAACAGAAGAGAAAAGAGAAAATTATTCTAAATTTTTGGCTGAATATAATGTGGGAGGAGAGTGACAGGAGAGGAGGCCAAGACTAAATCAAGAAGTTGAGAAGGGGAGGGCGGTTGAGGGGAGTGGCTACATTGGTGAAAGGAATTAAGTACAGACTTCCAGTTATAAAATAAATAAGTCATGAGGATGTAATGTACGGCATGGGGGAATATAATCAATAATATTATATTAACTTTGCAATGTGACAGATGGTGGTGATCATTTCACGATGTATACAAATGTTGAATCACTATGTTGTACCACCTGAAACTAATTTAACATAATGTCGATTATATCTCAGCACATAAATAAATAGCCTTTAGCAAAGAAAAAAAAAGGGAGGGAGGGAGGAGGGAAGGATGAACCTTTGTTTCAAAGGTATTAGGAGTCATTTAAGGAATTTTAAAAAAAGAAGTGACTTTTTTTTTCCTTCCCCTCCCCCATGGTCTTCTGTTAAGTTTTTCAGGATCCACATAAGAGTGAAAACATATGGTATCTGTC
Organism: Prionailurus viverrinus; assembly: GCF_022837055.1. Taxonomy (NCBI): domain Eukaryota; kingdom Metazoa; phylum Chordata; class Mammalia; order Carnivora; family Felidae; genus Prionailurus; species Prionailurus viverrinus. The sequence continues at coordinate 28,852,672 of NC_062561.1, forward strand.
TTTCTCTGTATGACAACAACAACAATAAAGTTAGGGAGGGAGCCAAATCATAAGAGACTTAAAAACTGAGAATAAACTGAGGGTTGATGGGGGAAGAGGGGTGGGAGGGAGGGGAAAGTGGGTGATGGGCATTGAGGAGGGCACCTGTTGGGATGAGTACTGCGTGTTGTATGGAAACCAGTTTGACAATAAATTTCATTAAAAAAGAAAAAAGAAAAAAAAAAGTGACATGATTTTGAACAAAGAAGTGATTGTCAGTACTATAAAGAGCACATTGCCTCAAGGAGAGACTGAAGTTAGAGAAGCCAAATTGGTGATAAAAATCTAGGCCAGAGATGTAAAAACCTAAATGAAAACTGGGGATAGAAAGAGAGGGATAAATACAATTGACTTTTGGGTGACTTATTAGCTGAGACTTGGTGTTTAACTGGCTCTTGAAAAGGAAGGAGTGAAGCATGCAAGATGACGGTAGAGGTTTGGTCAGATGGTAGGAAATGATGCTATTAACAGGGATAAAAGACACAGGAGAAAAAACGAAGTTGAGGAGAAAGTAATGAGACAAGTTTTGGACACGGTGAGTTTGAAGAGACTGGGAAATAACCAAGGACATGGTTTGACAGTCGCTCAGAATATGAGGCTGGAGCTGAGGAGGAGTCTTGCTGTTGAAGATCATCATAGAGTTGGTAGCCGAAACAGTGGAATAGGTGAGAGGATTTAGGGAGAGTAGTCACACGTAGCTCTTCAAGCACTGACATGTGGGTACCCAACTCTGCACACAGCCCTCCCTCCCCTTCCGGTGGGTGCCCGTGTACAAGTAGGCATAAGCTACTCGCCCTAAACCTTGACCCCAGGAGACCATGTAAAAAGGTACTGAGAGAGATCAAATGAAGGAATATGGAAGAAATCAGTATCCAAGGAATTGCTACAACAAAAAGATCCAACCTGAAAGACTGTGGAGAGAAGTTGTTAGAGGTAGGAGGGATTCAGGAGAGGTGAACAACTGGAAGGGGCAACTTTTAGAAACTGTCTGTGGTACATGAGTGGACCAAGAGGTTAAGAGAAGAATTACATAGGCACTGTGACCTTAGCCTTAGCTAATGTTTGTTGATTTGAATACTCTAGTTGGATGGAATGAGGGCATAAAGTAGGAGAACATGAGTACACTATAGAAGAATACAACTATAGTTTGAATTATTTTTCAGTATTTACTGAAATATTTCAGTATTCTTTATCTGGTGATACAGGTGCTCCTTCTAACTTTTCTGTCTATTCCTCATGTGGATTAGCCCTTTTGTTACTGGAAAACTTTAATGTCTGGAAATTGGCACTGAGTTTTCATCTTAATTAGAAGGAAGAGGTCTCCAGACCACATTACCAGTAGAACCCAGATTAGAGGGGTATTCTAGGACTCCCTAGGGTAACCACACACATTGGCCTGCTTAAGATAATTCCTAAAATAGTCCCTTTTTACATTTGTTGCCCATTATTATTAACGATATCTCTTTTTAGTCTTAAAAGTGTGCCAGGGTGGACAATAAATTGATGTGCCCACCCTACTTCAAGCTTTGTTAAAACTCTAGTGCAACAGCGTATCTGAAAGCTTTTTAAAAAATAAAAACTACAAAGGTAGACTTTAGGAAATACTCATCTGTTTTTGAAGGAAAGAAAAAACTTTCTGAGTTTTTCTAAGAAAGAAACTCTGAAAGAAAGTATGGCTTAATTTGACAAGTAAAAGGAAAATATTCAAGATGTCAAAAAAAAATCCATAACAAGTTAAAAAAAGAAAAGCAAGCATAAGCTAGAAAAATATCTGCAGCGTGTATTAAATGCAGTTAATTTGCCTTTTTTACAAATGAGGAACTTCAGTAACTCAGTACTTATGAAGCTGTTATTGTTTTGATACAGAAAACCAAGAGAAAGAAATAGGGATATTAATTGTTCTAGGATATATTTCTTCCCCCCAACCCCCGCCCCTGAGCCTTTGTGACCTACTTACGGTTGTCCTATTTTGCAAGATACAAAAGAGCAATGTAATTTCCTCTGTGGCTATTGTGAGCAACCTTAATCTTGTTCTTGTATTATATTGTGGCCTAATTCAAATAAAAAACATGGAAACTAAGTCATGTATTTCTAATTCTAAAGTTACACTTCCTCTGAAGGTAATGGTTAAGAGCAAGTTAGTGTAACATGTTCCATGGAAATCTCCAATTATTTTAGAGAGCCTTTGTATATTTACATTATTAGCAAGTGTTAATTTAAATATCATATTAAATTGTAAGCCAAACCTAATAGAGCCATAGCTAAAATATGTTAGGGTTAAATTATGCAAACTCTTTGAAATAATGGTCAGTGGCTTAGTCTTGCTTAGGTCGACTGTTGCAAGCTTTCAGTGTCAGTGACCTAATTGGTTATATAATTTACAACCAACATTAATTTTTTTTTAAATCAAATTGAGTATTGTCGGTTACAATAGATGTTTTACTTTCTTTTGTATTCAGTTTGTTTAAACTAAAACATAAAAATTTACCCATTTCTCCCACCCCTACCCCCTGCCTCTAGCAACAGCCAGTGTATTTTCTGTACCTATGAGCTTGATTTTTTTTTAGTATATATATGTTAAATGTATTTTATTTACATATCATAAATATACACATACATATTTTTTAGATTCCATATGTAAGAGATCATACAGGATTTGTCTTTCTTTGACTTAAGCTTCTTCTGCATCTGTTGAGATGATCATCTTCATATCTACATTAACTCATTTGCAGATGTCAAACCATCCTTACATCCCTGGAATAATCCCCACTTGATCATAGTGTATGATTCTTTTAATGTCGTGTTAAATTATGGCTTGCTGATAATGTCGTTGAGAATTTTTACATCTGTGTTCATCCAGGATATTGACCTGTAGTTTTTCTTTCTTTTGGCATCTTTGTCTGGCTTTGGTATCAGGGTAGGTGGCCTCATACAGTAAGTTTGAAAGAGGTCCCCTCTGTATTTTGGAAGAGTTTGAGAAAGATTGGTATTAATTCTTCTTTGAATGTTTGGTGGAATTCATTAGTGAAGCAGTCTGGTCTGGACTTTCATTTGTTGAGGGTTTTGTTTTGTTTTGTTTTGTTTTGTTTTGCTTTTTTTTTTTTTTTTTTATGGGTTCAGTTTCCTTACTAGTAAACATGTTTGATATAAGTACAGCCATTTCTGCTTTCTTTTGGTTTTCGTTTGCATGGAATATCTTTTCTCATTTCTTCACTTTCAGTCTGTATGTGTCTTTATGTCTAAAATGAATCTCTTCTAGGCAACATATAGAAGGGTCTTGGTATTTTATCTATTTAGCCACTCTGTGTCTTTCAATTGGAGAAATTAGTCCATTTACATTCAAAGTAATTATTAATAGGTATGTGTTTATTGCCATTTTGTTAATTATTTTCTGGCTATTTCTATAGTTTTTCTCTGTTTCTTTTTCTCTTACACTCTTCTTTAGTGGTTTGATGGCTTTCTTTAGTGTTATTCTTATATTCTCTTCTATTTTTTGTTATTTCTTTCTAGTTACCATGAGGCTTATATATATCTACAACAGTCTATTTTAAGTTGATAACAACTTAGTTTAATCCCATTATAAAGCTCAACATTCTTGCTCTTCCCCCTCATGTTTTGTTTTTGTTGTCACATCTTACATTTTTTATCTTATATGTCAATTAATTATTGTAATCAAAGATGTTTTTACTACCTTGCCTATTAACCTTCATACTATCTTTGTGAGTGATTAATCCTCTATCTTTACTATATATTTACCTTTCTGGTGAAATTTATTTTCATGTGTGTCCTCGTTACTAATTAACACCTTTTCTATTCGGCTTAAAGTCCTTTTAATATTTCTTGTAAGGCTCGGTTAGTGGTGATGACTCATTTAGCATTTGCTTGTCTGGAATACTCTGTTTTTCACTTCTGAATGATAACTTGCTAGGTAAAGTATTCTTGGTTGGCAAGGTTTTTTTTCAGTCCTTTGAATACCTTTCCCTCTGGCATGCAATGTCACTGCTGAAAAATCTGCTCATTGCTTTATGGGTGTTCCCTTCTATGTAACAAGTTGTTTTTCTACTGTTGCCTTTAATATACTCTCCTTGTCTTTAACTTTTGACATTTTGGGAGTACCTGGGTGGCTTGGTTGTGTAAGTGTCCAGCTCTCAATTTTGGCTCAGGTCATGATCTCACAGCTCATGAGTTCAAGCCCCGCATCAGGCTTTGTGCTGACAGAATGGGAATAAAATTCCAAGACCTTTATATATGCTTTCTCCCTCTTTCTCTGGTCCTTCTTCTCTCTTTCTCTCTCTCTCAAGATAAATAAATAAACTTTAAAAAATGACATTTTAATTATAATGTGTCATGGTGTGGGTCTCTCAACTCCTCTTCTTTGGAACTTGCTGGGATTCTTGGGTCTGGATGTTTGTTTCCTTCCCCATGTTAGAGAAGTTTTCAGTTATTATTTTTTTAAGTAAGATTTCTTCCTCTTTAACTTCTCTTTCCCAGGGCCCTATAATTCAAATGTTAGTTTGTTTGATGTTGTCCCTTAAGTCTCTTAAACTGTCTTCACTTTCAAAAAAATTCTTTTTTCTTTTTGATGCTTTAATGGGGTTTGTTCCACTGCCTTGTCTTTGAGTTGACTGATCCTATCTTCTACTTCATCTGTTCTGCTGTTGAACTTAATTAGCTCAGTTACTATATTCTTCAACATTGTGACTTCTATTTGATACTTTTTATATTTCTCATCTCTTTGTTGAAGTCCTCACTGTGTTCATCCATCCTTTTCAGTTTTGGGGAGTGGTTTTCCTTATGACCATTACTTTGAAATTTTATTGGGTAAATTATTTATCTCCATTTTATTAAGATTTTTTTCCCGAGGTTTTATCTTGTCCTTTCATTGGAACATATCCTTTGTTCTGTTTTTCATCTTGCTTAACTCTATTGGTTTTATACAATATATGAAATAACTACCTCTCCCAGTCTTAAAAGAGTGGCCTCATGTAGGAGATGAACCTTATTATTCAATGCTGCCTCAGCTCTTGATTGTCTCTTAAATCTATATGCTTGTTCAAGCTGCCCATTATATTTTTAATAGTTCCCAGTACCTGAAGATGTACCAAGACCTCTTGTCCCATAGGGGAGGATCTCAGCACTTGGACTCAGGCTGACTGGAAGCCACACCCTCAAGCATTAGCTTTTAAAAGTATGCAAATATATACAGTCCTGTGTACCATAACTATAGCCCCTCTGACCATGAGAACCAGGTGATCTAGAGGTGTCCACTGGATGACAGCCATAGAGATTGGGGCTACAAACAAGTGTCCAAGCCCTTTTCTAAGTGATACTGGGGAATTGGAGCAAGGCCAAGAAAGAGAAAGCCAAGATGGCATCCATAGCTTACATTCCTTGAGAGTGCTCCATGGGCTTCTAAATGTGTGCCAAACTGAAGCTTGTTCCTCAGGCTGAAGCTCCAGGACAAGCAAAGAGGCCTCCTTCACAGAAGATTGAAGAGTATGCCTCAGTCCGCTGTCTTGCAGTGTCCTGGGCTCGTAGCCTGCCAAGCACCATCTTTATGATAGCCACAGTCTCATGGGACCCAGAAATGCAAGCCCCCCCAAGATACCAGAGCCAAATATTAAGGAGTGTCCCTGGGTGACAGCTGCATTAACCAGGGCACCAGACACAAAAACTAGGGCACCAGATGTATGTAAAGCTCCCTTCCAGGAGACACTGGTGCTTTGGAGCATGATAAAGTGTGAGTACAAAGATAGCACCTGCCCTCCAAGGTCTCTAGACAGGATTACAGCCACCCCTAGGATGCATGTTTTATTAGAATACTGCCCCCCTCAGGCCTCAGTCATGATGATTAGCTAATAGTCCTCCTTCCTAGAATAAGTGAGCTCCTGAATTTGTTGCCTATTGCTATGCCCTAGGGGTGGTAGCTTTTTAAGACCTCTCTGTCCTTTGGTTACAGTCCTGTGGGACTCACTGTATAAGCCCCACTGGCCATCAGAGCCATGTGATGTAGAGGTATCTTCTGGCAGAAGTCACAAAAATCAGGGGCCACATAGGGGTATGAGCTTCTTTCTGGGTGATGCCAATTATCAGTTGTATGGGACCAGGAATGCAAACTCCCCGGCCTCCAGAGCCAGGTGATCAAGAGGTGACTCCCAGGTCGTAGTCACAAAAATTGAGGCACCAGATCCATGTAAAAGCTCTCTTCCAGGAGATACTGGTGTTCTGGAATATGGGAGAGGGAGAGCATGAAGATGGCCTGTGCCAGTCTCCATCCCCAGAGAGTATTCCAGCAGGCTTCTACATGTGTGTATTAAGTTAGATGCCTGTACCTCAGGCCAGTTCTTTAATATAAGCAGGTGAGCCTCCTTCACTTTAAGTCTGGGCACAGTCAGCTGCCTCTGAGCTGGGCCCCGGGCAGGGGAGTCTGAGTGCACAATCCTCTAAGAGCAGTTTCTCAGAATCACTAGAGTCTTGTGGGTCTCAGGATGTAAGCCCTGTTGGCTTTCAAAGTTAGATGTTTTGGGGGGCTCATCTCTCAAGTATATGTCTTAAAAGTTGGGATGCTCAGTGTGGGGTTCAGACCCTTCATTCCTCAGGGTGAAGCTCCACGTTTTGAGATCCCTCCCAGTTACAGGATGCTGCACTGGGGGTGAGGTTTATGGTGAGACTGTGTCCCAGCCTCTCCTCCCTGCTTTGATGGTTTTCTTCTCATTTGCCCAGTGTGTAATCATCAGGCAGCTACCCTTTAGATTTTTCTAAAAGGAAATTATTTCATCTGATGCTGTACGATCTGTGTGTCCACGGGGGGAGGTGAGTTCGGGATCTTCCTACACTGCCATCTTGAATTGTCACCCTAGATGTTTTACTTAGCACAAAGAGGTATTTATTGTTAACTTTATTATTTCACCTTGATTATGCAAAACACAATTAACCTCTAGTTGTTTTCTCTCTAGCACATGATAGTGATGGAAGACATGCTGAAAGACTTTCTTCTTGGAGAACACCTATTATTGGTTGGCAATCAGGTGAGTTATGGCTGGAACTCAGGTACTAATGAATAAATGATAGTAACAGTTTAAAAGCAGTAAGTCTCTTCTTGTTGGAATATGTTTTTAGAAGTGATTCTTCTTTTTCCTACCAAAATGACTGATTTAATTAAGTAAAGAGGGCCTCTACCTTCTAAGTTTTAGAATTATCTCTGGGCTTAAATCCCCATTCAATCACCCATCAAGTTCTGTCCCTTCTACCTCCTAAGTATCTACTCTTCTTTCCTATATCTGTCACCCTAGCCCAGCTCGCCGTCACCTGTCACCTGGTCTACAGCAGTACTTTACTAACATAGCTCCACGTCAACCTTACCCTCACTCCGATCTACTCCTCACTCTGCAGCCAGGTTGATACTTGTCAAATTAAAATCTGACCAAGTCTCCCTTTTTCACTTAAATTGGCTTTCCATTGCTCTTAGGTATAGTCTTCAGTATGGCTTACAGTGTCCTGCAGGATCTGGCCTCTGCCCACCTTTCTAGTCCTAAGCCTTGGCTCCTTCCTTTCTCTCACTCGGTGTTAGCTTGAGCCGCTCTGAACTTGCTTCAGTTTCTTATCTCCGCCCTGGTCCTTGCTGCCTGCCCTTCTGTCTACAAGGAGCACTCCCAGTCCTCTTCCTCCACCCCTTTCCCCTAACTCCTGAGAGCTCTCCCCTTGTCCCTAGCTGACTTCAATTTATCCTCCTTCTACACCCTTCTATGTTTCTGTCCTCACACTAGTCATGTTACTGTGTCTATGTGTAGAATCTGTCTTTCCAACTTGTCTATATGATCTTCAAGGGCAGGGACCATGGTTTTCTTGCTTCTCTCTGTATCCTTGGTTTCTAGAACAGTGTCTGCTACATTGTAGATATTCACCATGTGTTTATGGAGGGACGGGATGGATATTTTCTGTTTAGAAGGTTCTGATGTTCCCCAGTTGAATTGTCAGATTCACGGTGAACAGCACCTTTGGTTTTTTTAAATGGGTCTTAAATTAATGATAAACTTTCAGAAGGAGTTTAGTCTTTATTTTTCCTTTTTTTTTTTTTTTTAACTTATAAAGACAACACATGTTCTTCATATATTTAGTCCCTCAAACTTATAATTTTAAAGTGTTGCGTTTTTTAAGTTTTTATTTATTTATTTTGAGAGAGAGAGAGAGAGAGAGAGAATACACGTAAGTGAGGGCAGGGCAGAGAGAGAATCCCAAGCAGTACAGAGGCAGATGTGGGGCTGGATCCCATGAACCGTGAGATCATGACCTGAGGTGAAATTAAGAGTTGACAGTTAACCGACTAAGACACCCAAGTGCCCCAAAGTGTTGATTTTTTTTTTTTTTTTTTTTTTTTTTTTTTTGCTAAACGTGGGCCAATTGAATGGCTTACTGATCGAGTACATAGGTTTAGAAGTTAACTGGTTCAAGCTGCAATAGCAACCCTGTCACAGATGGGTGTGACCGTAGGAAAATTGCTTATCTTACCAAGGCCCAGTGCCCTGATACCTAACCTGGAAGTAAAAAGAGTATGCACTCAAGTAAGAACCACAGGAGGTAATTCATGGAAAGTACCTCATGCAGTGCCTACCTCATAGTAGGTACTCAGTTAAAATTAAATCTCTGTATCACTGTGCTGTTAAAAAGGACTTTAATATTTTCTTGTTTCATATTTTTCTAAATAAGAACTACAAGAAGTGTGATAAATTATTCAGGTTTTTTTTTCACTATTTAAAAAGTCCTGCCTACCTTTATGTATTGAAAAATCATTTTCCTCCCTGAGTAAGGATGGAGAGCAATTATCCAGTATTCAGTCCTTGATTTCAAATTTTTCATCTGTCTCTGAAAAATGGTGACTCTCTGAAAATTTCTGACTATCTAGCCCAGAGTATTTCACAAACACTTTATAAGTGGTTAAACCTTGGTGCACTCAGTGTGTCCTTTTTGGGACTTCTGCCATCACCTGGATGACCCTAGACAGAGACTCTGCTGGCATCTCAGCAGCAGCAGGCCAGACCAACAATCTACAGAACTGGGACTTGGGGAATAATTTTGCTGAGAAGCAGCTTTTCAAAAGGAAGGTCCCTAGAGGTCAAGCTGTGAATTCAAGCAGCACGGAAATATCCTAGGTTATACTGATGCCCTAAGGGTTTAGTGGGTGGGATGGAGTAGAAGTGTCTTGCCAAAGGCAGAGTTGACAGTTGAGCAGCTAAGAGAGTCAGGGTTTCACAAGAGTTGTCTAGGTTGAAAAGTTAAAGTTAGAACCTAGCTAGTAACCAGAAAGACAGGAATCACACTCTAATCTGTGAGAGGGGAGGGGGGCTGAGGAGAGCTATGCAGGATGAGGGTGAGGTGGAACAGAGGTTTGCTTTTACTTTGTGGTAAGTGGAAAAGAGGCAGTGTGCTTTGAAATGACGCTAGAGTCATGTTGGTGGGAAATCCGGTAGGCTATCTCTAGTTGATTTCCAGTCCCAAAGAAGAGAACAGGACAGTAGGACACAGGGCCAGGCAGTGGGGTGGAGGCAAGAGCAGCTACCGCTCTGTAGGCATGTGCCTAGCATCACGAATGTCTCTTCATCACTGCTGTCACAAACTGTGCCTGTCATCAGCGGGTCTTGCCTTCTTTGTCCTTGTTCTGCACCCACTTGGGAGAAAGAAAAATTGACCAAGGGAGATTGTATTCAATGTTAAATTTGGTATGTTTAACTGGCCTTTTTCGTATCAGAAGGGCTTTTTTGTTCATTCATTATATACCTTTAAGACCATCAGTCTCATATAATAAGACTCTTAAATACAGAGAACAAACTGAGGGTGGAAGGGGAGGCGGGGGAGGGGGGAATAGGTGATGGGCATTGAGGAGGGCACTTGTTGGGATGAGCACTGGGTGTTGTATGTAAGTGATGAACCACCGGAATCTACCCCCGAAACCAAGAGCACACTTTACACACTGTATGTTAGCCAATTTGACAATAAATTATATTAATAATAATAATATTACCAATGTTGAAGGAACTTTCAGATTTCCCAAGTCAGTTCTGCTTCTGTGTCCATTAAATTATCTAGTGAACAAGACTAACTCTCTTAGTCTGTTGTTTGATATCCTCCTGTCATTTGTCCATTATCTATTCCTACCCTGCTTGCAGCCTACTGTCTCATTCCTCCCCCTCAAACTCTTGTCCTCAGATAAATATAACTGCTTTCCAAACATACCTTTGTATCAGTGTCATATTCCAACCTTTGATCTTATCAGCCTGCTCTCTTATTTCCCCCATCTTTGCCTTTTGAAATCCTTCCAACCCCAGAGTGGCCATGTGCTATCATAGAAGAGCGAAAGCTGGGAATCCAAAGACCTACCTTCTTGTCCAGACTTTACAATTCTCTAGGTGATATTAGGTAGCTTGCTATTACTCCTTAATGGGCTTTGTCTTTTTTCTTCTCTCTTTTTTCCCCTTATCTGTTAAAGGATAGAATTGAAATGGGTATTTTCTTTTTTTTTTTTTTTTAAGTTTATTCATTTATTTTGAAACAGACAGAGAGAGTGAGAGAGGAAGGGGCAGAGAGAGAGAGGGAGAGAGTGAATCCCAAGCCGGCTCCGTGCTGTCTGCGCAGAGCCCAATGAGGGACTCAATCCCATGAACCATGAGATCATGACCTGAGTCAAAATCAAGAGTCAGACGCTTAACCAACTGAGCCACGCAGACGCCCCTGGAATGGGTATTTTCTAAGGTCCTTCTGGCTATAATATTCTATAATATGTTTCTTTAATAAAGTCTTCCTGAACACAGGCCTGAAGCTTTGGCCCTATTCCTTGAACTGTTACAGCAGGTCAGTTATTGATTTCTTTTGGCTTCTCTTAGACTTATGCCTCTACCTGCCATCTCTGTACTAAACCAAGAGAGAGTCCCTTGAGAAAAGCCTTAATTATTTTTGCCTTGCATACATAGATAGTCAACAAATATTTGCTGAGTAAATTGCTGGATTGTAGAAGACTACTAAGAATAAATTCCCAATGAGTAGTCAAAATGATTTAGAAGTAGTATGAATTTAAAATTCAGGTTAACTCGGATTATTTTCAGGAGAGTCTAAGACAGATGGACTGAATTCCTTATTTTGTAAATTTGTAACTATCAACGAAGGAAACAAATTAGGTAGAATCTAGGGAGTGCCTACTTAAGAGAGTAAATAGTTAAGGGGCCCATTCAACTGGATATGTTTATATATACTGACAGGATCAGAGACTGGCAGCATTATCACTAGAACAGAATAATGGAATAGTAATCATTTTTAAATTTCAAATAATAATTAAATGGTGATTAATATTTAGCTAATTAAGTGACATATAACATTGTGCCTGCTTATATTCACCAGGTCAAGGAGTAGAGATTGAACCAAAGTGGCTAGTTAAAATTTAAACAGAACTTTTTAAATACTTTAGCTAATTTTAGTTCCTCTCACACTTGTTTTCAACCATTGGTGTTAAGATCTGAGCAAGATTCTACAGTTTGACTCTTTCTCTCCCAGCCTTATTGAGATACAATTGACAAAATCATAATATATTTAAAGGGTACAATGTGATGATTTGATATACATATACATTTTGACAAGATTCCTCCCATCTAGTTGATTAAACATTCCACTGCCTCACATGTTTTCTTTTGTCATACGAACATTTAGATTCTACTCTCTTAGCAAATTCTATTATGTAATACAGCATTATCAACTATAGCCACCATGATATACATTAGATCTTCAGAGCCTGGTCATCTTATAGGTGAAATTTTGTACCCTTTTCCCAACCTCTCCCTATTACCCCACCCCCAGCCACTTTTCTACTCTGTTTCTGAATCTGGCTTTTTCTTTATCTTTTTCTTTTGTAGATTCCTCATATAAATGATACCACGCAATATTTGTCTCTCTTTCTCTCTCTGGCTTATTTCACGTAACATAATGCCCTCCAAGTTCATTACAGTTAGACTGTTGACTGCTTCCATTTAGTATGTACAAGGGAGTGTAAAGTCACCTACACGATTTGTTGGCAAATAAATGCAGAGCAAGTACGACCCAGAGATGTGTTTTGCCAAGGATGGAGTTGTGTGTTCTCTTTCCCTGTGCTTTCCTCAGAATTCTGAGCATCTAGGAGGTTTCTTTTTCATGAACGTACTTTTGCAGTCATACTAACGCAGGCCCTTCATCAATGGCTTCGAAAATGCCTTGCTTCATTTATCAGTGGTATTTCAGCACCTCTGAATATTTTATGCACCTTCTCATCTTCACCTTTATTTCTATCTTGTAAAACAAAATAATAAATAAAGGAAAAAGGAGAGTGAAGGCATAGCTGGTAGGTTGAGGACGACTGACAGTAGTGGTATCATTGTTTTTATTAGTGTTTTTTTCCTAAATGCAAAGTGACAAGTGGGAAAATGCCTATTTTAATCACATGATTTATTCTGAAACTAAGTAAACTATTTGTAGCAATTGATCAGGCTCCTTTCTTTCTCTCTCTCTTTTTTTAAATGTTTATTTTTATTTTTGAGAGAGAGAGAATGAATCCCAAGCAGGTTCCAGGCTCTGAGGCACAGAACCCAACACGGGGCACAAACTCACAAACCAGAAGATCATGACTTCAGCCGAAGTCAAGACACTTAACCGACTGAGCCACCCAGGCACCCCTTTCTTTCTCCTTCTAAGACATTACATGATGACTACTCCAAAAAAAAAAAAAAAAAGAAATCAGAAGTGAAGCTTTGAGGATTAAGTATTGGCAGAGAAACCAGCAGTGGGCTGGCAATCAAGTGTGATGAATGCTCTTAATACGAACTATCTATAGATACATTCAGTCTACCCAGCCTTCTGTTTGCAAACTAGAATCTGGCTGAAGTCCATGAAAGAAACTTTTAAATAGTTGAAGTTGTAAATTTGGAGATGCCTTGAAAGATTTCTCTGTCACCAGTAGCAGCTTTTACAGTGAGGAAGTTAAGGAGTAAATGTTGATTTTGAGATATCTCACGGTTTATTGTCTTTATAAGCCCAAATCCACCTTTTCTTTCCATATAATACTATATTTTCTAAGAAATCTGATATTAGACAAGATTTTATAACTGTTGGAAAGCTGAAAACAGTTCCATAAATGTCACTTATCATAGCAAAATTAAGTAACCCACATCTTATTTTGATGAAGTGAATTGATTTTTGTTACCCTTTCGATTTTCTATGTAGGATTTTATGGCTCAGTGCAGCAACTTTCCAATAAGAGAAGCAGAATGGCTGCCTGTTAGCCAAAAGGGACAGGTGCCTGAAATGACACTAATCTGATGGTCCCTTAGTACATAATGCTGCAGAGTGTAGAACCACTTTAGTATGCCGCCACATGTATTATTTTCTACTTACTTTAATTATAACATTACATGTGCCTTTCGTGCAATTAGGAGTTTTCGTGCAGGCTTTTTCTTTTTTTTTTTTTTATCCTAGCATGACTTTCCATTTATTTAAGCTTGGCTGAGAGGGAAAAAAAGAAATGCCTATTTATTTTTGAGTCAGTGATGCTTCTTCTGTCCCAACTCTACTGGAGAATAAGCTTCTTTTCTTCCCAGATTTTCTTTTCTCTTGATTTATAGAGCTATATTCTATTTGATATGCAAAATATTGATTGTGGGTGTTTGGCGTTATAGAATCAACCTATAGGTGCGTAGTTTTTATTGTTTTTTAAAAACTCACTAAGAATAAACTTACGTTTTTGTGTAAGAACCCTTGAGTTTTGAGAGACAGTTGCATTTTATCAGATATTAGAAGGAAGAAATATTTCAGCAATATAGTGTTCCAAAGTGCTCGGCTATCCCTACCTAAGAGTGTTTTCTAATATGCAGTATTTTAAGAGATGAAAATGTAATCGTCTATATATAATGTGAGATAAAATTGCAAAGCAAATCATCAAATTTTGATTTATGTTTAATGAAACATAATAATTTGTAGTCACTTCTAAATGAATATAATCCAGTAATTTGCCAGATCTTTCTTTTTTCTTTTCTTCTCTTTCTTTCTTTCTTTCTTTCTTCCCTCCTTTTTTCTCTTCTTTCTTTCTTTCTTTCTTTCTTTCTTTCTTTCCTTCCTTCCTTCCTTCCTTCCTTCCTTCCTCCCTCCCTCCCTCCCTCCCTCCCTTTCTTTTCTTTTCTTTTCTTTCTTTCTTTCTTTCTTTCTTTCTTTCTTTCTTTCTTTCTTCATTTTAAACTAGCTTTTTGTATCATTTTACCAATAATAGTGGTCTGGTGAAAATTTTATACTTAGGCTCTCCTTGTATTCCACAGCCCATACTTTTGCCCTTATCAAAATTCTATTGTGTTATGTCTTCCTTATCAAATCAAAAGTCAGCTCTGGCTGATTTTTCACATAGGATGTCTTCTCTATCCCTGACTTTCATGTGCTTCATGTTTTTACAGTACTGATTCTTTATTCTTTTCACTTCCTTGGCAATTTCTGATCTATCAGCAGTGAGATAAATCTTAGAAAGTATCTCTTAATTTTATTTTCCTGGTAAAAGTTGTAAGTGGCTCTTCCTTGCTTATCAGATAAAGTCTCCGAGGGAGACACTTAAAACGATCTGTAACCTGGCTCCAAACTCCTTGTATAATTTTAATTCTTCCAGATTTGAGTTTCTTAGCCTCCCTGAGTAAACCAGGCCCTTTTGCTCCCCCAGCCATTTTTCATATTGTTGGCTTCACACAGCACTTCTCTCATCTTTGCCGATGAAAATCCTGCCAGTTTTCAAAGCCCAGATATTTCTTCTTCAGCAAAACCTTTCCTAGTCTTTCCCAAGTAGAAATAATCTTGGGGTATCTGACTGGCTCAGTAAGTAGAGCATGCAACTCTAGTGTTGGGGTTGTGTGATCAAGCCCCACGTTAGGTATACTGGTTACTTAAAAATAAAATCTTTAAAAAATAATAATAATCTTTTTTTCTGAAATTTTATAGTATTTTTAACTATTTTGATACTTTTTTAAAGTTGTGATGTATTTGATTTTATCTACAACTGTAGATTTCATCTACAACTACAAGTTTCTTATGAGTATAAGGGTTAAAAATGGTAATATTTGTACATTTTACAATTTTCAATATCCTTTTTTTAAAACCATTTCATTTAGTTCTACACCAGCCTTTTGAGGTAAATGTTTTTAGGTTCACATTTTACAAATAAGCCTTCTAAAACTCAAAAAAGTTAAAATATTTGCTCAAGATCACATAGCTAGTTAGTGGCAGAGTTAGGGCTCCGACCTCAAAGTTCACACTTATTTTTCACCATACCACAGGAATGCTTACCCTAGGAATAATAATGGTAACAGCAACAAGAATAATAATATGTAATTGCTAACTTTGGTTGAGTGCCACAGGCTAAGGAGTATGCTTTACATACAGAGTACAGGGCGTTTTGTAATTTTCTATAAAAAGCAGAGTATGTAACGAACCCTTTTACTGGTTACTTAGCTTTAACAATTAATAGCATTTTATCTAACTTGTTTTATCTATTCCCCCAACGCTTTTTTATGTTGTCTTTTCATGCATTATTCTTTTACATAATGCGTTTTTATCATAGCCATCCCAGTATTTATTTCTAATATAACCACAATTCTGTACACCTAACAAATTAATAATAATCCCTGAATATATTCTGATACCCTTTTTTCATTTTTCCACAGCTATCTCCAGACAGTCATTTTACACTTGGTTTATCCCAATCAGCATTTAAACAAAGGCTGGAAATTATATTTAGTTGACGTCCCTCCCAAGTCTCTTTGAAAAAGGAACGCAATACTCTCCTGTCCTCTTTACCCTGAGCAGGGTAACGAATTTTCACGAATGTAAACATTTTATTCAGAACTACACCAGTGTTGATAAACGTCTGAGGAAATACTGTCTAGAATAAATTTTGTTAAGCCAGTTTAAGTCCCTCATTAATTTGTACAACAGTGACCTCAAACCATATCCATTTTTTTCCAGGTTAGAAATAACTGCTTTCTTTTCTTGATTTTCATAGCCTTTGACTTTGAGATATTTATACATTATGAAAATCAGTAAGCGCATCTTTAGGGCCAACTAAGCAGAACTCTATGCACGTTGTTACTACATAACCGTATATAATCCTTTGTATCTTACTCCACCTGTTAATCATAGGCTTCTTGTGATCATGGACTTAGTTTTTCTCCTGGTAAAGTCATGTTTGTTGAATTATTTAATATTGAGATGCTGTGAATATTTTATTGCCAAAATTAAAGAATGTGTGAATTTTGCTAATTAATAATTTGAACTGAGCCCTAGCAGATTGCTACTGTGCAACATTAGAAACATAGCACGTTGCTATGCAAGCAGAATTGTCTGATATCTGTAAAGGGACTGAACAGTTTGTCCAGAAATCTTGTCTGTAGTCCCCAGCTGGTAGTGGCAGCAGGGAATTTGATAACTAAATGTGCTATGATTCTAGGAGCTCTAGCAGCCTGGGAGTCCCAAGGGTATGAAATACTTGGGTTTATCAAAGATAAGGACAGTCATCTTTATTTTAGATTGTATTATGTTGTGTCCCTTCTCCAACCCCTTGCTTCCTAATGAAGTTGTTTGTATTATGATCTGGAAATTCTTGACCATTCAGTGTTTCTTAGTGAATGTTCTTTTGCACTTATTTTGAATTTGCATGTTGTTCTTGCACACATATTGATTTTTCTTTTCCCTCCACAAGATTTGTCATGGTTGCTTTGGTCATACCTAATGACCAAACTACCTAAGAGTATACCTTTGCCATTTATAGCAGCACAGTATTTCAAAGAGGAGTTGCAGGGATGTGGATTTCATCATTCCTGTTTGAAAAAGAGATTATGACTTTGACAGAAAGCTTTATAAGTAAGTGTGTTTTCAAGCCATGCAAACTCATAGTGCAGTTGAAATGTATGTCTTTCCGTCTGGCTTCTGGGTATGTTTATTGGCTCTGTTACGAAGAAGCCACTTGTGCACATGTTTAGGATTGTTTACTATTCAGTTTTAATAATTTTTTTCTGATTACCTAAGTAGTGCAGGTTCACTGAGAGAATTTGGAAAATAAATTTCCGGTGATTTATATAGCAGTAATCTCACATTTTACTATGCGATTACAGAATATTAGAATAAAAGTGTTTAGGGATCAGCATGTCTAGGCCCTCTTTATTCAAATGAACAAATCTAGGCTCAGATGGTGGTAGAGACCTCCATCTGGAGAGAGATAAAGCAGAGATCATAATCCAGGTTTCTTAACTGCTAGTATATTAAGTATATTTTCAGGCAGAAGCAAAGAATTAGAAGGTTCAACATTTGATAGAACTTATAAGGTTTAAAAAAAGCAGCCACAATTTATTTCTCTCAATTTACTGTAGTATTAGTCTCTTTGTTATTTTTTTATTGCAGTTGGTATTTGTTAATGACATTCATATAGTAGCTTTTTTAAAAAGGAAATTAGAACACTGTGCAGAAATTATCTGTAAATATTATACAAACTGGTCTAACTGTATGAATGTTATTAAAGAATTAGGGAGAACTAGAAGGAATGCCCTAAGTTGAGGGAAACACATGAGAGAAAGCGGAGCACTGGCAGTGGTAAACACTCGCTTGGAGTCGATTTTAAAAATTACTGCAGAAGGAAAGATCGAACTTGACTTTCTCACTGTTCTCCCTCCTGAACCTTGGATTCTATACAGGGAGTTGCTGGATACATGTTTTAGTATATCATAACTGTGGAATGACTGATCTTGACTGATGTATGACATCAGGATATAAAATTCCATGTAAATCAGTTCAGAGAGGCTACCTCCTGAAATTTTGTTTTGCAATATGGTGAAACAGAAAACAGCCCAATCTGTTGAATCAGAATGGATATGCCTTCAAATCCCATTGTGTGCCAGGTTCCTAACCACTTGAAATTTAAGTTTGCTTCTCTCCAAGTAGGTACATTATCTCCTGCTCACATGGGCTAGCATGAGGATTCAAGTGATTAAGCACCGAAAGGGTGTGTATGCATACAGCAGAGGGCTCCATAAATGTTAGTTTCCTCCTCTTTGTTTGCACAAAGGGAGCAGAAGCTTCCTGCAACAGCTTTCTACCTCCTTTTGCAAGAGCAAGTCGCATGACTTCCCTTTCCTTTCTTACTTTCTTCTTTCCTCAAATTTTAGTAGTTATTCCCTGCAGATTATACGTGAGGTGAATGAGGTGTGTGAACTGGGGGACCGATCCTGGCCTCAGGGAGGGAGTTTTCCCTCCCAGGCACCAGACCTGTTGCTAAAGTACAGTGTGGTGAGTGCTGTAAGACAATGGCTTGGGAGCCCAAAGGAGGAGATTGTTCTGATGCTCAGAGAGAGAAAAGAATGGGAGAGTCAGGCAAAGCTTCCGAGAAGCGAGACATTTGATCAGAACACTAAAGAGTGAGTGGAAGAATTTGGATAGATGGGGGAAGGATGGGCTATTCTCAGAACGAACAACGTAAGCAAAGCTGTGGGAGCGCGAAGGTTCAGGAGACTGTTGGTTGATTAAGAACACATTTGAGTGAGACTTGCAGAGGGCTGCCAGCAGCTTTCAAGTTTACCTGCTATGACATATCCTTCAACATCTGGACTGGCCCAGGTCTCATCCCTGGATTCATTTTCTCTTACCTGCTCTCCATTCTGCTTTAGGTCTTTTCTCCTGCTCCACTCCTATCTCCCCCTCCCCCTTGTTGGGATACAGATGGAGTTTCCAAAATTCTGTATGTTCTCCTTGTCCAGGAAGACAAGGCCTACAGCCTTTTCCTTTAAAGGATTTTACTGCTAATCTCTCTGAGGAAACAGGATAATTAAAATAAGAAACCTGAGGAATGTATAAGAATCCCAGAATCTTTCAAGTCCTTTAGGTCATGGTCCCTGATGTTTTCTCTCACAGAAACTGGAAGCATGTTTACTTCCTATCCTTGGTTTGATTCGTGTCTGTGGGACGTAACATGTTCCCTGCTTCTCTTAACCCTGTAGTTGAAGGACCATCTGACTCCTACATCTGCGAAGGTCCTTCTCTCCAGGATATTACCACAAAGAACACAGTGAGACGGAACAGTAATGATACAAGAAAGTGCCATTCTCGTGAGACATTTTGTATTTTCTCAGACTTCTCATTCATTCCACAGCTTCCTTCTCCCTTTTTAAATTTTCAACTCACTAAATATTATCCCTAATATGAGTTAAATATGATGTAAAAACTGTTAACTTCATGCTAATTTCTATTAGAGAATACACATTCTATATAGAGAATAATGACAACTGAACATAAATACTCTGAGGCACAAGATGAAAATGGTAGCAGGTTTGTTTTAGCAGCTGCACGTTGTATAATGTTTTGTTTTTTACATTTCCCAGTGAGAAAAATGAGTGTGTGTAACTTTTATGATGGAAAAATAAGAGACTATTTATGTATTTATTCAATTAAAGTAATCCTGAGGATTTTGTGTTCTAGGCAAAAACTGATTGGAAAGCACAAATCACTGTAACTGGTCCTTTCTGCTCCGC
Source organism: Prionailurus viverrinus (assembly GCF_022837055.1). Taxonomy (NCBI): domain Eukaryota; kingdom Metazoa; phylum Chordata; class Mammalia; order Carnivora; family Felidae; genus Prionailurus; species Prionailurus viverrinus. The sequence goes on from NC_062561.1 coordinate 28,872,270, forward strand.
ATATTTATAGAAATTCCTTTTGAGGTTATGCTTTTAGCATTTCCTCGAAGGAACCATCAGAGCTTTCAAAATGAAGTCAGAAATGACCTGATGAAATCTCTATTTTAGAAAAATAACTAAACAAATTGTGGGCTGGCCTGTTGTGAGTCCAGAGGAGGGAGACCAAAAGACTCCTGGCACAACGATGGGCCGCCCTTGAGTAGTGACAGTGAATTGGAGAGGAAGGAGCAGATATGGGAGGCAGGCACTTCAAAGTAAACAAATCCAAAATTAAACTGCCTCTTTTTAAAACTAGGCTTCCCTCCTCCTCCCAGCAAATCCACTTCTCCTCCCCTGTTTCATTTGTCAGTAAATGGCACCACCTTCCACCCTGTGGCCCCAGATAGAAACTGACTCCTCTGTCTCCTCATCTCCACATCCAGACCATCACCAGATCCCATTAGTTCTTTTCCCTAAATACCTCTTAAATCCATCCATTTCTTCTGCTCCTTAGTTTAAACCACCATCATCTCCTGCCTGGATTTTTTTTAAGGCATTTCTGGGCTGCTTTCTTAGGCTTTCATTCTTTCTGTCTGCCAGATCATTCTACAGAGTGGTTTTCCAAAAATCAAAATCTGATCCTATTACTCCTCTACTCTACTTCTACTTTTGGGAAACAGCCCAAACTCTTTTAACTGGCTTCCAAGGCTTTGCCAGAGCTAGACCCTGCCTGCCATTCTTGTTTGATTTCTTACCATTCCCTTCCTCATTCCTGCTCTAGCCTTTGCCCTTTCTCAGACCTGTCCAGCACTCCAGCTCACGATTGCCCTCAAGTCTTTACACATACTCTTCTCTCCACCTGGAACACTCTTCCTCCTCCTCCCCATTACCTCCTTAACTCCTTGACATCCCCACTAAACAGTATTATGTGTGGTGGGCCTGCCTGAGCCCTTTGCTAAAATCTTCAGGCATCTCGGATATCCCATAGCATAACACTTATTATAGGTGTACTCGTTATATTTGCTTAATTGTCTTTGCTTCTTACTAGATGGTAAGCTGTGAGTGTGACCACGGGCCATGGCTATTTTATTTACCATCATATCTTGCTCAGCTAGTACATTACCTGTAATGTTATGTGTTAAAATAGTTGACGTATTGGACAAGGGAGGGAGGGAAGATAGGAAATAAGGAAGAAAAGGAGAGAAAGGAGTGAGAAGAAAGAATAAAAACATTTTGCAGGTAGAGACTACACAGGTTGTAGTGACACTGAATGCGGTCATAGGAAAAAGTAGACTAGTCAAAAACGTTCCAAGGTTCGTTCATTGAGTAGCAGGGTACATGGTGATACTCTCTTATACTGGGATTAAAAAGAAAAAGGAGTGGGTTTCGGTGGCAGCATAATGAGTCCACTATGAACATCTGGTGCAGAAGTTCAGTTGACAGGGATAAGGGATCTCAGCTGGAGCTTCGGAAAGAGATTTGAGCCCTATGTGATGACTCCAGTTATGGGAGTGGGTGAGATGGCCCAGGGAGAGTATATGGAGCAAGAAGATAGCTGAGCTAGAAGTTCTGAAGTTCTAAAGACCCTAACATAAAGAAAAAGAGATCCCCGGTGGCAGCTGGGGATTTCATGTCACATCCCACATCTCTGGGACTTGTAAGCCCCTAAAACAGTATGTTGCTCCAGAGCAGTTTGAAAAGCATGGCTGATTAGGTAACTTTGGAGGTGGGAAGGGAGCAGGAACTCCTGGCAGTAGCTTTCCATGATCTGTTTCTATCAGGAGATCCTTTGTATTTCTGACATTACAGTGCGTTTATGATACTTGCTTTCTCTAGATTCTTTGAAGTTAGCAGACTTGATATGTTAACAAACACATTTTTTACTCCTCTGAATGTATCTATTTAAAATTTTATGTTTGTTAGAACATGCCATTTAAAGCTTACAGAGCTTTGTAGTATATGTGCAAATGTGAAAATATTTTCCTTCTCTTTGTTCCTGTGTTAGACTTGGAACTATCTGGGGAGAAATCCAGTTAGATATCAAAAAGATTCCTAGAAGATGAAATGATCCATTGTTCTTACATCAGTGAATTTGTCAGTTTGACAGTCAGCTCTAATAACGTTGAATCTTTTGTAGGTGAAATGTGTAAATTGGATCATTGCAAAACTTGACCAGTTTTTACTAGTCTGGAACTCATCACAGTTTCCAATATTCACTATCTTTATTAACATGATCACAGTTCATATCTTACTGGGATTTTATACCCTTTTCCAGTACTTTCCAAATTCTTTGTATTCATTCGTTGGACAAATGTTTATTGAATGCATTGTTGTGACAGGCTCTGTGCTGGCCTCTGGGCAAACCAGCAATAAATAGTCCTGGACCCTGCCCTCAGGACGTTTTCAGTTCACAGAACAGTGGATGAGAGAGACATTATAAACAAGTTGTCACCCATACAAATCCTACTTATGCTTAAGAAGGAAAAATAAAGGGTACTGTGGGAGGTGAGGAAGAGCCTAAGTTACTCTGGGAGGTAGGAGAAGCCTTTGTGAAGAAGGGAATTAAGATAATGAGTATGAATGACTAAGATGGTGAATGATAGAAAAGCTCCCCAAGGAGAAGGATGTGCATGGGCAAGTCACCTGAGGTAGGAAGAGCTTGGAATCTTTTAAGGACTGAAGGAAGCTGAGTGTGACTAGAACAGTGTTTGGGTGGAGAAGAGTGGACACTGGAGGGCTGGAGGAATGAGTGGAGGCTAGAGCATGTAGGACCTTACAGGCCACAGGAAGAATTTTCACACTTCCTCTAAATGCAGTGAGAAGCTACTGAGTGGGGTTGAGCAGAATGACATAATCTAATTTATCTGTTAAGAACATTACTCCAGCTGGCAGTGTGGAAAATACATTCAAAATAGCATGAATGAATGAATAGAATGAACAAATGAATAGAGTGAATGAATGAATGAATGTAGGGAGCTCAGTTTTGAGACTATTGCAGGTACATATTCTTGCTGCACAAAGTCTGTGGATGAGCAGTGTTGGTGCCACTTGGAAGCATCTTAGAGATGCAGAGTCTCAGACCCCAGCCCAGACCTACCAAATCATTCTGCATCTTGTTAAGATCTGAGAGGTGATTCATTTGCTCATCAAAGCTTGAGAACTACTGTTCTAGACAAGATAAGATATTCCTTTGGTTTAAGATGATTCCAGAGAAATTTGACAGACTTAAGATCTATTTTGGAGATAGAAATGAGAGGAATAGTAATGAATTGAGAGGGAGTCAGAAGTACTGAGGATGACTGGGGTCACTGCCATAAACACCTGGGGAGATGTAGATATCATTAATTCATTAGACAAATTAGCTGAGTACCTACTTAGTGTGAGCACCGTTCTAGACACTAGCAATACAGTAGTGTGCAAGACAAGCTTCTTGAGCTAACATACCCAGTCCGGGAGAAAGGTAACACACAAGCAAATAAATTGACGGAATGTTAAATGATGATAAATGCTTTGGAGAAAGATAGGGTTAGCTCTTGATTTTTCCTCCTGAAAAAGGTCTTCCTCCCCTAGTCTTTCCTATCCATTTGCTCAAGGAATTATCTAGAAGTAACCTTTGATCATTCTTTTCCTTTACCCTCCCTTATCCAGTTCGTGAGCCAGTTTTGTCAGCTTTACTTGCAAAACAAGTTGAATCTGTCTTTATCCACTTGTACCTCCCTAATCTAAGCCATCACTGTCTCTTGCCTGGATTCTGGAAGTAGCATTCCAACTGGTTCCCAGTTTCCATCCTTACCCCCTCCCTTATAATTCACTCTCCATACCTATGTATTAGTTCATGTCACTTCCCTGCTAAAAAATCTTGTAATGGGGGCTCCTAGGTGGTTCAGTCAGTTGGGCGTCCAACTTTGGCTCAGGTCATGATCTCACGGTTCATGAGTTCACGCCCCACGTCGGGCCCTGTGCTGACAACTCAGAGCCTGGAGCCTGCTTCGGATTCTGTGTCTCCCTGTCTCTCTGCCCTTCCCTGCTTATTCTCTCTCTCTCTCTCTCTCTCTCTCTCTCTCTCAAAAATAAATAAATAAATATATGTAAATATAAATATATAAATAAATATATAAATATATAAATATATATATAAATATATATATAAGTATGTAAATATAAATCTATCTATCTATCTATCTATCTATATATATAAATCTCTCCCTATCGAATAGAATAAAATCCCACTTCTTCACCTTGACTTGTAAACTTGGTTGGTTAGACCCTACTTACTTTTATTTCTTTATCTTGTATATTCTTCTCTTGCCTACAACACTTGAACACATGGGCTGCTCCTCAGATATCCTAAGCTTATATGTACTTTAGGGGATCAGCTGTAGCAGCTCTTCTCCTGGAATGCCCCTTCTGGAGTCTTGATAGCACTGGCTCCTCGTCATCTAGATCTCAGCTTAAAGTTACCTGAGGAAAGGTCTTCACTTCTAAATCAATGTCAATAACCACCCAGTTAGTATTACCTCACCCTATCTTAACTGTGTGTAGAGAACATCACTGCTTGATAATTTTCTTTATTTTGTTAGTTGTCTAACTATATGTTGCTGGCTTTCTACCTACTTTTCTAATCTACCTTCCAATCCTTCTGTCTCCACACTTCTGAAAAGGGAGTTCCAGAAGAGTGGAAACCTTATCTGTCTCATTCACTGGTCTCTCTCCTGACATGTGCCAACACTCAGTAAATGTTTGTTTATATGTTGAGTGGATAAACAATCAATCTCCTGGATACCAGTCTCTCCTCTTTCAGTATAGTTTGCATATTATTGCCATATTGTCCTTCTTTAAATATTGATTCATTCTGTTTCCCTGAATTGAGGGTATACAATGGATCTTAATTGCTTGCTACTGTGTGTTTCTGTGTGTGCCTCATATCTCTGTCGTATTTATTAATTGGTAATCATTCCAGCCCTCTTAGTCTCTCTTGCATCTGTCATCTTATGACATATTTAGTGGGCCAAAGAGAAGAGAAAGATTCTAAGGTTATTAGAATCTATGTCATATAAGTTAGCAGTTATTTATGTACACTGGTGACTTGTCTTCTGTGCTCCCTGTGTATGTATCTTGCCTCCTTTTGAGAACTGTGAGGGACAACTTCTCATATTTTCTTTGCAAATTTGTTTATCTTAGAGGAGCTGTCACAGTTCTTGGACTATGAGAATGCTCAATAAATACTCATTTGATTGATTTGAATTTCTATCCTCTGTGCTTGTAGAATGCCTTTCTTTACAAGATATTTGAGCGTGTAGCAGAAATACCAATGCCTGCTTCCTTCTATTGGGGTTCTGCTCTTACTGCTTAGCGCCATGCATTTTCCTGATCTGCCTAATGATTTCCTTAGGATGGACTCCTAGCAGTAGGGGAGGAGAAAACTCAAGGCCCCATTTCCCTAAATCAATTTCAAACTGAGAGAAATATAATCTGTAATGTTGGGACTAAAAGCATGAGCATCAGAATCAGACAGACCTGGATTTGAATCCTGGCTTTGTGACCACGAACATGTTGCTTGGCTTTTCTGAGACTTGGTGTCTTGATTTGTGAAGTTGGAATAATCAAAATACTTACCTCATAGAGCTGTTATGGTAATCAAATGAAAGAACACAGGTAAATACCTAGCATAGAGCTTGGCAGGGAGGGTATAAGAAATCAGTAAGTGTTATTTATCGCTATGACTACATATGACTATGGAATTTAGCTTTTTGACGACTTCTACTCTTCCCACACAACTTAACTTGTTAAAAGAGTCACATTCCGTTAATAGAGTATTCCACCTCTAAGAGAAAACTTTAAAATGGGGAACTAGCATGGGAGTGGTTTCCATTTTTAACAGTCTGTCTTCTACAAAATGATGGCAACAACTCTCAGCATCAATAAGTGGTAAGGACATGAGGACATTCCTAACAAGAGCAGATATAGTTGAAACTTTTTTTTTTGAGAGAAAGAGTGCATAAGAGCTGAGAAGAAGGGAGGGAGAGAGAGAATCTTAAGCAGGTTCCATGCTCAGCACAGAGCGCCACGTGAGGATCCATCTCATGACCCTGAGATCATGATGTGAACTGAAATCAATAATTGGACGCTCAACTGACTGAGCCATCTAGGTGCCCCTAGTTGAGACTTATTAATAAACCTTGGTTATAATTTAGGTTTCCAAGGTTTTAAAGGACTGAAAAGGGGATAAAAGGAGAAAAATAAATGAGTGTTTGATTAACACCGAAGTACGGTGTTGTATTCATCTGTCTTTAAAAATCATACTTCTGAAGAACCACTGGCAAAATCGTTGTTTTTATACTTAGTTTATTGCCTTTGATGCCATTCTTCAAATTTGAAATAATTAATATTGTACTATAACATCTATATTTAAGTGTAAAACTGTAGAACAGAAAAAACAAGCTGTAGAAGGCTAAAAGTTATTATGAAGTTCCTTTTAAATAAAAAGAATGCGTTTAGTGTATTTTATGTAAATTAACCTAGTGTACTTAGAAGTAACTTTTTTAAAAACCTTTCTGTCAGAAGTTGTGCTGTATTTGTTTGCTGTATGTAAACATATATATGTGTATGTATGTATGTTTTCATTAACAATAAGCTGAAACAGTACAACTTTGAGAAAGTACATTTTGGCAAAAGATTCTTCTGGTTTGTTTTACCTCCACAAAAGTCTCTTTTTGTTTAACGCTCCTTGTGTAATTACAGGGTGTAGGAAAGAACAAGATTGTTGACAGATTCCTTCACCTGCTCAACAGACCTCGAGAATACATTCAGCTGCACAGGTAAGAGTGTAAGACCCACAACCTCTTGAGATGTAGTTTAATTATTTACTTTTCTCCCAGTACAATTTAAAAATACTTTTTTAAAAGCCCATTTTATAAGCCAGTTTTATTTCTGTTCCTCCTGTCCTTATCTTTCTCCTCCTTAAAAGGCAATAAAACATGGCAAAATTTATTTTTAAAGTGACTAATGCTTTATAAACATGAATAAATAGATATTTTGTGGACAGAGAGTGATGAACATTACATTCTAGGAGCAGATTTCATCAACATAAAGGCCCTTAAATTGGAATAAAAATATTAGAGGCTAAGCCCATTCACTAACAGGAAGCTAAAATAGCTCACAAGGAGAAACAATATACTATATGATCTCAGGAATGAGGTAAGAAACCAAAAATATAGAATAAGTTATTAGTCTCCTTGCCTTCCTTATAAACACTTTGTGGATTATTTAGTTTTGTGTGGTCAGAATGCTGGTTCAGGGATAGCTTTTAATCAAATAGATTTTCTTGACATGAATTGTTTTTACCTGTATCAGCCAACCTGCTCTAAATCTTTCTAAAATAAAAGTAAGTACCAGATCCACCAAAACAGAGACAGAGACAAAGAGATGGGAAGAGAGAGAGAGAGAAAAATAGAGAAATCAAGGAATATACCAAGTAATAAGCAGGTTAAAACTAGATTTAATTGTTATTTTAATCCCAAGAGATAAAACATATTGTGTAGTGGGTGTTACTCAGTTACTCACTTAAGCATCTGACTCTTGATTCATGCTCAGGTCATGATCTCACAATTCATGAGATCAAGTCCCACATTGGGCTCTGCACTGACAGTGTGGAGCCTGCTTGGAATTTTCTTTCTCCTTCTCTCTTTGCCCCTTCCCCACTCACACTCTCACTCTCTCAAAATAAATAAACATTTAAAAATATGTATGTATTGTGTAGTGGAAAAAACATTGGATTGAGTTGCAAGAATTAGTTTCTCATTTGAGTCCTTCCATTAAATAATATGTTCTTGGGAGAAAAATGTAAGAAAAAAGAAAGCAGAATTAATGAGTCATGAAAGAAAGAGAAGAGAACCAAAGTAAAGCTGAGAGATAGTAAAAAACAAAAAACAAAATCTCCCTCTTGGGATTTATACCTCCGGCTATTATGGAGATGGAGTAAGTGGTACCAGATTAGTCCTACCATAGTAAAGAATTATAAAACTGCACAGGACTCACAAATACTGGGAAACTTACAGCTACCTGGGATCTGTGAGCTAAACAAGTACCAGAGGTCCCACATGATTAGGAGCCTCCATTAAACACTCCTGGCATTCGGAAGATATTCTATAGAGTATGTGCTTTAGAAGTAGAACCAGTCTATCTGTAAAATAAAGTTGCTTTATGCTCATCCTTAATAAGTTTAACTGGGTGTTGTATGGAAACCAATTTGACAATAAATTTCATATTAAAAAATAAATAAAAACGAAAAAAAAAGCCTTGAGAAAACAAGGATGCTTGCTATTTAGCAGTATTTTTGGACATTTTTCTCATGCACAGTGACTTTAAAAATTAAAGGGATGGATGTTAGGAGGGAAGTGTCTTTAAAAGATCTGTCTAATTCACAAGTACATTAACTGCCTAGCCAAACAAACTTCACATGAAATGAAGGAAGTCTGTAAAATCCATTTAACAATATATAGCATCCATAATGTCAAGCATTCAATAGAAAATTACTAGACATACAAAGAAGCAGGAAAATTGGTCAGTAGAAATAAAACCCAAAATGACAGATTGTGGAATTAGCAGACAAGGACTATAAAACAATTGCCATAAATATATTCAGGCATTTAAAGGAGAAAAAATGAGTATAATGAGGGAATAATTAGGAATTCTCAATATAGAAATGGCAACTCTAAAAAAAGCAGTCTCACATATGAGCAATCGGAGTCTCAAAAGAAAGGAGAAAGAATGAGTCAGAACAATATTTGAAGACATAATGGTGGAAAAATTCCCAAATTTGATGGAAAGCATAAAATCACCAATCCAGGAAACTCAGTGACTTTCAAGTAGGATAAACAGGAGACCTCAACAAAGTACACTATATTTAAATTGTTGAAAATTGGAAGACAAAAATCTTTAAAACTGCCAGAGAGGAAAAAAGACATATTACAGGGGAAAAAACATATTACAGAAGGAAAATGATAAAAATGACTGCTGATTTTTCATATGTAGTAAATATAAACCACAATTCAGTGAAATGATTATTTTCAAAGTGCCAAAAGAAGAAAAAAAAGTGAGAAGTGAGTGTCAAATAGTGTGTTTGGAAAAAAAAAATCTTTAAAAATAGATATTTTCGGATAAACAAGAGCTGAGGGTATTTTTTCAACAGCAGACCTGCATAATATAAATAAATTACAGCGCAGCATTTTCCATGAACATAGATACAAAAATCTGTAAAGAGTATTAAAAAATCAACTTCCAGAATATATAAAAAGGATAATACATCGTAATCAAGTGAGTTTTATCCCAGAATTGTAAGGTTGACTTAACATTTGAAAATCAAACAATGTGACTCATTCAATCTATAGCATAAGGGAAAAGCTATGTGATCATCTCAATTATTGCAAAAAAAAAAGTATTTGGTAAGATTTAATACCCATTCATGATAAAATGTTGTAACACATTACAAATAGCAGGAAACTTCCTCAACTTAAGAAGAGACATTTATGAAAAACCTGCAGCTAACTTATATTTAATGGTGAAAAGCTAAATGCTCTCTTTCTATAATGGGGGAAAAAACAGAGATATTCACTATTCAGCATTATGCTGCAGGCCCTAATCAGTGCAATAAGACAAGAAAAAACTAAAGCTAAAATACATATTTAAATGAAAGAAGTAAATTGTCTTTATTTAAAGATGACATGATTGTATATATAGAAAATTCTAGGAAATCTACAAAAAAAAAAGCCATCAGAATAAGTGAGTTGAGAAAGATCACAGGATACTAGGTCAATGTGGAGCATCAGTTTTATTTTTATATAATAGCAATGGACAAAGAAAAGTAATTTTTAAATGTTATTTATAATAGGATAAAAACATAAAATACATAGTAATAAATTTAACAAAATATGTGCAAATTTTAATTTGCTGATTTTAATAGGGCATAGCAAGGCCATCTCAATCCCTTAACTTGCCTAGGTCACCTGCATAGTTTTGGAAAATTTCTAGCCTATTCCTTCATCTTCTCATGGTTCTTCTTTCTATGAATAATAACTTATATAAACCTAGGAATTTCAACTCACCTTTTTAAGGAATTTACTATGTCAAGATTATAGAACTATGTGTTTTAGAGGATTTAGAAAGGAATAAGAAACATGATTTCTATCTTTAAAGAGCTATAATACTGTCCTTCTTTATAGTTATTTCAATATTTTATGTTCCCCTGAATCTGAAGAACTACCTTTTCCCCTCATCTTTAAGCTTTAAAACAAGTTTTTCTTCCTACATGGACAAAGTTTGAAGAAAATAATGAAAGAATCAAAGTTTGACCAGTTCGCTAGTTCTCACCTGAATAACTTTTGTTTATAACATCACAGTTCTAGTTTTTGAGCCTTAAAGCACATGGCAAGACCCATATTTTATATTTTTAAGGATGATAGAGTGAGCATTGCAGTTGTTCATTCTTAGAATTTGTGCTATTTTATTTTGGTTGCATTGTGTTTAGTTTCTACTGTTTAGTGGTGCCCTTAAAAATATGTAATTACTTGGAAGTTTTAATTAGTGTATATTCCCATGCCACTTAAGCATACAATGTCAATTTGAGCAAAAACATATGAATTTAAATTTTAGATTTTAAAATAAGCAGAAAGCCAACTTATTTTAAAGATGACATCAAAGATTGAAATTGGCTTACAAATTTATGCCCCAGAAATAAGGAAGTCACTTTATGTGAGAGTCCCTTTGTATGATGGGATGGTTTTTCCATTTCTATATATTGGACACCAAAATACTTTAAAAGAAATAGGCTGTGTTAGGCTGAATTATATCAATTAATTTTGATTGTGAATTATGGAGGTTACTTAGCACAATCAGTAAAAAAGAAGACAAAGAAATAAGACAGGTACTTAGTAATTATTCCTGGGTGTATGTCATCATCACACTGATTGTAAACAGGCCTTTGTTTATTATTCATTATCTTCAATAGTTCTAAGAGGTTTTTTTTTTTTTTTTTTAAATTTTTTTTTTCAACGTTTATTTATTTTTGGGACAGAGAGAGACAGAGCATGAACGGGCAAGGGGCAGAGAGAGAGGGAGACACAGAGTCGGAAACAGGCTCCAGGCTCTGAGCCATCAGCCCAGAGCCCGACGCGGGGCTCGAACTCACGGACCTGTGAGATCGTGACCTGGCTGAAGTCGGACGCTTAACCGACTGCGCCACCCAGGCGCCCCTAAGAGGTTTTGATAAATCTTATTTTTCTAGGAATTATTCATTGTCTTCTAATTATTGGTATAAAGTTGTTATAATATCATCTTATGATATTTTAATGTCCTTAGGCTCAGTAATGATATCTTCATTTTTATACCTGGTATTGGTTACTTGCCTTCTCTTTCTTTTATTCGTGATCAGTTTTTCCAGGAGGTTGTCAATATTATTGGTCTGTTCAAGCAACCAACTTCTGGTATTGTCGAACCTCTTTTGTGTGTTTCTTTTCTAGTCAGTATTTTCTGATTTTATCTTGATTATACCCTTCCTTTTATTTCCTTTGGATTTAGTCTGCTTTTCTGTTTTAAACTCTTTTATATGAATGTTGAAGTAATTGATTTTTTACCTTTTATTTATATATGTTTGAGGGTATCTATCTTTGGGTCTCCCTTTGGCTCTCAGTTCTTTCATCTCTGATTAAGAAAGGTAGACAAGGGGCGCCTGGGTGGCGCAGTCGGTTAAGCGTCCGACTTCAGCTCAGGTCACGATCTCGCGGTCCGTGAGTTTGAGCCCCGCGTCGGGCTCTGGGCTGATGGCTCAGAGCCTGGAGCCTGTTTCCAATTCTGTGTCTCCCTCTCTCTCTGCCCCTCCCCCGTTCATGCTCTGTCTCTCTCTGTCCCAAAAATAAATAAACGTTGAAAAAAAAAATTTAAAAAAGAAAGGTAGACAAGGTAGTTTGTAACATCTTTTAGCTCTATATTCCAAAATCTTTGAATAAGCAAGAAGAAGATGGTATTCAAAGTACTTTAGAAAGTTGGGAAGATTAGGGGTGCCTGGGTGGCTCAGTCAGTTAGGCGTCTGGCTTCGGCTCAGGTCATGATCTCACAGTTCATGAGTTCAAGCCCCATGTTGGGCTCTGTGCTGACAGCTCAGAGCCTGGAGACTGCTTCAAATTCTGTGTCTTCCTCTCTCTCTGCCCCTGCCCTGCCCATTGTCCCTCTCTCTCTCTCAAAAATAAATAAGTCATTTTTTAAAAAGTTCAGAAGATTAGGGAGAGATACCACATGCATTTTCTGCCTACAATACATTTTATACCTACTTTTTGTCTTAAGATAACAAATGATCCATTAATAGTAAAGAATTGTATTCTGCTTATTTGTGTTCTGTGGTAATTTTGACATTGGCCACATAAATGTATAGATGTGTTATCTATGAAAAAACTTTCTAAGTTAAAAATGTAATAACAATTTCAAAGCCTAATATTTGTATAAATTTTGTTGATAGCACCCATTGCTACATTACTGACTGATGATTTATTATAAATAAAATATCTACTCACTGTAACAGGGACTCAGGTATCTCTATTTGGCAATATTTGATACTGAATTTGTTATATAAAGTTGGAAGTAAAAACTCTCCATTTTTATTTAAAATATGTAATATTAATGGATTTTTATTAATTAAATTTGACATTCTCACAAAGTTCAATGTGGGGAGTTTTTTCATTATACACAGCTTTGGGGCTATATTTGACATAAAATTTAAAGCCATAAAATTGCTTTAAGAGAAACATATGTTTTAAAAGACCTAAAAATAGCAATCAAAAAAATATCCTGGACTTCTCTGATCTACGGGTGACCTACATAACATCTTTACTTTGTTTATTTTAGATTCCTTTTAATGGATTTGTGCTATTACCATCTAAATAGTCACATTCAATTTAGTTTATAGATGCCATTCCAACAAAATTAGTTATGGGCCACCCAAAACATAATCTTGATAAACAAAACCATCACCAAACATACATGAATAAAACCTACAACCCATGTATTTTTTAACTATTACCATCTTATGTTTTAATGATCAGATCCCATAAAATGAGGAAGCTGGACAATTTAATTCATGTCTTTAGTTAAAATCGGGATGTTGTCCTGAGTATGATTTAGGTAATTTAACAGATTAATGGATATAATTACTTTTACGGTACGTATTGCAAATAGAAGAGACTACATGGCTCATATTTGTGAAGTACATCTGTTTACTTGTTTTTCCACAATGTCATGTTACTTTGATGTTCAAGAGGACACTTGATATGTCACCTTTTGCAGCTCTACTTCCTCTGTGGATAAAAGTACACTTCTATGTTAAGAATTATCTTAAGGCTTTGAAATACTTATTTTACCAGGTTTTTTTTTCATTTGCTAACTTTCATATATGAAGATGATGGCACAGGTCATCATTAGCATGACCTATATGCTCTTGGTTATTTTTTTTAATAGTGATGCCCATTGTAAATATAGAGTTCCCAGGTTCTCTGTATAGTTCAAACTTTCTCTTTAGTGGGATCTTCCTCATGTATGCTCACCTTATTTCAGACTGGACCATTCTATGTCCTACTCACAAGTTTTGAACTTGCATCCATGCCTGTCTTTATTTTGTCATCGAAAATGCACTGTGTTTCTCATGGGGCGCCTGGTGGCTCAGTCAGTTAAGTGTCTGACTTTGGCTCAGGTCATGATCTCACAATTCATGAGTTCGAGCCCCACATCAGGCTCTGTGCTGACAGCTGAGAGCCTGGAGCCTGCTTTGGATTCTGTGTCTCCCTCTCTCTCTGCCCCTCCCTTGCTCACACTCTGTCTCTCTGTCTTTTTCTCTCTCTCTCTCCCAAAAATAAATAAATATTTTAAAAATTTTTGATAAAATAAGTAAAATGCACTGTGTTTCTCTCCTAATCCTTCAGATTTGGCCCAGTTTTACTGCTACATGGAATCTTTTCTGATTTGTCATTCTGGGTGTAACCATCCCTTCCTTTGAAACTCCATAGTATGGACTAAATGTGTACCATTGTGAAAGAAAGAACGTGAGTTTCAGAGATCAAGTCCTATCTTTACCATTAACTTTTTGGTGGCCTTGAACTTTTTGAGTCCTATTTTCCTTACTTATCAAATTTAAATAATAATATTTCAATATTATTATTACGGATAATATTCAATAAGATTATTATGGATGGTTGTGAAAATTAAAGGAGAGAATGTATGGAAAGGAGCGTTCACATGTCTGACATATTTTAGGCACTTAAATATGTAGGCAAGCTAATAATAATACTAGTTTCTTGCTACATGCCCCACTTTTTTTTTTATCTCACTCTGATTTGCATTATAGTTAATTTCTATATCTCATTTCCATCCACTCTACTTTCCCCAGTCAAGCCTCCCCATCTAAATAGGGAATTTTTTGAGGGCAGGAGTCTGGTTTATTCATTAGATATTAATTCATTTATCTAACTTGTATTTATTAGATTCTTAGCACTGATGCCCTATAGATGATGATACTGATCTTGACCTCAAGGAGCTTGCTTGCTTGTCAGTGGGTGAGACTACAACATTTGCCATACAGTGTTGAATATAAGCTATGAAAAAGGCACTTGCAGGTTCTGTGGGAACCTTGAAGAGAGGTGCCCAACAGTCTTTGTACCCGTGTGTGATATGGGAAGGTGTCTGGAGAAGGTGGCACTCAAACTGAGTGTGAAGGGAAAAGTAGGAGTTTTCTAAGTGTAGAGCAGAGCATGGGACATCATGGTTATTAAAAACATACTATCTAAAAGCCAGGAGGTGAGAGAGGCAGCGTGGTATGGCATGGGTTGTATGTGCATAGATGCAAGAGTTGTTGCCAAGAGGAAGATACGGGCACAGCATAATTGAACATCTAAGACTTATCCTCAGGCTGAAGAAAACTGAATATGACAGTATAAATTTAGAAATTCACAAAGTCCCAGAGGGAAAATAGATGTATCGACAGAAAATAGAAGAACCGAAAGCTTTTCTAAGTCTCATAGAAAAAATTATTTTTGAGCCATCAAGCCATCCTTAGCACTGATAAGAGCATTAGAGAATTGGAGGCACGTCACGTGTCAGCTGCTACGCAAAACCCTCTGAGATACTCCTGTCTCACCCTACTCATTATGAATTTGAAAAAGCTATTTTAGAAGCTGCTATTTTATCAGCAGCTGGACAGTAGTTCTCCCACTAAGAATGCCTTCTGCTGCCTCTTTTTCACTAGAGGATTTATGTCAGTCCCTCCAACCTTTCCATGTAGATCTTTAGGCTTGTAATAATTTTTTACTCTTTTCCGGATGATCTTCAAATCCACTTATATTTCCATATTATTTTGGTTTCTTTATTTAACAAATACGTACATAGCAGCTACTCTGTACTGAGCATTGCTGTAAACTCTTTTCAGATTGTAACTCATTTCTGCCCACTGCAACTCTACAAGATCAGTACTATTCCCATCTCTGTTTTGCCAGTGAGGACACCGAGGGACAGAGAAGTTAAATAACTTGGCTGAGGTTACAGAGCGGGCTTCTTACAATCTGGGGTCAGCCATGTGTTCTAATCACTGCACCGTGTTGCTTCTTGACTTTGTTGTGCTAATCAAACAGTATTTTAGTGATGATAGTGTTTTAGTAAATTCCTTACTAAAGTACCAGCCATGTGGAAAACTGTCATACAAGTCTTACTTTCTAGCCTTACTTTCTTACTTTCTAATCCATGTATATACTAGCTTCATTTTTTTAATTCTACCATCCTATTTCTAATCCTTGCTCAACTTGACCCCAAGTTCTTTCCTTTGGCCAGTTTTCCATATTTTTCCATTTTTTCAATAGTAATCTCTTAATGAAATTTCTTTTTCTGTTTTCTTGACCACTTTTCCAGATTATTAAACTGACTTTGCCTCCTCATCATACCTCCCCTGGGGTGTATCATCAACCATCACCCAGGTAATTCATAAAAACATTAACCAAATTAATTCTCGTGGCCTTTTACGTGATGTCCCTCCTGGGCCAACACTGCTTCTGACCTCTCGTGCTCTCGCCGCAGGTTGAGGGTTAGAGAGGTGGCTGAGTCAAAGCTGCACACACACCCCTGAAACTAGGAAAATCAGCGACCAGCATGCTCTAGGCTATTTTGAAAGAGAAGACTGGAAAGAAGGAGGAGCTTTCATTTCTACTTCCTAAGTCCCAAGCTAAATAAGCTTGAGAACCACCAGTGCCTTGTGCATTTTTTCTTAGTTCTGTTCCATCCCTTGCCATTAGAGAAGAGCTACATTCCTTTCAAGTGTTATGTACTTTTTTTAGATTGAGAAAAACTTCAAAAATCCAAAAAATGTAAATAGAACTATGTAACACCTACCCAAACTTACCCCTGAGATTTAACAACTGTTAATATTTTTCTCAAATTTGATTCTACTCTTCCTTTTACAGAAATAAAACACTGTGATTAGAGCTAAAGTCCCCTTCAGCCACCACCCCAATCCTATCTCTCCTTCTTCAAGTCAATCACTAATGTTAGTTTAGTCTATAACCTTCCAACCCTTTGTGGGTGTTTTGCTTTTAACTTGTAAAAGACATTTTTGTTAAGAGAATTATTATCTCACACTGACTTCCATTATAGAATTAGTGATACTCTGATGGGAGAGAGATCAAAAAAAGTTTCAGTCCTTAGCTGTAATAAAAATCAACTCAAACTTACAGTTGTTTCAATATCAGATTCTCTGAACATGCTTACCGTCACATCCCAACCACTTAATCTGCTCTTCTCTCTTTGGGCCTCTCCAGCTAGCATCAGTGGCTGGTTTCTCACAGCACCCTGAGAAGCAGGGAGAGTGAAGAAGTATCTTGAGCTGGTGCCTTATACTTCTCACCAGTCTTTTTACTTATTAAAATCTAAAACGCTTCATAAAGCGCGGCTCCTTATAAGGAAGGCAGGTATTGCTGTGGCCAGACACTCCAGATGACGCCAACAGTGACAACATGAGCAGACGGGGCTGGCATGACATGTTTAGATTAAGTAAGCCGATTTGTGTCTCACTGGGATTGCTCAGTTCACAGCTCCATTAAGTAATTTCTATTAACTGAGATGTAGCTATAATTTTTCATACAGGAAGAACGAAGAACATCGCTAGAAAAATCTAAGAATTGTTGTTTGCATTTTTCATCATTCATGCCTTCAGGCCATCAAGAAATATCTAGGCTAGGTATTCTAGAACCAGAGCCAGAGGTGGAAATGTTTGTGTAAGTAATTTTAGAGGGAGAGCTTTGAGGTAAAACTTGCAGGGAGGCCAAGGAGTTAGGATACAGCTGTGGAAAAGAGAGGTTTTAGGCCATCTGGCCTCAGCCAGAGAGCTCTGGAGCATGAATGGCACTGCTCAGCTATCCCATTTGGAAGCAAGATGGGCCAGCCTTTTTTGCCCCCATATCAGTAAGTCATTGGTTACAGGCTGTCCCCTAGGGGAGGTTAAGGGGGACCCTCTAACTCCCAGGCATTTCTGGGCAGAGTAGCTCCCCAGTGGTGGAGGGCAGTTCTTTGGAGAAGGGTGCAGCTATGAGTTGTCAAAAGTCATGCTGCAGTAGCCGGGGGCCAGGTGTATTTGGTGGTAAAGGAGATCTGTGCAGGGTGCCAATGGCATATACCGTAAGGAACCTTTACTGAGGGACAGCACAGTCCATAGCACTGTTCTAGGCCTTGAGAAATACAGCATTGAACAAGACAGCTGAGGTCATTTCTGTCATGAAGCTTTCTAGTGGTAATGAGGAAATATGCAGTAAATAACACAATAAACAGGGAAGTATCAATGCTGTGAAGGAAATTATGTGAAAATGTTTTAAAGGCTGATGTGATAAGGAGTGAATGGGTAAGCTTGGCAGCAATGACCATCTTCATAATTGTGGTGGAATTTGCAATAAGACATTCCAGCATTTCAGTAGCTTTGTCTGTTCTAGAGATTCAGTGGATGAATTGACCCAGTGTAAGATGAATCCATAAAAGATTGCAGATGACCGTGAGCTGTGAGAACATGGGCTAGTGATAGGTTGGAATAACACTCCAGCCAACAGCCTGAGGTCCCAGGCCTAGCTAGGGTCTGACCCAGGGTGATAGGATTAGAGGAAATAGGGTACCAGGGATACTGATACCCAGGGGAGTATTGGTTTGATAATCAGAAAATGGAGAGAACAGAGGCAGAAGTATATGCAACTTGTTATAAATACCCAAATATCAGATTTATAACCTCTATGGGCAATACCAGTGAGTCATGTGCCTTATCCCCTGATTAGAATAGGAAGTCAGGAACTGAGCAGGGCTGAGCCTATAGCCAAGTGAAACTGAATAAAACAAGGGACAGGACTACAAGCTTTGCACTCCGTACCAACAAAGGTGTCTTCTGTATTATATACACACACGCATTCTGAATGTGAGGGTTTTGTTTTATTTTTAACCAATCTTCAGGGGCAGTTGCATATAATTGGATATCATTTTCCACCGAGGACTTCAGTTCTGCTGCTGCATCACTGGAACTAGTAGCACTTTTTACCGGTTTCTGCTCATAACTGGTTACAGGGCAATAATGCTACAGTCCAGGCTATGAGTATGTTTTCAGATACAGTGTTTAGGAATGCCTTGTGTCAAAAGTCAGAAACCATTTATTATACAACTGGGCTAAAATAAAATGGAAGCCTCACATTTTTGAAGGAAAGCATGAGTTTGGGTAACTTCTTTGAGCCCAAAGTTTATCAGAGAGTTATTATAAGGATTAAATGATATATGTCACATGTAACTAGGACAGTGCCTGGTATGTGGTAAGGAGCCAGTTAAAATTAAACCTCCTGTCTGTAAGTCTGTATCATCTTCTATCCATATATAGGTGAGAGCCACATCTTCTGCCCCTTCTTCTATTCTTAGCTTTAGATCTGCATTTTTCTTTTACAAATATCCACGTAAGTATCTCTGGGGCATTTCAAATCCAAAATATCCATCTCTTCTTACCAACTCTTCTTTTTCAGTGTTCTCCAGCCCCCTTTCTAGACCTGGTTCATGGCAGGTGTCAGTAATGCAGTGTTAATTATGGAATTGGTGAAGGAAAGAATAGATATTTCCTCTCTGTGCTTACAGAGCCCTGTATCCAGTCATCTGGCCTGTAAGCCCTGTACCTTTTGTCTTTCCCTACTCTTCACCTTGACAGTCATTCATTATGAAATCATGTCTTCATTTTTTAAGGTCTCCTAAATATCTTCCTCTTTTCCTTTCCCACAGCCACAGGCCATGCCTGGACTATTACATTCGTTTATTTTCCTGCACTCCAGAGTTGTAAACAAGTCCTTTCAATTCCATCCTTCTAAATAGATATAGTATCTCCTTCCCTCCTTCTCTGGGCCATAATTCCATTCCTCTTCTCTTGCCTAGATTATTGTGGCAGTCTCCTGGCTAAGAACTCAGCCTCCAGTCTATCTTTCTTATGTTTCCCGTTGTTCCCGCGAATGAAGTTGATAACTTATTGTCCTGCTCAGAACCCTCTAATGACTCCCATTGCCAACAGCATCCAGTCTGTACTCCTTAGTTTGAGCCTCATCTGCTTCACTGGTCTTACTTCCAGCCTTTTTCTCCCACATACTTATGCTTAAGCCAAATGAACTGCTTATGATTCCTGAGTTTCACGTGCAGCTCTTATAGCCTGGAGTGCCTTTCTCATCAACTCTGCCTGGGAAAGTCTTACTTAACCTACTTTTAACTAAGCTAGCCCTCGCATAATGGACAGTGGTTTTAAAGACTCTTGAAAAAGAACTCCAGTTTGAAAATAGTATTAACAATATAAGCATAAATGAAATGAAACCGACAGAAAATTATGTAAGTAAAACCATCAGATGGTGCATCTGATTTGATTGAAAAGAGAAAAGACTCTGGAGTAAGGTTACAGAGGACACCACACATGAATAATATTCTCTTCATAATGATTCAAAACAAAACATTGCTGCAGAGAAGTTGAAAGTGGACTTACACGAAGTCCTACAGGATGGCACCAGCTTGATACCATATTTAAAACCAAGACTTTTAAAATAAAACCATGGGGCACTCTGGTGGCTCATTCAATTAAGCATCCACTCTTGGTTTCAGCTCAGATCATGATCTTGAGGTTTGTGAGTTCAAGCCCCATGTCAGACTCCGTGCTGACTGTGCAGAGCCTGCTTGAGATTCTCTTTCTCCCTCGCTCTGTGTCCCTTCCCCACTTGCTCTGTTTCTCTCTCAAAAATAAATAAGCTTAAATTTAAAAAATGTAAACTAAAGCCAGAATTATTTCAATATCTTGTTATGAGATAGGAACTAACAATGAAAATCTTTTATACTACAGTCTCACTTAAAATTTTATTGTAAAGTATTTCAAAGATCTGCCAAACCTACACATTCGTCTTTTACAAAGTCAAGAGGTCAGTTTGTTGATGTGTGTTAAACGACTGTCAGAGAGATGCCCCATAAACAAATATTTTAAAAATGAAAAAAAGAAAACATTTAATTTGGTCCTTCAAGGTAAAGGTCATGCTCTAACAGTAAAATAGAAAATAATTACTTTAAAAAATCTCTGGAGAGAGCATTTTAAAATCAGATGTTTATAAGTGTTTCAGTTGCTAGGCTTTTTTGTTGCTGAAAATAATACATATCACCCTGTGATATTGTGATATAATAAGAAAAATGTATTTCATCTTCATTCTCATTTCTGCTACAAGAGCTTCTAAAACCCCTGTAATTTCCTGAGAAATAAGGGTATCTTTCTGTTATGACACTGATCTTCTTTCCCAGTTCTAAAACCCTTGTAATCTCTGGAGTGAGAAGACTCTTTTTGTATGCAAATAAGGTAACTCTTGGGGCCCTGGATAGCTTCAGACTGCCCCCCCCATTTCCTCAGGAAACCATGTGATTGGAGCGTTGGAACTTTCAGCCCTGCTCCCTAGCTCTGGGGAGAGGAAAGGAGGGGTACTGAAGATTAAGTTAATCGCCAATGGCCCATGATTTAATCAATTGTGTCCACTTAATGGAACCTCTGTAAAAATCCCAAACAGTGGGGTTTGCAGGCCTTCTGGGTTAGCGAATACGCTGAAGTACTGGGAGGGTGCTGAGACCAGAAAGGACATTGGTCCTCTCAATGCACAGCCCCTCTCGCCCCATTACTTGCCTTCTGTATCTCTTCCTTTTGGCTGTTCCTAAGTTGTAGCCTTTGTAATAAATCAGGAGTAGTACGTAAAGTGCCTTCCTGCGTTCTGTGAGCTGTTCTAGCAAATTATGGATCCCGAGGAGGGGATCGTGGAAACCCCTGACTCAGAGCCGGTCTGTCAAAAGTAGGGGAGGCCTGAGACTTGGAATTGGTGAGTGAAGTGGGGACAGTCTTGTGAAACAGAGCCCTTACCCACTGGGATCTGTGCTAGCTCCACCGTGTAGTTAGTGTCAGAATTGAATTACCTTGTAGACAGCCAGCTGGTGTATACAGAAACTTAAGAGATTGTCGGGTCTGGAAAGCCCACGTTCGGTGTCAGAGTGCTGAAATGTAGAAATAGATCATACAGTCCTAAGAGGTCTCTTCTACGCGCTAAAACAATTTGAAATACAATTTCCTCAAATGATTAAAAGCCTTATGAATGAAGATTTTCAATGATGTTTGAACCCATTGGTTCAAAATATAAAATGTGGCACTGATTTGTTTGCCAAACCACTGATAGACTTCAGGAAGGATGGAAATTCCCAAGCCTAATAGTACTAAAATCCTTTGTATGTTTGATAAATGAGTGAAAAGTGTATGTCGTGCTATAGGGGTGCAGTGAATGCTGCATTTCTGTTTGGATCTGTAGATCTTTGTGAGCTCATTTTCAGCTATAATAACCATTAAAACAGGCATTGAAATAAACTGAACTTAGGATTAGACCTTTTAATCACACATATAATAATAAAGTATATCAACCACTTTGTTCTCCCAAAAATGTCCTTTATTTTATTTTATTTTATTTTATTTTATTTTATTTTATTTTATTTTATTTTATTTTTCAACATTTATTCATTTTCGAGAGACAGAGACAGAGCATGAGTGGGGA
Organism: Prionailurus viverrinus; assembly: GCF_022837055.1. NCBI lineage: Eukaryota > Metazoa > Chordata > Mammalia > Carnivora > Felidae > Prionailurus > Prionailurus viverrinus. The sequence continues at coordinate 28,894,385 of NC_062561.1, forward strand.
AGGGGCAGAGAGAGAGGGAGACACAGAATCCGAAGCAGGCTCCAGGCTCTGAGCTGTCAGCACAGAGCCCGATGTGGGGTTCGAACTCACGAACTGTGAGATCATGACCTAAGCCGAAGTCAGACGCTCAACCGACTGAGCCACCCAGGTGCCCCCAAAAACATCCTTTAATTTTTAATAAGAATGAAAGTTGTTTGTATTATCAACAAATAAAGTCCAAGAGCATTTTTTAGATATTGTTTTCCATAGTTGGCTCAGTTTTTGTTACTGTTTTCATATATTTTACAGTGTATCTTCTCAGAAAAAACTTTGATTGATAGTATATTTAGAGCTACTGACCTAGAACAGTCTCCACTATTGTACATGTCATTCTTTATCACAATTACGTGTTCCCACTTCTGTCTCCCTGGCTGATCAGTGAGCTCTCCCTGAGGGCAAGGATGGGTCTTTGAACTGCCTCCTTCCAGCACAAGTCTGGAACATGGTGGGTGTTTCATAAACATTTGTTAAACAAATGAATAAATGCAATATCTCTTCCTTCCCACCCATCTTTGAGACATCTGCTTAGAGAGTCCTCTCTCGGAAATGAACAGGTGATTGGCTCTTCATTTCCATGAAATGAAAATCAGCCTCTTGAGCATGATATTTAAGAAAACTGTGCACTCTGGCTCACCTCACCTGGCCAGCTCGACTGCCTTCTGTGCAACTATATTCTAGACATACTCTTGTTCCCTCAAATTTCTCTTGTATCTTGACCTTCTACATGTTTGTCTGTTTCTCTGTCTGGAAGCATTTTCTACCCATACCTATCAGTTAAAATCATATTGAATCATCAACACTCTGTTCTCTTTACTCAGAATTAATTGCCTTCTCCTCTGTGTTCTCACTGAACTTTGATTTAATTTCTGTTATTGCCCTTATCACCCTCTGACATGGATTATATTTGTTTTACATCTATCTTTCTGTCATGTGTGCTTCCTGAGAATAGAATCTCTGATCTTTTATAATCGTCATACCTAAGAGTCTGCCTTATACATTGGAAATATGTAATATTTGTTTAACACACTCTTGCCTCATTCATTCTTTGAGTGAACATTGATTGCGTGCCTAGAAGGTATGAGGTGTGGTGACAGGCACTAGATATATAGGTGATATCCCCTTGTGTATAGGTGGTACGCCTTGTCCTCACAGTGAAGGACAGTCATAGGAACAACTAAAAAGTTTCTTAAGTATAAAGTCCTTTCAAGCAGTTAGTTCAAGTGGAAGGATAGAAGTGAGAAACAAGTTATCATTCATTTATTTGAATTTGGATTCAAGAAATATGATAGATACCAGAAGAGCAAAAGTGGCCAGGGGCAGAACTTTCTCTGCATTGTCCACTGTCTTCAGCTCAACCCTGTTTCCTGCGGGTGTTGGCTCAGCTCTTTGTTGCTGTCTTCCTACTGGTGACTGAAACATTTTGGTACTGAAACACCTAGGTATGTTATGGAATAGCTTTCAAAATCCCCAGCAAATTTTAAGATAAAACATAAGATCGCAAAAAAAAAGAAGAAGAAGAAGAAGGAGAAGGAGAAGGAGAAGAAAGAAGAAAGAAGAAAGAAGAAAGAAGAAAGAAGAAAGAAGTGCTTAGAGCTCTGCTCCAGTCCCCTGACCTCTAAGTCCTTGGAGGTGTTTGTTCCTTCTCTGCCATTAAAATGATACTGGAAAATGGCTGTGACTGAAATGAATGAACTCTTTAACTTTTGCTTCTGAATGTTATATATCTCATTTTTCTTATGATTCAGTAACGTCTTCCTTTGAGAAAATCTATCATAAAAACTTCATAAAATAGGTACATTACAGAAAACTTAAACATGGATTTCCTTGAAGAGTTCTCCAAATATAATGCTTATTTACATGCTATTTTCTATTTGACTTGAGTAGTTGAAGTGTGATAAATTTAACACTGAGCATTGTGAGTTTTTTCAAGTTGATGAACAGTCAGAAATGAGGATAAAAATAATTCATGATTATAATATACCAAATAATATTATGATATATGTAAAATGCAACTTACATAGTGAGTTTTAGGCAATAAGTATTACACGGAAAATGTATTTAGGGTTGTTAACCATGAGAGACATGCTAAGCCGGTCTCACGGAGAGCTGGTGGACTTAAGTCTTCTGATGGATTTCCTTAGCAGCAGGCTATTTCTCATTTGTCTTAGTGATCAAAAATAGGTATTTCAGGAGTGCCTGGGTGGGTCAGTTGGTGAGGTGTCCGATTCTTGATTTCAGCTCAGGTCATGATCTCAGGGTCCTGAGATCCAGCCCCACGTCGGGTTTCACACTGAGTGTGGAGCCTGCTTAAGATTCTCCTTCTCTCCCTCTGCCCCTCCTGCGCGTGCTCTCTCTCTCTCTCTTTGAATTGCCTCTGGTAAAATATCTTTCGATATTTAATCTCATGCAAGATCCAGTTCATACTGTACCAAAGATGGTACATTATTAGTATGGTGAGTTAGGTTCGCTTAAGTATATTATGAGTTTAAGCTCATCAGGGGAAGAAATTTCTACCTATTTTGTTCACAGATACTTCAGCATCCAAAGCAATGCCCATGAATAAATGCTGAATACAAATTTATTGAATAAAAGAGTAGATAATATCCTGATATGAAAAGATATTCACATTAATTTTTGACTCTCTCATGCTTTTCTGTTGTGACCCAATTAATGAGACTTTTAAAAACTATAAACTACTCATTACTGTATTTTCTGGTAAAGCTTTACTCAGTGGACACAGTGTTCCCCAGCCTCACGCTCTGGTTTCATCTGTGTGTACATCTTTGCCCACTCATTAGTTTTGCATTTAATCTGCATTTTTGTTCTTCTATTCCTTTTTTAGAACTGATTAGAAAATGCATTGTTTAATGTTAGGAGCAAAGGGTAATAAAGGACCTGCATACTGTTTTTCTTTTTAAGGCTGGAAAAGAGGAAATGAAGTTCCCACAAAGAAATTAGGTCATCTTGAGTTCCTAAAATTTACCAAGCCAGAAACCTAGCTTTCAGAGAAAAGACAAAAGATCCAGTTTTTAAATATATCATTTTAGTAGATTTATTTTTAAAGATTAGACAACTCACATCTTTCAGATTTTGTTAAGAGATTTGATTATCAGCATGGCTTTGAATATTAGAGGAGTTTCTTTTTAAATAAGTGTTAATACAGTGATAGGAGATGTGGGGAGGGAAGTAGATTTTGAAAACTAAGCATATTTTGAAATGTTTAGCTTCCATCAGATAACTACTTTGCTGTGGCTATTTTCTACCTGTTGTTCCCAGTGAGAAGCTACCCCTGAAGAGAACAGTGTTGCATCACAGTAGACTTCCTTCCATAAATATTATCCCCCTAATGTCTTCCTTTCTTTTATGGTTTGTTAGGATTTTTTGCATCTGGACACATTAGTGATGAGTGATTGACTGCTAAATAAACTATTTGTCCTCCAAAACAGCTATTTTAAGAGCTGGAGTCTTTTCAGTCACTTTGGCAGAAATAATATTTTGCTTATCTTATTAAAAAGACTTTTCCCTCAAAGCGTTCAGAGCACATATAACAATAATATTCTTTCTGTCTCCACTTTATCTTCCTTGCTTTTTACTCTACTCTGCTCCCTCATTTATTCTCTTTTAATTCCCTCTTTAGACACGAGTAATCTTGAGCTTCAAGAGGTGAAGTGATTGACCAACGTCTAAATCTGGACTCAGAGTTAGGCCAGTGGTGGTTTTTAACAAACACTGCAATAATCACAGTTAATTTGTGTCTTCCTTTTTTTGTATTGTATGGTAACACTGCTTATATTAGTGGCCCTTTCTGTTTGACGTCCTTGAGAAGTTTCTCTTCCAACATGGCGGAAATACATTTGCCTTTTACAGGCAAGAGTAAGAAAGGGTGTGTTGCTATTCAAGAGGGAGCCCAGACCGCTTGTACACATTGTTTACAACTTAACGTTTGTTTGCCTCAGCTATGTCTAAGTAGCACTCTGTTTTGTTTTTGAAAATTAACAGTGTCCCTTACCTTCATTTCATTGATAGTTAAAATAAACCTTTGGAAATGATATTCTTGATGATGCCGTGAACTCTTTTCCACTTGGCAATATCATTCAGCAGCGTTACTTCTCAGTGGGTAATGTTATGCTTATCTCTTATTGGCAGAAATTACTATTTACTTCTATTTTCAGGACCTTCCCTCATTTAGAAATATTTGGCAAATATTTGTTAAGTGTCTCCTATGTGCCATGGTCCAGCTTTCCTTTCCCATGTTTCACTTCTATTAATGACTAGTCTATTCCTACAGCCAATTTTATTTAATGAACCATAAAGTTAGAGATAATTTTTGTTAGCTATTTGAAACTCTTATATGTCGTCTTTCTTCTTTCACTCTTATGTTTAACTACTATTGCTTTTCTAAAAGAAAGCTAACCATAAGCCAATTTCAACACAGCTTACTAAAATATCATTTTTAAAATAAACATCACTATTTTGAGATCATTTGCTCTTCAGTAAATTAGCAGATATTAGCTTAATGTTCCTTTACAAGCAACATTTCAAGAACAGATTGTGCTTGCTCTCCAGAGGCCAATTTTCTTTCCTTATTTTGACAAAAACCTAGTCTTTATACAACTTAATTATTTTTATTGCATGTAGAATGATTTTAAATTACTATCAAGACATTAATAACTCTATTTAAAAAAAACTTTAAAATTACAGGATTAAGAGGACTCTAAGGTGACTCAGTCAATTAAGCATCTGACTTAGGCTCAGGTCATGATCTCACAGATAGTGGGTTTGAGCCCCGCGTTGGGCACTGTGCTGACAACTCACAGCCTGGAGCCTACGTCAGATTCTGTGTCTCCCTCTCTCTCTGCACCCCTACCCTGCTCATGCTCTGTCTCTCTCTCAAAAATAAATAAACATTAAAAAAAAGTTTTTTTAATCACAGAATTAAAAAAAGAATAGAGTTTAGCACCATATTTCTTTGAGTAGCCCCTTTATCTACACAGGCTTTAATTGATAGAAAACTTTAGTTTGCAAGATAGTGAGAAGTGAGAACATTTATGTCAGCGATTAGCTAAACATTCTAATTAATTCAAGCATTACAGATAATAGTTATGTACTGAAAACCATTTTTTAAATTAAGCCGTAGGCTAAGAAAATGTGATTTAGATGTGTTTTAAATTCCCTTCTCTTCTCTATTGTTGAAATTACTAATTCTATTTAAACTTTTATAAGCTTATATTTCAGAGATGTTCTTGAGAGGAACAAATTGTAATAGAATTGAAATTGTAGCAAATAAAATACTCTCTTAGGGTTATTGCCTATTTGTGTGGAGAACTATTATCTTTTGATCCAAGATGCTCCTAAACACAGAGCAATGATTTTAATCAACTTTTCAGAAAAATAATCATTATATTGGCTTTAAGCGTCAATTCATATGCTGCTTGTGACAATAATGGTTACCTTATCACTTCACTAAGTTGAAACTTATGATATTGTAAGATACCTTGAAAAACAAGCTTTCTCTTATTGTATTAAATACTGTGCAAAGATAGTAGGTTATTTGCCACTCTTACATCACCAGTGAAACTTAACTGACATATAAGCCAATCCATTTTTTAATAGCATATCATTTTACACATTTTGCTAACCTCTGCTTTTCCTTTGATGTATATGATGAAAGATCAATAAAAAGAACAGAACAAAACCACCTTTTTTCTATAAATTCCTCTTTCTCACAGACTACTCCACTGAAAGCCATGATTTCCATTTGTGTTTATTCTCATTTGTAATCCTTTTTAGAAATCATCTGATTTGTGCATGTTCCCTCAAACCTTTGGTTTTTAATTCTAGCACAAAAGTCTTTTGATAAATCTAATTTGGCAAGTTGTATCTTATCAGAATTCAAGTGTTATAGAACAATTTCATTTGCCTTTTTAAAATTGGAATTCAGCTTGAATTTCCTTCCCACTGACAATGATACAAGAGTTCCTTTTTCCATTTTGGTGCTTGAAGGTGTCATGTTGTTGCCCATTAAATATGTGACAAATGAAGTGAGAAATTCATTATATAGCTATAAAAATCTGTGTGAACACACTGTTTCTCTTCCTCACCCAACCCCCCTTCTGTATTGCTAGAATATTAACAACGAATTTAAGGGAAATTAGTTAAACTGTGTTCTTGTTTGCTTAAAACTCTAAAAATTAATTTTTTAGCAGAAGATAGCATAAAGTATGTCCTATAGAAAACTTGTAAGACCCAGGAATAGAGAAAATGGACATATGACTAGATATCATTACACTGCATAAGAAACATTGTGTTCATACTAAAAGTGGATAAGCACCAATAAATTGTCACCGTATGTTTTGTTTTCACTTTTCTTAACATCCTCAAGGCTTTATTTCAAACACATCTGAATTTGAATTTTAGCCAACATTAAAAGTGGTATCCGATTCTTTGTAAAGTGTTAGTGCTTGGGCTATAGGAAGCAGTAGATAATAAGGCAGGTATCAGACCCATGAGAGCCAGAATCATTGGGGTGGGAGCTTGGAATAGAGGTCAGGAAGAGCAATAGACCAGACTCCAGGGAATTAACTCAAGAAGCCACTTGCCATTTAGTCAAATTAGAGGGAAAAGCCTTTCAAGCTAGGTGCAGATAAGTTAGGTAGTCTAGAAATTATAAATGTCAATAATTGTATTGCCAACATACCTGTTCAAGCCCTGGTATGTGAGGATACTGATGGAGGAGTTACTACAATAAGTCTAAATTCAACTCAGTTGGAGTCCATGATGGATGTAAACAAGGTCTTCCATACTCCCTTGACTAGTCAACTACAAGTGTACCTCTCAATTTGACTGTACTTTCTAATAAACACTTATAAATTAATAAAAAAGATTTCTTATATCTAGTAGAGTCAGCCTTAATCTAACCCAACATTTACTGAAGTGGATTCTATAGTTCCAGATTCTCTGTTTAAAAAAAAAAAAAAAAAGGTCCCTGGTCCAATAAATTTGGAAATTCACATAATGTATGTTGTGCTATAAGCCACAGTGTTGACTTTTAACTTTTAGCGTTTTTGTCATTTTATTCATGCATTCATTTATTCAGCGAATATGTATTAAATGCATTCTATGTGCCAGATATCCATTAAATGCAGGGAACTGGATGAGGGACAGGTAGATATGGTCTACCTTCTTAAATCTTACAGTCTATGTAGAAAGATATTAAGATAAGTAATTAGAATATAGTGTGTTAAGGGTTGAAATAGAGGAGATCCAGGGCTCAAAGGGAACATGCAACAGGGTCACCTAACCTGGTCTTTTTAGAAAGGGTCATGGTGGGGATTTCCAAGAAACACCATCTACACTCAAGACCTGAAGATCAGGTAGAAGTTAGACAGGCAAGAACTTTCAGTCCTAACAGCAGAAATAATGATAACAAACTGGTAAGGCTGATGTGTAGTTACACTCTTTATATCTGCCATATGCTGTGCTAGGTACTTTCCAAGTGTTCTGTCATCGATCCTCCTGGGTGGATTGTATTACTTACCCAAGATCAGGTGGCTAATAAGTGATAAGAACTAGAATTTGAATCCTGATTGGTCTGACTCCAATGTCTTCTTTCTACTACCCCACAGCTGCCTGTCAAAGCAATTCACTTATTTTGATTAAATTTGTTTTGCTAAAGCAAAAACTTACTTGAAAGATATCTTAAGTTTGCTTGGTTTGTCATTGTCATATAGTATTTATCAGTTTTTTAAATAAATACACTTTTTATAATTTTAATAGATGGTGATAAATGTTAGCATTTGGGGAGAAGTTTCAGAAGCATATTATAACACTAAGGTCTGAAGTTCACATTCCAAGTATGGCCTCACACATAGTAGGTACTCAAAAGAACACAGATATAACTCCACATATTACTTGATAAGTGATAGAGAAATTTGAAAAGGCAACCTTCAATTCTTATAAAGAAAAGTGCTACTCACATTTTAAAAGTAATTTAGTTCTCTATGTGATATGATCAAGATGGCCATAGAATTTTTTATTTTAAAGAGAACATATATGTAGAAGATGAAGATATAGAATTGATCCCCTTAAATGTGTCTGGACCTACCTATCACCTGCAGCTTATATACACATTTTTGGTAAAAGTAATTCATAGATGATACGAATTTCCTATCTCATCATGTGAGAACGTATATAACATCAAGAGAGCTCACTATTAATAATTTGAATATTCTGATCTAAAGGAAGGTCTGGCACACTCTAGCAAATAGATTTAAGAAAATGGAATGGATTGTCTTAATCCTAGCAGAAATGTTCAAAAGCCTGTGGTTGCTGGAGGGAGGTAAGACAGTCTGGCTTTTGCACATGCTGTGGGCAGATTGGGCCAGAATGTGGAATTCATACACTTGCCTTAATTGGTCATGTCAGGATGCCAGTCATCACCAAAGTCACCATCAAAATTCCTTTCAAATAATATAAATATTATTTCTCTAATGCAAATATATATGTTTTTAATTTCTCCTCCTCCCTCTCAGGAGGTGATTTTGAGGAGTGAAATGGTCACAAAGGAAATTACTAGAAAGGAAAGGAGAAGTAAAGAACCTGGATAATCTGTAAACCTGGATTGATTTCCAAACCCTGTAATTCATATTTACATCCACAAAATACTGTTGCTAAATGGAATTTCATTTGTTATTATTCATTTTGAGAAAAGTGGGTGGTGAATAAAAATTTAAAAAGAAGTCCTCCTGTGCTATATTTTTATTCATGTCTGTTTATTTTCTTACTAACTATAAAATATTTCGGTTTAACTTCAGGGACACCACAGTACAAAGCCTTACTCTTCAGCCTTCTGTTAAAGATGGACTGATTGTATACGAAGACTCACCTTTGGTTAGTAATCCAACTATATGAATATTCTCAACTCTATTTTTCTGAATGATAGTTGTATTTCAGCCTTTGAGAGGGATTTGTAAATATCCCATAGATTTCAATGAATTTCAGTCTAAACTGGAAAACACTCATTCGTATGTCATTTGGGGAATAGATATTTAAATACAAATTATTGAGAAAATAAAATGTTTTCTTATTCTGTTCTTTTCTCTTCCAGGTGATTTAGGGAATGATAGAAATCCTCTAATGGTTTCTTTATCATTCCAGAATTAAGGAAAAAAAACTTTGCTGTTTTCAAATGTGTAGTGTTTAAAATAGATAATGCTTCTAGAATTTTTTTAAATGATTTTAATGAATAAAATATTAGCCCAGTGTTTGGGGTAGCTGGAAAGACCCATCCCTCAACTTCTTACATAAGACCCAAAATAATCCTGGCCTGCCAGGCCTGTCCCTCTGTGTAGATAACCCCTTTGTGGTAATGGCACAAATATGCCAACATAAGAACCTCTCTGGTCCAGAGCTTTTTGAAGTGATTGAAGTCTTTAGAATCTCACTCCTGAATTCTCCCAGGTTGGGCCTGACTTTCCCTGAACAGAGATGTGAAGGCTGGGGTTGGATTAGTGTTTGAAAGCTATATGTTTTCTCCCTCTTTTTTAATTCAGTTCATTTTTACCCTAAAATTATAAAGAAGAACCCTTATCATTTTTTTTAGAATATGAATATTTGTGGTAGAGGCAATCATCTGTTTCTCAATTTGTAAAATTATTTGTCAAAACTATGTAATGAGGAAAATTTATTATATGGTTCATTAAAAAAATAAGCTTTGGGTTTACATTTAAATTCATTGAATATTTCCCCCATCTACTCTCTTAAAATGTTTTCTTTTCTTAAGTTTACTTATTTATTTTGAGAGAGAGAGAGGGAGAAAGCAGGGGAGGGGCAGAGAGAGAGAGAGAGAGAGAGAGAGAGAGAGAGAGAATCCCAAGCAGGCTCTGCACTGTCAGCCTGGAGCCCAGTGCGGGGCTCAGACTCATGACCCATGAGATCATGACCTGAACTGAAATCAGGAGCTAGATGTGTAACCAACTGAACCACCCAGGTGCCCCCCTCTTAAAATGTTTTTAAGAGTTTTTCCTAGCTTTTATTTTTACCTTTCTCTTCATAACGTCACCACTTATTCAGACACCTAAGACCTAGGATTCTTCCTTATTTTTCCTTTCCTTACTTCCCATGTAATCAGTTGCCAAGACTATAGATTATATGTCCAAAAAACTTCAGATCAAGGTGCCTGGTTGGCTCAATGGGTTAAGCATCCGACTCTTGATCTCACCGCAGATCATGATCTCACAATTCATTAGATCGAGCCCGACATCAGGCTCTGTGAGCCTGCTTGGGATTCTCTCTCTCCCTCTTTCTCTCTCCCCCTCTGCCACTTGTGCCCCCATGTGCACTCTCTCTCTCAAAATAAATTTTAAAAACTTAAAAGAAGAAAACTCTTCAGATCAATTTAATACTTTTTATTTCCACTTTTCCATGCCTCTTCCCTTAAAACCAGGTCCCTCAAACTACTTTTTTACCAGATTATTATGGCAATCCCCTTTTAGTCTACTCTGCATATCGCTGCAGGATTAAACATCCTAAAGTGTAGTTCCAGCCTCCATTCCTATCATGCCTGAACTCATAAATCTTTACGAATTGATTACTTAATGAGATAAAGTACATATTTGTCACTCTGGTGACAAATTAACAGAGACCTGATCTACTCTTTCAGACCCTGTTTTCTTTTTTCTTTCTTACATTTAACCTCTGCTTCAGCCAAGATAGACTACTCATATTCCCTCTTCCCTCAATGTGCCTCAGGATTTCTTGAGTTTGACCAGTGATGGATGCCCTTTATATTGAATACCCACCTCTTGACCATCCATTCTAATCTATTGAAATCCCCCACTCCTTTAGAGCCATAACAAATGCAGTGTTCTGATATCCACTCTTGATTGTGATGTCTCAGTCTTCTTAACCTCCATGGAACTCTAGTTTCAGTATTTGTTTCGCTTGTTTTAAATCTCACCTACTCTGGGGTGTGAAATGTGGACATCACCAACATAGGAATAATTATGTTGCCAAAGGGGAATAAATTGATTACTGCAGAGTTAACAATTTAGTACCTATGTGAAGCTTTTAGAGGTGATCTATAAATTTTGTTTCCAGCTCTGCTACACATTTTTTTTTGTGATAGTGTATCCATAACTTAAGTAAAACTAGCTACTAGTATAAATCCAAAGCAATGAGTGAAAAAATTTTAAAGACACTTGCTTTTATTTTTTTTGTTTATGATAAATGTTCTGTCTTCAAAGGTTAAAGCAGTAAAGTTGGGTCATGTTCTGGTGGTAGATGAGGCAGACAAAGCCCCAACAAATGTCACCTGTATTTTAAAAACTCTAGTAGAAAATGGAGAAATGATTCTAGCAGATGGAAGACGCATTGTTGCAAGTGAGTATAAAAAAGCTTTCAGTATACGCAAATTTCACATCTTTGGTATCAAATCACACACTTAGCTGGCCATTTTTCTACAAGTAACAAACATAAGTTCCATATAACTAAAGTTGTCAGCATTGACAGTCATTTATAAAAATCAATACATCTGAATCAATCTTTGTCTCACATTTTTATAGTCAGAGAGCATCTGTGAAAATTTTCATAGTAGTTTTAGGTCAAATCAGCTTTATATTTTTCTACTCTGAGAATACTAAGATATAATTTTTTTAATGTTTTTTAACATTTATTCATTTTTGAGAGATACAGCGTGAGCAGGGGAGGGGCAGAGAGAGAGGGAGACACAATCTGAAGCAGGATCCAGGCTCTGAGCTGTCAGCACAGAGCCTGACATGGGGCTCAAATCCACGAACCATGAGATCATGACCTGAGCTAAAGTCAGGCACTTACGTGACTGAGCCACCCAGGCACCCCTAACATATCATTTTTATTATACTCATTTGTCCATGATTTGTGTGTAATTTAATTTCCTTCATCATTATCTGAATTTTTTAAAAAGCTCTAGCATGTTCTATTGCTTATAATGTTAAAATTAATGTTATTATTACTCATTATAATTAGAAAAATTGCCAGGCATTTTATTATATATATATTTGTCATACATACATGTGAATATGTGTACACACACACACACACACACACACACACACACACTCCTACCTCGGGAAGAAGTTATCCTCTGTTTTGGACTACCTTCTTCCTTTTATTGATTGATTGGTTGATTGATTGATTGATTGATTGAATTTTTTCTTGTTAGCAAAAATGTAGATCGATGAATCTCATCAGTCTGTTTAACCTACAAAGAAAAACTGTCTAATGTAATGTCAGAATATTTTCTAGTTTCTAAATTTTTTAATTTTTTTTTTTACATCTTATTTATTTTAGAGAGAGAGAGACCGAGCACAAGTGGGGGAGGGGCAGAGAGAGAGAGGGAGACACAGAATCTGAAGCAGGCTCCAGGCTCTGAGCTGTCAGCACAGAGCCCGATGCAGGGCTTGAACTCACACTGTGAGATCATGACCTAAGCCGGATTCGGACGCTTAACAGACTGAGCCACCCAGGTGCCCCTTTTCTAGTTTCTAATTTAATTTTTTTGTGTGATGAGAAGACTTGAACATCTATAACTAGTCACTGAAAATATATATAGCCGATAGCAGGGTAATCAAACAAATTGAGACTAATAACTAAAACCTTCAGTATGCAAAGTGAGGATGTAAAGAAAACCCCATTAAAAATGTGCAGGTGCATCACCAGAGGGGTTTTTCTTAGATGTTAGTATTTCAAGATGGCTATTTCTGAGCCTAGGAAACTCAGCACTAATAAAGATATTCTAATATTTCAACTTCACAGTGAATTTGTGGGAGAAATGAGCATTTGAGTTCGACAGCCTGAATACGATCTCCTAGATCATTCAGACTTTCAGGATTAGAATTCTGCCTGACTTTTGGGGTGCCTGGGTGGTTCAGTCTGTTGAGCGACCGACTTCAGCTCAGGTCATGATCTCACGGTTTGTGAGTTCGAGCCCCACGTCGGGTCTGTGCTGACAGCTGGGAGCCTGGAGCCTACTTCAGATTCTGTGTCTCCCTCTCTCTCTGCCCCTCCCCCACTCATGCTCTGTCTCTCTCGGTATCAGAAATAAACAAACATTAAAAAAAAAAAATTCTGCCTGACTTTCATAGATGCATTTTGAAAACAGTAAATGGATAACAAGAAAGAATTGCTGAAACAAAATTGTAGTTAAAGAGTAATTATCTCTTGGTAACCCTTTACATTATCCAATACATTTTTGGAGAATAGTTTAGAAGAAAAAGAGTCGTCCTAATTTTTAAATTCAAATTTAATTGTAGACAACATTTTAAACACAAGAGCCCCTGAAGCTCTTCTGAACATGGTTTCATAAAGCATCACTTCTCAGGCTATGTTTTCCATTTTATTTCCTTTTTAAGTTTTTATTTTTTATTGTCATTTTCATTTTAATTAACTAACTAATTAAATTTTGCCTGTGACACATACTGGTTTATTTACCACTGCTAAATTAATGGAGATCAAACATTAAGATTGTTGATTGTATTTAGTACACGAATATATGGCATATTTGAAAGATTATATTAAAAAGTAGAAGTGTAGGTTCGTACAGGCTCATCTCAAATAAAACTGCAGGTGCTACATAACTATTCATTTTAAAAGCTGGAATTTAAATAAACCCAGATGACAAGTGTTTCTTCTTAAAATAATCACAATAAAGTTTTTACCATCTGAAATTATTGTCCAGACTAGCAGTTCTATCTGAAATGTACATCAGCCAGTAGAATATCATATTCAGTTTCCTTAAGACAAAGAAAGCTTCAGTCAACTTGAAACTATGTATTTTAGGGGCGCCTGGATGGCTCAGTCGGTTAAGCGTCCGACTTCGGCTCAGGTCATGATCTCGCGGTCTGTGAGTTCAAGCCCCACGTCGGTCTCTGTGCTGACTGCTGAGAGCCTGGAGCCTGTTTCAGATTCTGTGTCTCCCTCTCTCTCTGACCCTCCCCCGTTCATGCTCTGTCTCTCTCTCTCTGTCTCAAAAATAAATAAACGTTAAAAAAAATTTAAAAAAAAAGAAACTATTTTAAGAACTAAGGTAGAATCCTTTAATTGGAAATAAATCAACATTGCACAAATGAGCTGACTAGGTGTTCAAGACCTTTATTCTGTGTTAAGTTTCAGGGCACATAGTCTAAACCAGGAATCACTTCCTAGCTGCATGATGGCAGGCTGTTAGCAAAGTGATGCAGCTACTGATTTGATGAAAATAGAAGGATGTTTGGATTATCTTTTGGGTATCCTTTGGATTATCCTTCGTTATAGATTCTTACCTCTTTTTTTTTTTTAAGGAATAATGTATCTCAAGCCAAGTTTAAATACTGTAAGATAATATTTGGGCAAGTTTGCTTTTTAGATTTACATTGAATGTACATAAAAATATAAGTTCCTGTAAAATTCAGTATATGTGTAGTCAGTGTTCTGTTCTTAAGCAAACTTTCTCAAGGAAGTTTTTTTTTCCCCATAACCAAGTTGACACAATCAGATTTTTAGGGTTTTTTTTTAATTGACTACTTATATTATTTTAAAGGCTGTAACTTGAAATTCTTAAGAATTATTAAATATCAATAAAGACTAAGGAGAAATTATGTTTTTCAGATTCTGCTAATGTCAATGGAAGAGAAAACGTTATTGTGATTCATCCTGATTTTAGAATGATTGTTCTGGCCAACAGACCTGGATTTCCTTTCTTAGGCAATGATTTCTTCGGCACTTTGGGTAAAATAATAATGATAACAATAACAGAAACAATAGCAATAACAATAATAATATTGTCTTAGTAACAGTATGAGGTGGCTGTCACTGAATGCTACCATGTGCTGTGTCATCATCGCAAACACCTTGTGAGAGTATGTGTTATCTCCTTTTGAGAGAAGGAGAATATCAGATTTTCAGAGAGAGTCACCTTTTCTGGAGTCACTTACACAAGGAATATGAGAATTGGGCTTCATATCTAAGTCTGTCTGATTCCAGAGCCTGTAACTGCTCAAACAGTTATACTATGTTTGTTGCTTGGGGTCTCTTAGAATAAAACACAAAATCAGAAATGGTTTTCAGTGTTTGGTTTTTGTCACATCCCCATAAGTACGAAAGAGTTTGAGACCAGCTCTGAGGAGACTGATTAACATGGATCAGAGAGGCCCTGAGACAGACTTCCATCAACAAGAGCCTTTAAGAAGGAATTCACTTCTCTATGCAAGTAGGTGATTCTAGATACCAGTAATTTTCATACTCAACATCGAGCAGGCTCAGTAGGATTTTTGATCTAGCAATTCTGTATCAGTGAATTTTTTCAAGAGAATTCACCCATGCAATGATTGAAATACAAAGATAGGCAATATGGCATTGTTTATGGTAGCAAAACAATGGAAACAACCCAAATGTCCATCCAAATGGGACTGGATAAAGAAACTCTGTGCTATCCACACACTAGGGTGCTATGCAGCAGTTAAAAAAAGAATGGGGTAAGTTTACCTATGCTGATCAAAAAAAAAATCTTTAAAATATATTAAGTGAAATAATAAGTCAGAAGAGTAGTCTGCCATTTGAATTAGTTAAAAAACCAAAAGGCAAGAGGAATATGTATATATGAATATGCTTGTACCTGTGTAGAATTTATACAGAAGAGCATTCAATATGTCTCCCACATCCTCTTACCTCCATGACTTCATGTCGGTTCTATTCTATGATGCTCTTCCCATCACTCATTCTTTTTCAGCCATTCTGTTCTCCTGTGTCTTCCTTGAACATATGAAGTATGCTTGCCTTAGGGTCTTCACTTTAGCTGTATCCTCTGCCTGAAGTGCTCTTTCCCCACCAATACCTGCATTTGCTCAGATGTTACCTTCTCCACAAGGACTACCTGTCTCACCTCCACCATCATTACCATTTCTGATATCCTATAGTATGACTTTTTTCTTCTCTGAAACAAATGGTTTCTAATATTTATACTTCCTGTTCATTGCCAGAACATAAACTTCATGAGGACAGGAACTTTTGTGTTTTTGATCAATGATGTATATAAAATACCTAGAGTAGTACTTGGGTCATGGAAGATACTTAATAATTACTTGATGAAAAAATAATAATTACTTGATGAATGAATGAGTGGTTAATTATCATTTTACATTCATGTTGCATTTGATCTTCAGCAAAAAAATATACTTTGTGTTTGAACAGGTTTAGTCTATGAGCTACAAGCTTGAAGTTATCATGGCTTGTGTTTTATTCAGTTACTTTTATAAATATGTAATAATGATAAATTATGATTTGAATGATTTTTGAAAACTAGAAAGTTCTTTCTAAAATGAACATATTGGGGAACCTAGGTGGCTTAATCAGTTAAGCACCTGGGTGGGGAACCTGGGTGGCTTAATTTCAGCCTAAGTCATGATGTCATGATTCATGGGATCAAGCCCTGTGTCAGCTCTGCACTGACAGCATGGAGCCTGCTTGGAATTCTCCCTCTCCCTCTCTCTCTGCACCTCCCTGACTTACATGTATGTGTTTACACGCTCTCTCTATCTCTCAAAATAAATAAATAAATATATAAACTTAAAAAACATAAAATGATCATATTAAATAATGCAAAGCTATTTACTTTAACTTCCTTCAGCCCCCAATCTCTTGGTTTGTGCATCAGTAGAATTACATGAACTTTTAATATGAGAAACCCATCTCTCTTGAGCATAGATTATATGGTACTAGTATAATCTCAGTTGCCTAAATTATGGTTGAAATATTTTGTGTAAGTTCTAGCAATCTGCACGAGATATAAATTGTGTATAGAGCAGTGATACTAATTCCCCCATCTTGGTATACATAAAGAAACATGCATATGAGACAGATGTATGTCATTTCTGAAAATGTTCAACATGTGTTAAAATTAAAAATTCCAGAACTGTATGAAGAGTATTTTCCAATTAATAGAAAATGAATAAATCACCAAAATTGTGTTTGTATGTATGTATTTTTTAATTAATTTATTTATTTTGAGAGAGAGAAGGAGAAGACATGCACACATGCGTGCGCACAAGAGGGGGAGGGGCAGAGAGAATGGGAGACAGAATCCCAAGCAGTCTCCACACCATTAGTGCAGAGCAGGATGTGGGACTGGAACTCATGAACTGTGAGGTCATGACCTGAGGTGAGATCAAGAGTCTGATGCTTAACCGACTGCGCCACCCAGGCGTCCCATGTATTTTTAAAAAGACTAATGCAGTTATGGAAGAACAAATACTGAACTGTTAATATTGGGTGCCTGTGGGGGAAAGGAGTAGGATTGGCAGAGACACAGGCCTCTCTATTTTTGGCTTTTATATTTGAGCATCTCCCAGTGAAATTGTATTTAAATATTATATAATTTTTAACAGAAATCTATGAAGAATAAATCACACATCTGTCAGTTTCCTTTTCTTTTGTTCTAGTCATTTCTTCTCTGTACCATTCTATCATTGGACGGGCTTTCTGTGCAGTTTTACATATTTAAAAATAGAAGTGCTTTGATGAACAACCAAGGTCTCTTTAAATGACCATCCTGTATCTCCTATGGCATTATAATGGATTACTTGCATACTGAATGTGAATCTTTTTTTTCCTACAGGTGATATCTTTAGCTGCCATGCAGTTGATAATCCCAAACCCCATTCAGAGCTTGAAATGCTCAGGCAATATGGACCAGATGTGCCTGAGCCCATCCTTCAGAAGCTTGTGGCTGCCTTTGGAGAACTGAGGAGTTTAGCTGACCAGGGGACTATTAATTATCCTTATTCTACCAGAGAAGTCGTCAACATAGTGAAACATTTACAGGTATGGCACGTGACTGTGCATAAAGATTTAAAAGAAACCATCAGTCTTCTTTTCTTTTTTTTAGACTGCTTAATTTATACCAAGTCTTTTAGTTTCTAAAATATAATACCAATTTAGGTGATATAATAAGAAGTGTTTGTAATCTAAATTTTAAATCTGGAAGACTGATGAACATTTTATGTTTAAGCCTTTGAATTGATGTAAGTGAAGGTCTGTGCCATGGCCATTACCAAGGAGCTAGGAAATTTGGTGGAAGTTTTTTGGGGGGTGAGGGAAGACAGAATGAGACAAGCAGGGAAACTTTACCACTATTTGACTTTATACAACAAGCATGAGGTATCTGAGTGAAAAATATTTTCATTTTGAAAACAAAAGATGTGAATATAGAAAACACAATAAGAACAGTATTTATTAAATGCCTGTAAATACTGTAAGAAAGTTTTATAAGATAGAATAAATGGGCAGGAGAATGTAATTCTTTGTAGCTGTGTACAATATATGGTCCACCTTCGTGAAGAAAACAAAAAACCCAGGTCAGGTCTACTTTTATAACAAATAATGGTCTCTAAGCTAAAAGTCACAACCCTAATGACTCTTGACCTCTGACCCATCCCCAACTCTCTAAGGAAAATCTAGAAAGGGAAATAAAAAGCTTTATTCTGCATATTAAAACCATGAAAAGTCCAGCTCAGACCCCAGTGCCTAAAGAAAATCAAGACACAGCCAACAAGGGACCCAGAGTGCACAACCAGTGTAAATGTAGCTGTTAGTAATATTTTTCTTTCCCTCTGCCATTTGGTTTCTTTATTCACTGTACTTTTTATATTCTTCTTCCCTTCTTTTCTTGCTCCTTTATCTATTCTTTCATTTATTCATAGACCTGTGACTTCTCTAAATACTTCTGTACAGATACTCAACACTTTGTTCTATCTATGTGAATAGCATTTTTTTTTTTTTAATTTGGTCAATCTGCTACTCATTTTAAAGGCCGGAGGTTTCAGAAAGCAATGGAAGTCACCAAACAGGATCTGAGCACTGATTTAACATTTGAGAGAAAGAACTGTTCCCCTTCAAATTCTAATATTCATTCGAAAAGGAAAATACCAAGATCACAGCAAACATTAAAAAGAAAATGTATATATTACCTCCTATCTAATTATCTGACCAGGCTAGTAAACATCTGCTAAAGTTTATTTGATCATTATTGTTCTATCAGTTTTATAAATTTTTATAACACTGTATATTTTATCACATATGTAATAAGGAAATTTTTTTTTAATACAGAAATTTCCCACGGAAGGTCTTTCCAGTGTGGTTCGGAATGTGTTTGACTTTGATTCCTACAACAACGAAATGAGGGAGATTTTGATTAACACTTTGCACAAACATGGGATACCTATTGGAGCAAAACCGACCAATGTGCATCTGGCAAAGGAGTAAGGCAAACTAATTATTGGTAAAATACTCTTGAGGGTTACTGTTCTGATTCTTAAATAGTGACAATTCTGAATCTACTGTTACATGCTGCTAAACTGACCTGGTGTGGAAATTCCATGAGTAAACTTTTCAAATGCGTGTTGCTATTTGCTGACTGGATTTCAGTTAAATAGCATTATTTATAGGCCTGTAAATTGAGAATTTCAATTACTTTGAATATCCCATGAGTAGATGTAATGTAATCAAATAAAGGGAAATATTTGTTTCTTTAACAGTCTCTGTCCTTTTGTTGAATTACTATGACTCTCATTATTTCCTAGTCTAGTGCAAAATCATTGCACAAACATGGAAACTACTTAAAGGGCTGATATGTATTTAGTTAAGATGTTCTTATTTGTGTCACCATATATTTTTCTGTTATGATAGTTTTCTAAATTTATAATCATATTAACTGAAGAGAATGTTGGTTACTTATTTCAGCTCAGTGGATGAAAGAGGTAGTGAAAACAAGTGGGTTTGTTTCATGTAGGCCAGTTGCCTTTTGTTTTGTAATTGTAGACTACATACTTAACCTTAGTAGAGAATTCTTGCAAATATGTTGTTTACCAGAATGATTGTTGATGTAGTTTACTAGTAATTAAGTCAGTGAAAATTCAACAGTTTTAGATACGTATCACTTAATTGATAATGCATTTAATGCCACCTTTGTCTGTAAAAAATAGTCAATTACCATAATTCTTAAGGGGCAATAATTACTTTTAAATTATTATTTAAATTTAGTCTCATACAGGAGGTACTCTCTACCCTCCTTAGAAAAAATTGTTAAATATAAATTGATGATTAGTCCATCTACACACATACACATATATACATTTACATCCTAAGTTTAAATATCATCCTTATTTATTTCTTCTTTGACGTTATTATAAAAACTTGTCAGGATAAGTACCAATAAAAATAAGTGGTTAAAGCTTTAACAGTTTCTTCAAGGATTCTTAAAGAGAAACAAATATTTCCCTTTTGTGGTAAAAGCACAAGATGCAGTTATGTTTGAAATTATCAGTGAATTGGTTTATATTATTAATGAGTGAGTAAATTTTTCTTTTTGAAAAGAGTGATTTGGTGTCACTAATCACTAAGTTGCTAATACAAACAATTTTCTCTAAACTATTGTTTTACTGATTGATTAGCAGTGTTTATAGGCATTTTGAAGCTCGTTTGCTAATTTAAAAGCATACCTTCTATGTTAGAGTTCAGGAAATTATCTTTAATATGGAAACCTCTGTAAGCACTCATGTTTTTTACTTCCCTTTTTATAAACTGGATCTTTTTTTTTTCAATTGGAAATAAGATGGGTTTGTTGTTGTTTTTTTACCACTAACAAATTTCTATAGAGTTCTGGCTTCATGGAAACGAGGCTTATGATTTTAAAATAACATCTTTTGTACACTTGTACAACTTGAAATAAAAATTAAAATAGACATCAGTTGGTAAGATCAATCAAAAGGAAATAGAGAGCATTTTAAGTTTCTAAGGAAGACAGATAAAATGATTTAACGTATGCATTACAGTTCTCACTTCTAAACTGAAAAAATTCTTCATGGCAAGTTAATTCCAACTCTAGTATAGTACTTGTGAGTGGAAACAGTATATTGAGCCTAGAAACGAGATGGTCATGCTCATGCCTGACATGGGGATGGAAACATCTAGCTGTCCACCCACTGCATGTAGCTAACAGTAGACTCAGAGATGTGGAGGATGAGTGGATTTTCCCTTGTGGTGGAGTTAGCAGTAGACCACAGTTTGACATTCACGGCATTGTTTCCACGTTGGTAAATTGCAGTGACTCAGGCAGCTCTAAAGTAGCTATGTCATTTTGTTGCCCTCTAACTGAAATCCACAGCTTCCATATGTCTGTTGCTACTGAACAGTCAGTCCTGTACGTTGATAGAGGAGAATGGTAAAGTGACGAAGCAATGGCCTGGGAGCTCAGCAGTTGCATATTCAACCTGTGTGGTTGGTCAGTGATGGAGAAACAGATTTTTGGCCTGTTGGTAAAATGAGGGCATTTTATTATAGACAGCATAACCATATAACTTATCTAATGAGTACATGTTTAACAATGGAAGGGGGTGCTGTTAATAATAGCTCTGTAAAAAGAGGTATAAAATAAGACTGTCCTAGTGAGGCTAGAATATAAGGTCCTTTTCATAAAGTTAATAAGGTTAACTTTATTAATAATATTCTTCCTATTCTAACATTCTTTGCATTTTAACGTAATCTTATTTTTCTCTCGTTGGAAAAACAAAAACGAATAAGAAAGGAGTGATGCTAATGTTTTCTTTTTCTCTCTAGAGTAACACGCTGTTAATAGTAATCACATAGACCTCTGAAGATTTAAAGTTGTCCCCATGCAGTCTTATGATTTGCTTTGACTTTTCTAGACCTTTTGCTAAACCTCGTACTAATTCCCTAGACCTTTTGCTAAAGCTCATACTTCACTAGACTTTTTGCTAAACCAGCTCCTGCCCACCTCTGCATATATACTATGTCAGTGAAGAAGCTCCACAGTGGGTTTCTGTTCTGAAGAAAGAAAGACAAAATGTTTTACTTATTGTTAATATCCTTTTGCCCCAAATGAAAAATTCTTGCTACAGCCTCTTAATTTTCTTGTTCTCTAATCCAATCATAGTGTTTATTGGTTAGGACCAAAATTCCACTGAGTCCGAATAGTGTGTTCACATTCACATTCAAGTTGGGGATGGAAGAATAACTGGCCACCCACTGTATATAACTAAAAAGAGAGGTATGGCAGAAATTGTAGAAGAAGGAAGTTTTCACCTGGGCAGAGATGACACCAGACCACTGTTGTTACAGTCTTCTACAGCACCTTCTTCCTCAGCTGAAATCAGGATATACTTTGGCTGTTTGGTGGTGTCAAATTAGTGATCTTTAGTGAGTTCCCAGAAGAGAATGCTGTCACTTCCCCTTTTGTTCTCCTAAAGAGTGCAGTGATAGTACCTATGTCATGGGTCTCTGGACCTTCTTAAAAGGCCCAGTGTCACATTATGAGGTGAATATGACTTACCTTCTTTACTAAACCTTTGCTAAACCCACTACTTTTAGGCTGAGTCTTACCAGGTGGTTATTTTACCTAGCTCGGGTGTGCCATAATGCAGCTCTTCTTCCTGATCTACAACACACTCCCAATTCTTAGTGCTGAGATCAGAATTGGCCACCTAGACTCCCACACTACATTGGCCTCTTCCCACTGGTACTTCCTGAGATTCTTTTTTACGGTTCCCTTTTCAGTTTCTAATATACGAGATAGGATAGGCCAAAGAGATGGCAAACACAGCCGAATAAGGAGGCACACTGGGAGAAATTTAGGCAGAGATAGGAAGATTTGGGTTAAAATCTGAGCTCTTTAAAAATAATCTGAGCTATTGAGTTTCAAATGTCGTTGGGGGGGGGGGCGGAAATGAGTGCCAACACACATAATTAGGTCCAAACATCCAACCAAAGGCGTATTGATTATCTACTGTAGTAGAGACAGGTAATAAATTTCAAAGTAAAGTTTTCTTGTTTTTCCCTAAAATGAGCTTTTATTTCTGAAGTTTCTTTTATCTGAGAGTAAACATACAGCTAGTGCATTAGTTCTTCTTAATTTAAAAGTGTGTTTCAGAGCAATTTATGAACTCTAACATGCGGGGAAACATTTGTTTTAAAGGAAGAAAAAAAATCTTATTTTTTGTAACATAATTTTAAGTGACTTGTATATTTTATCTTAAATATATATGCCACTTTCAATTTGACATTTCTTAAGATGAGAGAATTGTCATTTCATAAATTCACAGGAGAGTATACTCTACCTGTGAACATCTTAATTAATAACAATAATGATGATGGTAATACAAGCAACTTATACATAACTACATGCCCAACACATTCCCAAACAATCTTTTTACATGAATTTAGATAATCTTCATAACAAACCCATAATAGGTAATGTTTTATGTATACATATAATATTAGTATTACATTTTGTAGATGAGGAATTTAAGACACAGAAAGGTTATGTCTCTTGCCTAAGGTTAGAAAGCTAATTGGCAGTGGGGTTGGTGTTGGGGCACCTGGGTGGCTCAGTGGGTTAAGTGTCTGACATCAGCTCAGGTCATTATCTCACAGTTTGTGGGTTCAAGCCCCACGTCAGGCTCTGTGCTGACAGTTTAGAGTCTGGAGCCTGCTTCGGATTCTGTCTCCCTCTCTCTGTGCCCCTCCCGTGCTCGTGCTCTGTCTCTGTGTCTCTGTCTCTCTCTCTCTCTCTCAAAGATAAATAACATTAAAAAAAAAGCTAATCAGGATTAGAGCTGTAATATAAAGACTAAAATAAGCACATTGATATGCAAATTATAGGTAATTTTAAATCAGTTACTCTTTGGATACTGAAAATTACTGAAATTGGTTTAAAAGGGCCTTAAGATTTGAGGTAAGCACCTTGGAATCATTATTGACTATGATGTCTTACATGTATAATGCACAAATTCTTCACAGAGTTATGGAAGATTCAGATAGGGGGGAGGGGGCTGGCCCCCAATGATATTTCACAAAGAAAAATGAGTCAAAAAGTGGATTAACATAGACTTTTGGCATACAGAGATCATTTTAGAGACCTCTTCATTTCCCAGTTAAGTTTTCTCTTGGTTCTTTGTTGTTTTGTTTTGTTTTTTGACATAGTGAAGGATCATGAAATAAAACACTAGGTAATTCATTTAGAAAAATAAAAATAAATTTGAAAACTTTATTTGGCTGCCATATATAAAAAACATACTAGCCATTATCCTTTCCTGATTTGGAACACAAAACTAATTTATGAAATCTTCTCAAAGGTTGTGGTCATTTTTAAATAAATAAAACATTAGAGAAATTATCTCTACCCTCTGAAGTTATTGTTACGTGTTTTTCTCTCCCTGTCTTCCCTAGGAGACACACATCTACAAAATATTGAAATGATCATCCTCCTTACTCTAAATTCTTTGTCCTCAACTCTGTTGATTTCCTTTAAAAAAATTTTTTTAATGTTTATTTATTTTTGAGAGAGAAATAGAACGTGAGTTGGGAAGGGTCAGAGAGAGAGGGAGACACAGAATCCGAAGCAGGCTCCAGGCTCTGAGCTGTCGGCACAGAGCCCGACATGGGGCTCGAACCCACAAACCGTGAGATCATGACATGAGCTGAAGTCGGACACTCAACTGACTGAGCCACCCAGGCGCCCTGTTCATTTCTTTTTTAATGCTGCTTAATTTGTTCTTAAGCTAGCATCTTTTTTTCCAAAGTATTTATTGCCTATTTGTCACTGGCAAATTATAATCTACCAATCATTTATTTGTATTAGCCAAGTGGAATAAAAAACTTGAGGAGATTAGAAAGGTTTTATATGTAGGATTTCTTTATGATGCATTTACAAAATGAAAAATAATGTCCCATTCATTTTTAAAGTAAATTAGCAAAAAGGCAAAACACTTATAATTTCACCATCCAGAAATAACCATTGTTAAATCCTCCTAGATCTTTTCCTATGATTCTATGTGTTATTGCACTCACTGAGAAAATATTCTTTTCAGTTTTTTTCTTTTTTTTAATGTTTATTTATTTTTGAGAGAGAGAGCATGAGTTGGGGAGGTGTAGAGAGGGCCAGAGGATCTGAAGTAGGCTCTGTGCTGACAGCCGAGAACCTGATGCAGAGCTCAAACTCATAAGCCATGAATGAGATCATGAGCCGAAGTCAGACACTCAACCGACTGAACCACCTAGAAGCCCCTGAGTTGTTTGTTTGTTTTTCCTTAATAAAAGAGACATTGGACAATATGGGGATTCGTGGCACCAACACCAAGCATGCAGTCAAAAATCCACATATAACTTTTACTCCCTCTAAAACTTGACTATTAACAGCCTACTGTTGACCAGAAGACTTATCAGTAACATAAACAGTTGATTAACACATATTTTGTATGCTGTATGTATTATTACTGTATTCTTAAGATAAAGAAAGCTAGAGAAAAAATGTTCTTAAGAAAATCATAAGGAAGAAAAAATACATTTACAGCACTGTACTTACTGTATTCTTTGAAAAAAAATCTGCCTGTAAGTTGGACCCATACATTTCAAACCCATATTGTTCAAGGGTCAACTGTATATCTATAATAAATTAGATTGAGAATGTATGACACTCCTCCCCCAATCCCACTCTTTCTCCATTCTTATTGTTTCTTGAGATTTTAGGCCTACTTATTCATTTATTCTAAGCTTAATGAACAAATTCATAAAGCATGTAAGATATTCTCATAGAGAATTGATATCAACAACTCTCTTTATGTATGTGTTTAAACATCATTATCCTGTTCAGATATATAAAAATGCTGTTGCCAGACAGACTGCCCCTCTAAAAGTGTTATGTGTGACTACACGTAAAAATTGTCCCATAGCTGGGGCACCTGGGTGGCTCAGTCAGTTAAGCATCCCACTCTTGATTTGGGCTCAGTCTCAGGTCACCATCACACAGTTTTGTGAGTTTGAGCCCCACGTCGGGCTCTATGCTGGCCCTGCAGAGCCTGCTTGGGATTCTCTCTCTCTCTCTCTCTCTCTCTCTCTCTCTCTCTCTCACTCTCTCTCTCTCTCACTCTGCTCCTCCCCTGCTCATGTTCTCCCTGTCTGTCTCAGAATAAATAAGTAAACTTCAAAAAATTATTTTAAAAAAACTGTCTCAGAGCTGATGAAGAAACCCTATTGGAGTCTTGAATGACTCTTCTGATGTCCTATTGACACCTGTATTCTCTCTCTGCTTTCAAATGCTTAAATTTTTTAAATTTTATTTTTCAGGCAAAATAAAGTAACTTTGAATTAATAAAGTTTAGTTCCATATTAGCCAATATTTTTATTAAACTTCTTAAATAGGTTCACAGTTTAAACAATTTAAAGATACCATTGTAGCTATTGATAGTAGTTGCCTTTGAGAGAGGCCCTGGAGTAGAGAAAAGAAGCTCTACTTTCTGTACCCTTTTAATATTCTAACATGTTTTTATTTTCTATATTTTATTTTTTAAATGTCCACCCACTATCTGAGCACTGGAATTTTGCATTTTGTTTTCTTATTTAAATAAAATAAGAATGATAAAGTAAAGGTCTTTTCTGAAATTGCTATATTTGGGGACCTTCGCCTTTGGTACAGCAAAGCTTATACCACACTGCAATGCCTACTCTAAGGGCAGAACATTGGCTCCCTTACCAATGGCAAAGGAGAAATCCAGTTAACTAGGCTTTTTTTTCAGTTTATTTATTTTGAGAGGGAGAGAGAGAGAGAGAGAGAGAGAGAGCAAGCGCACGAGCAGGGAAAGGGAAGTGAGAGAGAGAATCCCAAGAAGGCTCCACACCCAGCGCAGAGCCCGACATGGGGCTCAGACTCACAAACTGTGAGATCATGACCTAAGTCGAAATCAAGAGTCAGACGCTTAACCAACTGAGCCACCCAGGCGCCCAACCAAGCATTTCTATTGCATTTCCACACAGTATAAGTAAATTTATACATTGGTAGACATCAACATCAAGTGAGGATCAAGTGAGTATCAAGTGAGGAAAACACTTCTAAAGCAGCAGAAATAAAAACAGTTGTGTGCATTTGCAGACAGAACAGCTTCATCTGTAGTGAATGTCTTTGAAAGAGTATTTGCCTAGAATTGGTTTCCTGCTTTAAAAACTTGTTCGGTGTAATTGGGACATCAATAGCAGTGGCTTCTGCTCTGACCACGACCAACCATGGGGTACCAGAGGCATCGAAGAGAACGTTCGAGCTGGGGCCTCTCTTTGGAGTAACTTCATTAGGTTTGTCTTTGAAACTAGGAATGATTATTAGTTTACTGTTTATCGCATTAAGACTCTCTTCAAGTTTTGTGGCTCACGTTCCATTTTCCAAACTATAATATGCTATCATTTTCTTTTCATGTCTTGGTTTTTACAAATGAGTACATAGTACTCATCATAGAGTTCTAAGGTGTGCAATTCCACTCTGCATGATGAGGGACTTCCGTTTCATAAAAGAGCTCTTACTTTTCAAAAATAATAAGATTTACATAATGACATTCCAGAACTATCATAAGCAAAAGATGGTATTAGATTTTATAGTTTCATAGCCCTTTGCCCTATATTCTCTTGGTATATTATTAAGGTAGCTTCACAGCCATTTCATTTGTTTTTAA